>NW_006238962.1:1391311-1411311 GCF_000226075.1 Solanum tuberosum | reverse complement strand
CTATGTTTTTGGCACTTCGAGTTTTTTTTATTTTTTATGTTTCAATTATGGTAAGCATGACGTTTGAACAGCGTAAGATCAATGTGAATGCTCTAAAAATTGCCCTTGTAATATTATTGGAACACATAGATTCAATTAATTTAAATTTATACGACATTATATGTGATAAGGACACACTATAGTCTTTTAACTTTGATTAGACGATTTTTGAACAAGCTAATTTAGACACGAATCATTTCTCATATGTATATATACAACGGTTTAATATGAATTGAATGGTTCTTTGACTTTGTTTTGATTTCGACATCGATTAAATCTCCTGAGACTGACTCATTATTACTAGAGAAAATCATCATCACATAAATTAATCGAATCAAATTATACTAATGAATCGAATGGTTCTTTGACTTTCGTTTTAATTCCAACCATCAACAAAATCTCATGAGACCGACCCACTATTACTATAGAAAATCATTAGACAAATTAATCGAATAAAATTATATTAATGAATCGAATGGTTCTTTGACTTTCGTTTGAATTCCAACCATCGATAAAATCTCATGAGACTGACCCACTATTATTATAGAAAATCATCCATAAATTAATCCATCAAATTATATTAACGAATCGAATGGTTCTTCAACTTTCGTTTTGATTTCGACTATCAATAAAATCTCATGAGACTGACCCACTATTACGATAGAAAATCATCCCATAAATTAATCGAATCAAATTATATTAACGAAACAAATGGTTCTTCGACTTTCGTTTTGATTCCGACCATCGATAAAATTTCATCAGACCAACACACTATTACTATAGAAAAACATCACATAAATTAATCAAATCAAATTATAGTAACAAATTGAATGGTTCTTCAACTTTCATTTTGATTTCGACCATCGATAAAATCTCATGAGACTAATCTAATATTACTATAGAAAATCATCACATAAATTAATTATAATCGTATCAAATTATGTTAGTGAATCAAATGGTTCTTCGTCTTTCGTTCTATTCTAACCATCGATAATGAAACCAATCCGCTATTACTATAAAAAAAAAAAACTATTACATAAATTAAAACGAAAAAGAGTAATTAATTTATAGTTGAGAGGTGGGTATGATGAGTGAGACATATCAATGGACAAAAGAGTATATAGGGAAGAAGCATTTACTCTGAAATCAGAAAAAAATTGGTCTTGGAAAATGAGTTTTGACATGAGATAACACTGATGAAATAAGTGAACAACATTATTCAATCCATTTGACCATTGCTTTAACTTTAACACACACACACACAGTATAATTGCTATGTTGTCTATCTCCAACTACCTTTTTAGCCATTTCTTTTTTTCTTTTTAAAGAGGTCAAAACTTTATTTATTTGATTTATGAAACTTTCTTCCAATTCCATGACCTATTATTGTCCTTCTTTTCTAGAATATATTGTCTAGGTGCAGTCGGGATGAGATAGATAAGGATATTTCATGAGTTGAGATTAGGACTATTTCATGGAATTACTTGTCTTGGTGCAGTCGGAACGAGATAAATAAGGATATTCTATGAGTTGAGATTAGGATTATTTCATGGAATTACTTATCTTACACCTTTAATATATGAGATAAGTAAAAATCGAGTGGCCAACTTACGGTTTTTGGTTGATTTTGGCCACTACGCATGAATTTTGAGGTTTATTAAATGCATAAATCAAAATATACTAATTAGTTACTGATAAACTAGTTTGACCAGCTAATTATAAGTTTCGCCAGTCATGAAAGACAAAGATTTTCGTTTTACAAGAGAACGTTTTTTTTACCTCCCAATTAATGTTTCATGGATGGGATGGGTATTCATTTTTAGAATAGTTACGAAATCTCCATGAATAAAATCAAACATTGTTTCATGATATTTACATGAGATATGACTCTATGAAGTTCCGCTTTTTGTGAGGTTCCTTCCATCTTAACTAGAGGTTTTGGTTTGCTCACCTTTTTATAATATGCCTTATAGTATCAAATTTGAATTAGTATGACTCTAAAGCAGGTATCAAATCTTTGTGAAAAAATATTATTTTAAAATAAAAAATAATATAATTTTGCAACCTAAACTATACTTAAGTTTTTAATTATTTTTTTTGTCATTTAGGTCAGAAGAAATCTAAACCCTTTTTTTTAGCAGCCCCTCCCCCTCTTTTCTCCTCAGCTTCAGAGAGGCTAGAGGCAGCTAACTAGGGTTTTGAGGAATTAAAGACAAGAAAAATACATTAAAGTGATGTTAATACGATCAGTTGTTTGTAATAAATTTTAAAGTGATAGAAATTGATTATAATTACAAATAAAAAATGATGAAGCAAAATTTTTATTATTGATGAATATTTGTGAGTAGGGAGTGTATAATTTTGTTTATCTCTGATTTTTCTCTTTTAAATATTCTCTGTGATTCGAGGACCATAAATTTCTCCCCAAAATATTCTCTTTGATTTGAGAGTCATTAGTAGCAATTTCTTGAATGTGAGATAATATGAACCTCCTTGTGGTATATATCAATCGCCAAGAACATTGGACAACACGTGGTTTGAGAAAGACAATATTTGATATCTTAATCTCTCTATGACTTTTCAAAGAAAAATATATCTCATTTTATAAACAACGTTAGTTAGAGTTTAGATAAAGTAGCCTCCAAAAATTCTAACCCGCCTTAGAATTTGAAGACAAATTAGACTTGTTTCATAGAATCCTGTTTTAAATCTGATAAAATTTCAATGTCTACTACACGAGATACTCATGAAGGAGAAAAGATAATTGATTTTTTTTTTCAATCATCAAAAACGAGGGTTTTGAGGGAATTAAAGACATGAAAGTGATCTTATTCATGATACAAGAGGTCACAATTCATATGAGGAACAAAACATAATTAATTTTCTTTTCCTTCATAAAAAATAATCTCTTTTTACATATATAAATATGTTGTCTAAATGAAGAAATATTTATTATTTTACAGCTATGTGAAAACACAAGTCTCTCTCAGCATCTTAAATAGTGCTCAACTGCCCTACTTTCAATTACTCTCATATCTACCCCACACTTTTTTTTGTTGTTGTTGTGTGTATATATTTAAGGCCTTTTTTTTCGTTTTCGAGAAGAAGAAGAAGAAAAAAAATGATGAAGATTAATTAGTTTCATGGAGGTTTGACAAAGGGTTTCTTACAGAGTTCATTGGCATTCTGTCCACCTCCCTCGTTCTTTTTTCGAAAAAAGTAGGAGGAAAGCAAGATTAGTGTGGAGGTGGGCATACTGCCAATAGAGCTGTGTTGGTTTCTCTTTGTAAAACCCTCATGATGCATCAAGCAATATAGAGAGAATTAATCGCTCTCTAGCTTTTGATATGATGGTAAGTGTTCGATTGTAATAATAAGTGGTATCAAAGTCAAGGTCATGGATCTGAAGATGGAATTTATTATTATCTTCTTATTAGATTCAGGACTTTCTCTTTGATTTTTTCTTGAAGTAAACCGTCTTTACAAGGTATAGAGTAAGGTTTGTTTACATTTTATATCAAATTTTATCGATATAATTTCACTGAGTATATTGTTATTGTACTATTAAATTCATATTTTCTTTCTTTAATTCAGTAATTTTTTGTTCATTTAATCCAATTTACACATATTTTCCCTTGAAGGTAGAAAAGAAGTTCACTAATGTGTTTTTGTTTGGAGCAATGACCACATAATTGTTGTTATGCGATTTATAGGTCATAAATTTGAGTTATTGATACTTGCATATATAAATCACACCACCTTAAGGTACATTAATCCTTAAACCTTCATAAACACGAGATGGTTTGCGCATTGAGCTGTCCGAAAATAACCTGTCCTTCACGATGTCGCTAAAAAATCTAAAAACCCTACTTTTTGGTATATCTGTTACCTCCTTTACATACTCATATATATATGAGTAAATCTGATGTTTCTGCTTCTTATGAGGCAAAAGTTCGGATTGATTTATCAAAAGGTCACTCAACTAATAGTTATTTCTGTTAAAAAAATATTTTTCTTCTAGTTCTTCTTTTCAATTTTGGTTTTTTATGTTTGTGTTTATTTTCTTATAGGATTTCATAAAAAATGATTTATCAAGTTTTATATCATTGATGTATTTTAACATGTTGTAATATAATAGATACTCTAATATATATTTTATTTTTTCAAATTACTAATTCTTCTTCTCATGAAATATTATATCTAGTTTTTTAATTACTATATATATATATATGCATGTATGTATACTATAAGCTTAAACTTGAGGTATATATACATAATATTTGACATTGACCCAAGTCAAATGAGACATCATATGACCTGCTCCTATTTGCTATAATTTGCTCTGTACTCTTTAAAAATATCAACTGGTGTATGTCGAATTCTCCAAAATAGTATATTTTTGAAGGATTCAATACGAATTTGATAATATTTTTAAAAAGTCCAAACAACTTAATTATAATCTATGTGAATAGAAATATATAATATATAGTTACATAAATATTTTAAATATATTTTATTTCATAATTTAAAAAATAATAATTTTGTACTCAATCAAATACCGACTAGTGACAATGTGAGTAGATCACCATTTTTGGAAGGTGCAACAGACTTTTGAGCACACACATGGTGCAGGTGAGTGATTTCACATTTTACATTATACTATGAAGATTATTTTAGTGTGCAAGGAAAAAAAAAAAAGAGTAGGCTCATGATTGATATCTGACATTTCCATTAAAGTATATTGGCTATGGTTCTTAGTCTACTTTCTAATTAAAGCAGACCAAATTAAATGCTTTACATATTAGTTGTAGTAGTCATACTATGTGATGAGTATATTTAAGTCCCTACCTACCCAAATTATTTTATATTTCGTTTTAATTTATTTGTTTTAGTTTAATTTGATGCGAAATTTTTTAAAAATAAAGAAGGTTTTTAAATTTCTGAGGACTGGTTCGTATATATCTCCCTTTGAGTACCTATCTTGTTGATTTTTGGTTTGGTAGTAACTATTTCTAGTATATATAGAGCTAGTTTGGTTGATAAAATTGGAGAATTTATCACCTTATTAGATTTAGATGTAAGTAATATTATGTTTGGTTGCTTGAATAAGGAGATTATATTTAATATAACTTTTATATCGTTTGGTTAGAATTTATATCTTATAAACAGAGGCGGAGTATGTGATTTAATCAGATATTCTCGTAGTTTAAATAAGATTCAGATTAGGCTAGGTTAGGTTTTTGAAAGTTTGACTCTTGGCTTCCCTTCCCCTTTTGAGTTTGTTCATTTGTTGGATAATCTCTTGCTTTCACGTTCGGGTGTTTGCTGGTTTAAGCCCGCCATGACACAAACCATTTTGTGTGTGGATTTTGGACCATAATTTTCTTTTTGTTTATAGAGTTTTAAATAAATTATTTGTATATATTAGTTGAATTTTTAATATCATCACAGAGTTTAAATTAAAGTTCTTGAATTTTACTGTATTTATAACTACTATTATGGCTTCGGCCTGCTTATAATAAAGTAATAATCACATGATTTGACGTATTATCTTATGTGGGATAATATGGAATAAGAATACGTGTATTAACACTATGAGATTAAATTATCAGAGACGAAAATGCTCTTAAAGTAATTATTATTGTATTACAATAATCCCTTCATTATTAATCACCACTTAACAATTCTTTCACCATTTATTACCTTATATATCCTTGTATTTTACTAAATCACTGCATAAATAATCACTTATTATTAATTACCACATAACAATTCTTACATTATTAAAGTTACAAGTTCATATATACAATTAAGAGAAAATTACACAAATTTATACTTTGCATCAAAAGTATTAGGTTCATATGAATCTGATAATCTAGAGCTATATATGCCCCCAAAGGAGCTTCTACCAACATCATCAACCTATTCCGAGTAATCCCACAAGTGAAATGTGGATATGATAAGACACTTTCGATAGAAACTATGTAATTATTAAATACTACTAGTCTACTACTAATGTGGGGCTAGTCTCTTGCCTCTCTCACCTAACGGGAGACTACACTGGGCTACCTACTAACCTGTGGCGGATCTAAGATTTTAAGGTTGTGGGTGCTCTGAAAGTGGCGGAAGGAAGAATATAAAAAGACATGTTAACAATGAGATTCAAACTCGGGTTCAACAACGCTAAAAGAGTCTTAACTACCCACCCAAGAATCAATGGACCAATCAAATCATTTGTTCATGGTGCTCTATGCTAATTTTATACAAATACCTCTTAATTTTTACATATATATATATATATATATATATATTTCGAGACGAGATTAATGAGTGCTCGAGCACCCGGCGAACTCTATGTAGGTCTGTCCCTGTTAGAGTCCATCCCTGCTACTAATGTTCGACCCTAATCCTCAACCATCACATTCAGCAAATGATATTGAAGGCCAAAAATCAATCAGAAAGAAGAACATTACACTGTCATAATAGATAGTGACAAATAGGTATAGTAAAAATTTAAACTTTAGCAAAAGGAATGGTAGTTTAGATTACTGCATAATGAAGCTTTCTCCATAGTAATGTACCATGAGAACTCAGAAATGAAACTTAATATGATCCAGAGTCTATAAATAGCTTAAAATACGAATTAAAATCATTATACAACGCATTATTTCCTTTATGAGCGCGCCACGAACACTCACAGAGATGAACTTAAACGATCAAGATCCACAAATCCAAAAAGCACTGCACGGTTACGTTCCTTAACCTTCACTTGATAGATAACTCTGCACATTGCAACTGGCCTTTTTAGTCTGCTAAACACCGATAGATAAAACGAATCATATGGTAAAGGACGCACTAATTTCACATACCTCAACCCTTCCAACCACATTTCGGTGATTAAAGTTTCTCCTGGATAGACATGTAGTAGAAATCTGCCAGATACGCTCTTTATCGTGTTCTGATCACCTCCGCAAATACATTTAATGATAGTCCTAACTGCAAATCCAAGTGTGCACAACCCATGCAGTATTGGACGAGAAAATCTAGGCAAATATATCGAAAGAAATTAGATTGCAGAGACATATTGGTAAATGCAAGAACACAGATAAAAAGAAAAGATAGTAACGTGATATTGCTCCACTAGAACTATAAATATAATGAGGGTGACAAATTCAATTTAAACATTGCAGAAGAAAAATCGATCCATCAGCTGTTGTACTTACGAAAAGAGAGTTAATTGACGCTTCAAGAAGAACACAACTTTAAATAAAAGAAATACCTTTCTGGATCAGGGTACGGCCTTAAAGTTACACAAAATATTCCAACCAAGGACATTGTCGAGCTCCACTTGTTAAAACCATGAATATTAAGAGATGGACAGTAATATGGTTGTTGAAATTACCAAGCCGTGTATAGTTATGTCTAAGCACCATATCCAAGTTTAGATTTCAAATTGTTGAAGTTTTTTAGTTTCTCCACTTATATTCTGACATGCATTTCCGTCAAAGGACTCATCTTTCAGGGGTACGTCCCAGAAGAAAACTGAAGTCTAAAGATGGTTAAGAGTGCGTTCTTTTTACTCACTACAGTTGTTGGAAGAAATTGTTTTGGGGCAGGGGGGTTAGGCCTAAGACATTGGGGAACAACATTATCACGAAATATTGCACTGGGAAACTCTTAAATCTTTTCCCTTTTCTTTTCTGTTCACCTAGTCCACAGGCTAGGCTCACTGCATCAGCATTTAAGATGGGCAAAGTCGAAGGGGCAAAAAGATTACCTCTCTTAACAACTTAATAGCTGTAAACCTTAATCATACTTCCAGTTTAGAAAATTTGTTTAAGTTTGGTGATATTTCGTTCTAGAAATGGGGAAAAATAGCAAAACTTGCAAGTTCCCACATGATATGCTTCACACTCAAGGAAGCAGCATCTCTAGTTCGACAAATGAATTTTCTTTATATTTAGTGCAAACAACGGGTGGTCCATGTCTAATATCACACAACTTTAATAAGCATCAATAACTAACAAACATTGCTACTAAGTATCTCAAGGATGAAAGAACATAAAAGTTATTGGCAAAGATCAGAATGTGTTGCTCATAAAATATAATAATAGTTGTATATAGAGTTAAATAGAGTTGCTCATAGTAGATTACCCTGCACTTTCTGCAAACTTTGGATCTGAATGCAATGGATTGTAATCACCAGACAGCCTATACAGCAAAGCCTGCATCACCGCATTAGAGAAGTCAAAAAAATCCAATGAAAACAAGTACAACTAAAGAATTTTCAAGCCCTCAAAGACAATGTAATTATCAGAATTAACATGCCTTTGACAGGTATAGTCCTACACGTCTCATGTAAATACAAGCATAGCATTCAAGGTACAGATACTGACGTTTACATTAGTGTAATAATTAACTATAAAAAACAATAGGCAACTTGACCTACCTGTGATGCATGCGTACATTCTTCATATACAGCAAAGGGTTGGCTTTTGGGAATTTTAGGAAAGGCTGACTGATTACTATGATTGCTGGAGTACGAGTAAGGCTGAGATGACTTTGAGAACCCACCAGCACCCCTCAAGTAGATAGACAAGCTGCAAGTAGTATTGTGGTGTTTACTGTTAACTTTAACATAATAGCTCTAGGCATATCAGTTAAACTAAAACTCACCGGTTCATGCATAGCCGTTCACCAGATTCTTTCTCGTAACTCACAATTTCTACTTCAAGAACGGCTGCTTTACCTGTTGCGAATCAACAATTTGAAACTTACATATCTTGTCTTTTCATTGCTATATCTCACAGAAGCAATAACAGAATATCATTTTGATTTCTGTCAATCTATTTCTAAAATGCCTTAGCTAGAAAAAAGGTAAAGTTTCAAAATTATATACACTTTATAGACCATTTGCCTCAAACTCAAATGCCTCTTATACAACTGTATATATTTTTCTTCAATTCTCCAAATTTAATATTACATGAACTTATTTAAGTTCCTGCATATTTATTTATGTTTACTAATTATAATCATACCTTTATCATGCAATCCAGCAATACTCGTTTTATTTAGTATCTGCCACAACAAGAAGATCAAGGAAATAACTCATCTGGACTAATAAAAGAAAGGGGGGGAATGATAAAGATAATCAAGGTTAATAATAAAGACTAAGATGTATTCTTTCAACACAAAACTATAATGATAATTTAAGCAGAGTCATGTTTCAAGTGCTGCCAAGAGAAGGCTCCACTGCCCTCAACTATGTTTCATTATGTCCAGGTACTAGGATTTGTTGAAATAACAGTGAAAAAACATAAGCTTTGGTGCGGATATACATATACAAGAAGTTAACCAAATGTCACTATCCAAAAGTTGGATGAAAGTCAAGGTTATAAGATATGTATAAGCTTAATACATGTAAATATATGAGCTTTGGGAATGAAAGCTGAGGTTTGTAGATATAATGGTGCTATTATATGGATAGAACATCTATGCGAGAAAGTTATAACTAATTGTGAGGGGAAAAATCTTTTGACTAGAAAACATCTGTGAAAGAAAAATTGCTTCAAATAGTTATCGAGGAAAAATTACTCCCATACTACTGTCAATCTTCAATCTTTGTGGAATACCTTCTGCATGTAAATTTAAGAGAGAAATCATGGTGTTGCTAGATAATTTAAGGCATTTAGCCAGACACTTACGCAGCCATGGGAAGGAAGTGGCTTATAGACTTCAATGTATTGTTGGCCGTGCAGTAGAAGACGTGGATCAAATCTAGCAAAACGAAAGCAGAAACAATGTTCTTTAGCTAATATTAAGCAGATTACATCTCTATTCTAATCAGAAGAACACACAACTTTTCTTTCTTTATCATTTCATTAAATACATGGAGAAACAGAAGCAATAATATTGCATCTTTAAAGAAAATTAGATACCATACAAAAGGATCCTGCCCCCAACCAAAACTAAAATAGGATGTGTTCTACTTACGGCAAGCCTGGAAGCTGCTCCATTTGAGAAGGAATTCCAACAGTGAACAAAGTCGAAAAAGTTGGCAAGACCTACAAAGATAAAAGGCCACAAGCAAAAAAAATGCAAATCAATTACAGAAACGAATTACATTTCATCTCTTAAACCTTTGCAGTCCTGGATAGTATAACTTAGTCATTAACTATTACGCCAATAAAGTGCATACACTCCCTTCTTTTATGTGCAAGTACAGCAAGGCCATTAAGGATGAACAATTACTCAAAGTATGACCTTTCGATATTTACTAGACATAGTAAATCATTAGCAACAAGTACGTCCCAGTAAAATGTACCTAAACCTTTCCGAAGATAAAAAAATTCACCTTACCCATCACTAGTCTATAGTTCGACGTAAACCATGTCCAACTACACAAAAATTCATCAGTTCCTACCATAAAAAATACCTGAATAAATTCTTGCCCATCTTGATGATAAACATATTTAAGTTCTTTATCATCAATAGCATCCTTTGTACATGCTCCTACACCAAGAGCATAAATAGCAGCATCCCTAATATCATAAAACAACAACATCACAAAACCAAATAACAAAATCCAAAATTGAACAACACAACCTGCATTCAAGCACACCCATTTACTCGAATCAATGAAATTAAACACGAAATGTTCAAATTACATAGGCGGATTCAGAATTTAAACTCGATAAAGGCATCATACAGCTTATCCCAATTAATTCAGGATTAATGATGAATCTTAAGTTAATCCCAAAAATTAATCATTTAATGAAAAGAAAACTGAAGAAATTAGAATTAAACTAGCAATACCTTTCAGTGTAAGTATGTAAGCTCTGCAAATACCAAATAAACCAAGATTAGTAACGAGATTAAACAAAAAAAATTGAGAACCCAGAAAGGAAATAGGATCAAAAACCTCAGGAAATTTGTGGGAAATGACTAATTCAGGATCAATTCCAGAATTTCCAGAGCCTGCCATTGAATCTTTTGAGGGAAAAAAAATCCCCAATTTCGAACAAGACGAACTTTTTTGAGTTGCTTTTTTTTAGCAGAACAAAAAATTGGTCATGGATTTGGAACGATGATCGAGGTTGAATGGTTGATAGGTAATGCTTACAGTTTTCTTAGATTTCTAGCAGATAGCGACCATTAACTTGTCCAAGTAAAATCAAGATTTGACTTTTAGCTAAATCGGATTACGAGTCTACTTGTTCAATTTTATATAAATTTAAGAGTTGTTTGATAAGAGTTATAAAGAATAATTAGTTTGGGGATGAGATAAAACGTGGGATAACTTATGTCGGAATTAGTTATCTCGGGATTATAGTTTTATTTTTATCTCATATTAAAGTGAAATAATAATCTTGTAATAACTAATCTGGGGATAATTTGTCTCAACTAAATGAGAAGTGTTTGACAAACATGTCAACTGAAATCAAGTTAAAGGACACGTTTAGATAGTGATTATCTTATTTATGTGGCGGATCGTTGTAAACACATAAAAAAAATTGAAAATGTAAATCAAAGAGTGTCTAATAACAATATTTTATTGTGAGTTCAAGTGCTTAATTATAATATGTTCATGATTTACGTCTATAAATACAAAAATTTATTAGCAAATTTACATCGGTGTCAGGTATCTATGAAACATAGTGAGGACGAGTTGTAGTGTTTAGTCATCAGTTGAGGTATCTAAATGTACAGCTTCAAAGTTAAAGTGCTTACTTGCCGACCTATATCAAATTTGAATGTTTGCTTAAGTATTATGCCTTACAAGCACTAGGGATTCTAAGATACTAATAGCAACATTATTTCAAAGCTAATGAAGGAGATCCACAACTTGAACAAGTGTATAGTAATTTAGAGTAGAAGCAGCTTTAAAGTTGGAATTTAGTAGAACAACGGGGTAGAGGAATTGGTCAACTCATTAGCCTCATGACCTAAAAGTTGCAGGTTCAAATCTTGTTCCCGTCTAATCAGTTATCGGATCAAAAGGAAATTTGCGAGATGAGTCAAGTATATGGCTATTTAGTGATATACAGACATTTTTATTCCATGCATTTTATATATTTGTCTCCAATCAATCAAAGACGTTCATGCCATAGAAAATCAGGCTCAGCAAAAACGAAACTATATACTATTATGCTCCACGCCAAAAACGAAACTATATACTATTATGCTCCACGCTTTTTGTATCTCTTAGTTTAGGAAGTAGAAACTAATTTGTGAACCCCTCTCTGTATCTCTCCTACTATGTTTTATTTCCAACGATATGTTAGCATAACTTCTAGTCGTAAAAATAAAGGAGGTAAACGTAAAATAGCATGAATTTCTACTTGTAGATATGATCATTGATATGAAAACAGCAATTCAATTATTGTTTTTTAAGACAATTAAAACAATGAAGATGGAACTCGATACAACGAAACGAAGAAAGAAAGAATAGGACCTTGAGTTAAGGTCATTCAAACTAGTTTGTGGTAAACTAAACAGGACAAGTAATAAGCTTTTACTTCAATCCTAATAAACTTTGTTCTCTGAGGTTGTTTTGTGTATGTAAGTCAATTTCTTCTCTTAATTTTCACTTTGGCCTATGATTTTCATGAATGTTGCAGCTTGTCTTAGAGCGGTCTTTTATGTCGACCAGCCACATCACCACATAGAAGAGCGTTGATTGGAATGGGATATTCATCGCGCAAAGAAGTTGATGTTGTGTATACCCTCATGTATAACTGTTGTCCTAGATACTGTCGCGCCCAAAACTCTGATCTTAGATTCCACATTCCCACATTGTCTAATGCAATGTATATTGCTGTCCATGACTTGGGATACACCTGCATTTTGCAACAATTTCTCGTGTTAATTTCTCGTTCTCATTATAGTCAGGGCAGAGTAACATATCAAGTTCTGTTTTATCTTCTTTTTTCTTTCAATCTTACCTGAGTTGTGATTCTTGAAACTGCATCGCGAAGATTGTATTGGTCCTTACTAGCCGGACTCCAGTTTCCTCCGTCCATGCTGCATTAACAAGATCGATAGAAGCTAATTAAGAATGAATCCATACAACTGCATAACATTAGAAACGAGTCGTGTATTTTTTTCTTCATATACTTACCCTACTACCCAAAAGGCATAGCCGTTAAGATGCCAACTCTGCACGATTCCTTCCTTGTTCTCGAATACAATCTCAATGAATGTCCTGTAGTCAGTTTGCAAAACAGATGTGTCGAGGTAAATTCCTTTACTGGTGGGGGCATCAGGTATGTTTCCGGGGGTGAATCCACCAATGTCGAAGTAGTCAGCAAGCTTGAGAGGAGTACCACTTTTAGTTGGCACAAAGGACACACTGTTGACAGCGTATCTTTGCTTGCCATTGACTTGTCCAGCAGAATTTGCGAGCCTGATAGTTCTAGTCGTGTTGATCATACCATAATGGTATGATCCTTGAGGGTTTGGCCTTGGTCCACTCGCGGTCAAGTTGGTCCTAAAACGAGTAACAAAGTTAAGAAAGCACTCAACATGATCGACATTCTCAAAAGTAGTTCAAATATCAGGTGCAAGCCTCTCAAGTCTCACCTAATAGAACGGGCCTGGGTGAGGGACCAACCAATTTCGATGGTTGGACCACCAGGGGGCGGGCCAGTGAATTCCTGGTTAGAGTTGCTGTAGTGAAGTACACCGGTGGTAGTAAGGAGAATAGACGAGAAACGATTTGAAACAACAATGTAGTAGTCCTTAGGAGTTTGATCAGCTGTGATGAGGACAGAGTAGGATTGTCCAACATGAACGTCGAGTGAGGAATATGTCTCTTGCATTGTATGTGTTCCTTCTACCTCCACCAATTTCATTTTATGTCCTTCGATACGAAAGTTGAGTGAATGTTCCAATCCAACATTTGATATTCTTAGTCTATAAGTTTTCCCTGTATTCATATACAGAGTTATAATACTCATTGTTAGATTACAACATTTGATATTCTTCATATAATTAAGAAAAATCGCGATTGTTTTTACCTTGATCAACTGTGAAGGAAGCGCGATTAGGGCCTTGAGGACCGATACCATTGATATGAAGAGCATCAACAAAAGGCAACTTGTGGTTTCTATCAAGTATTGATTTCAAGTACTGCATAAAAAATGGAAGTATATATATCAAATATCTCTTCTTGTAACCTCGACACTTCTCACCAGCACAGGTATCAGGTAACTTTGTCCACCAAGACTTTGACACGATACAAGACATTATATAGGACCTATGATTACTATCCATTACTTGACCTTTTAACATTAAACTTTTACGAGGGGATTCAACAGTTTATATATATAACGAGAACGAGTCTAGTAATCATACCGTGTGATTGCTCTTGTACCAATCACCAATAAGGACGGTGAAATCGCCAGCAGGTTCATCGAAAGGAACAGGAATCCCAGGCCTGCTGAGGATCCTGAACCCTCCAAAACCACCAGAAGCTTTGTGGAATGCAGTTGAAGGGAAATAGTAAAAGCTGCCAATTTGATCCTTTACTTGCAAAATGTATGTGAAATTCTTCCCAGGTGGAATTGGACATGTTGTTCCCCATACTCCATCTTCAAATGAGTTTCTCCTATTTTGTATTCCATTCCTATATATAATTTCGAAACGTATTAAGTAACAGTTTGTGTTTGACTAATTAATCTCACAATTATAGATGTTGTCACGACAGAATAGGTGGAGACTTAACAATCTATGGTATTTTTGCATTCTTGCTTGACGAGCTAACTTTAGGCCTCGATTCATTCTCCACAAGGAAGGAATGAGTCGATTCGCGATTTGTGCTCATGAACCAAGGTTTCTTAAAGTATTTCTTGGGAGAAGCTACTTTTTTTTAGCTTTTAGAAAAATAGTTTCTGCTACTATACAAAAACACTTATTTTTTTCGAAAAAGTTTGACAAAGACTTCAATATTCTCAAATAATATTATAAACATTGTTAGTGCTATTATTTAAATTCAAAACTAAATATTGGTGTAGTGAAAATGTGGACATATTTTGCTTTTACTTATGTTATTCACATGCACTTCACATGATTACCTACTCTTTGTCTAGTTTTTCAAAAATTTAAACACTCGTACAACATGTGACTTGCACAAACTACAAATAATTCAAAATATTGTTCAACTTTTCCTACATTGGATCAATACAATATTCTTTGAATCTTGATTACATCGATATCGATGCTAGTAATTCGAAAATAATTTGATGGATGGCTCAAAACTAGTGAAAAATGAACTAGATAAGTAAACTTAAACACGTAAAGAAATCAATGAATGTAAGACAGATATTTGAATGTTCATTATAATTAGCAAGGGAGTTTGTTAGACAAACATTATCAAATAACATCTTTAAACGAGATATGAAGAGGAAGCTTCGAGAAAACTAGTATTCAACATAGTATCAATTCCAACAAATTTATGTTGGTCGTGACATATCAATGTCTCAGCCTTGCGAAGCCAAACCAAAACATGAACAACAAAAATTCATGTTCACGTTTTCGTGAGGCATCATGACATTAATGATGTCACGAATAAACGATGAACAAATAAAGGAGGAAAATTACCATGAAATAAGAAAATCCTCATCCAAATTGTTGAAGACATTGATAATAACATTGTCATTTGTGACAGAATGAATATCAGGACCAGGAAATTGCCCATTAATCAGAATTCCCTACACACACAAAAAAATAATAATCTCAAAATAACTAAAATGACAATTTTTTTTCCATATATTACTTGAAATAACATAATTTTTTATTAAAGAAACCGACCTTTTGAGGTAAGCCTAGAGGCCAAATCGTTCCATAAGTAACATTCCATTCGAAGAATCTATAAGGACTCTCTGCTATTGTGTTCACAACAAGTAGCGCCACCAAAAACACCGCTAACTCTCCTTTTAGCGGCATTTTTTTCTTCGTATGTTAATACTATAAGAAAAGTTTCTAGAGTTTGAACTGCGAAAATGATATTAGAAGTTGTTAAAGATTAGGAGGGAATTAAAGTGGACATGAAGATGAAGCATATGTGTGTATTTATAAGTGGTGTACAAATAGTTAAAAGTTAAGTGGGTAACTAGTGAGCAAGTGGACCATAAATTATTTATAGATATAAAAAAAAAATGTAAAAAAACTAAAGGAGGGAAATATTTTTGAGAGAGGGATTAAATTTTAAAATGGAGAAATAGAAGGGGCAAAAGGAATAAAGAAAAAGGATTGGATTGTCGGTGAGGAGTACATAGTGGATCTAGAAAAAAAAAAAAGATTATTCAAATGTGGAACTAACGGAGACGGAGCTAGTAGCCTGTATGTTATTTCGATCGAATACAGAAAATTTTGTTTAATGAATGTATTTGTGTTAATAAATATATTAAATATGTATAAATATTAAGCTTAAAATCTAGTTATTATCACAAAATATTGTTATTATAAACTCAAAACTTATAAAATTGAAATTTTAACTTCGACACCTGAGTGTTCATACCAAACAAAATTCACTTTTAACTTCGGAGGAAAAAACATCAAAAATGTATTAGTTTTGATTAATTCAAATTTGTGTAGGTAAAAAGTTTGTCGTAGGACTTCTATTTAGTGTTTCTTATCTTTATCAGTATCAAAGAAAAAGAAAGTATAACAACTTAATTTGTTAATATGAACATTTAACTAAATAAAGTTAGTTATATATTTCACAATTCATACATAGTTTCAACTTAATTATTAATAAAATGTCTAAATCTTGACTTTGTTTATCACTAATAAGAGTAGCAAAATTGTTCACTCAATCATGTGGCCCTAATCACATGCCTGATGTTTTCTTCTGCTTGGTTTTAATCTTTGGCGCACTAGCTTACACACGAGCGGTAAACACAGTGGCAGAGTCAGAAATTTTACGAAGAATATTACTATGATACTAATATTGCAAATTAATTATCTCTATGTTTCGATTTATGTGATGGTTAATAATAAATTGTTGAAACAAACTGAAAAAAGTATGTCACATGAAATGGAACATAACATGTCACTAGTCACTATTATAAAATGAGGAATCAGCAATAGACAAAATTTTATAGCTAAACGACAGAAACATCATGCTAATATCATTTAGCTACAGATTATAAGAAAATTTGATTGGCTAGACTCATTTTAACTAGGAAGTGTCAACAAAATTCTAAGCTAATTCTATGTTTTCTAAATATCTTTTTTCCTTGATTGGTGATAAATTAATAATCATAAAGTTCAAAAGCTTAGAATTTGAGTCAACAATTATATATCAAAATCTAAGCCAACTTGTATGAGGAGGGAATGACCAAATTGGATTTTAAAATTTTAAATTCTTGAAAAGTCTTCCAACTGTGATCTGATCTGCATTCCCATTGTGATGTGTGTTGCTATTAAAGAAGTTACACATAATTAATTATCATTTAAGTAACGTAGTTCACGTAATTATTATTTTTTACAATGTCAACTTAAACTCATTTCTTATTCTTAATATACATGGGTCGATAATAGTTGTGCTAATCGTTATTAATAACTTATCTGATACACTTTTCTTTTTAATTTGTTTAAAAAAGATTGACATTCTTTATTCGATAAATATATAAGGACAACATCAACATTTTACTCATGTTTTGGGTTACACTTATTCGGTAAAAGATCTACAAATTAAAGTGTAGTACTCTTTTATTTAAATATTTATTTATTACTAATTAAGGATAATTTTGAAATATTTCAAAAAAGAAAATTTATTAAATTTTACGTCACATAAATTAAAACGGAGCCGGTAATATATTAGTACACTAAAAGTGTCAGAGCCTGAAAGAGGAATTTGATAGTAATTCCATTCACGTGATGGATGTTTATATCTAAAGATCACATGAAATTTGATTTATCTTTCTGTATTTATTCAGCTAAAATGCAGATCTCTATGCATATCTTAAATAAATATATTTTAAAAAATCAACCTGGAAATGCATATCTTACTGCACAAATATTTTGCTTAAACAAAGTCTTAGTAAAAAACAAGACAATTGGATTAACCAGGGTCGTGGGAGAGTGATAAATATTTCTTTACCTTTAATTAGAGGTCTTGAGTCCACGTCTTCCTGAATACAAAATCGTCTTTGTTAAGGAGCGATTGATAAATTCAATCGAATATGTATCCGAGCTTCTAACTCCGAGCTTGAGTTCAAGTTTTACTAATTATAGGAAGGGAATTAAGCTTAGGGTGGTGGTGTTATTTTTTTTATCACATAAAAAAAGAAGAAAAAAAATCATTTGCTTTATGATATACACTAACCAACAAAATCATCTAAAGAGATGTGAAGATCATAATCCACATCATTTGTCACTAATTTTAGCATACATAGTGGGAAATTAGTTAATAATTTTGAATTTAAATTAAAGACGGTACTTTGTTTTTTCTCTTTAATTTCTTTAATAATTAATTTTCTTTTAGTGGTAGGGAAGAGTATTCATCCCTTTTCTTCTTTACTTTTTCTAATAATATAATTTGTATATATTTATTAAACTTATAAGACAAACACAAAATTTTAACCAATATTTTTTATTCGATCGAATCAATGTTAAATTACACTCTAACTTCGCCCATGATTTAAATAACCAAAGACATTCAAGAAAAGAGGGTGTCTAAGTTTCTTTATTTGATGAATAGAATACGTGATATATTTATAAATTACTTTCTTTCTGTTTAAATGTACGTAACTGATTATAAAAGATCATTTCTTCGATCGTTCCGATTTGCTAATAACGTCCTAGGTAAGGAAGCATCTAACATGGATCTCAAGCCTACGTACTGCATTGTCCCCAAATTACATGTGAAATAAATTGTATAGACTATCATATATTAAATTATTATTGTGCCATCTGGATACGTAGACTTTGCTGCAAATTACATCGATGATCCAGAAAATAACTTCAACGTAACAACACTGCAAATAATTCCAAAAATAAGTTTTAAAATTGTACTATATATTATATTGTGTTTACGCGCTTCAAGCTAGGATTGAAACATTGAACACTTTGCAAGTAGGACATAGGGGGTTTGAGATACACGTATACTCGCTAATTTTGAAAAAAATTGATGTATAATATATGTCCCTCAAACATATATATTTGTTGGATTGGGTCATTTGGTAATTGTGTCCTTTAGGCCCTTGAGCGCTTACTCACGATTCTTATGTGGCAAGTTTTGAACAAGCAACCTAAAATAAAATAGGGGTGACATGATAAATCAAAATTTAATTCACTCAAATTCAGTGCAACTCGCTCATTTGACATCTCTAACCTAGAGTATGCAAAGTGGTGCTCATTTGGTAGTGCACCCATTTTTTTCGAACATATTTTCACTGATTAATACAATTTAAAATATGAAGATGTAAATATACGAAGAAATCAA
This sequence comes from Solanum tuberosum, assembly GCF_000226075.1. Taxonomy (NCBI): domain Eukaryota; kingdom Viridiplantae; phylum Streptophyta; class Magnoliopsida; order Solanales; family Solanaceae; genus Solanum; species Solanum tuberosum. The sequence continues at coordinate 1,391,822 of NW_006238962.1, read as the reverse complement.
GGAAATTCAATAACTATTAAAAATATATATAATTAAAAAATAATTTTAATTTTTATATTCAATAAAATTTCGCTATTTTTTTTTAATAAACCCCGTTGCACCCACTTGGCTTCGCATTAAGGCAACAACTATCAAGTCTTTGATTGAATGTTGAAAGTATTACAACATCAACATGGCGCAATCAGTGGCAATTTAATGTATCACACGCATAAAAATGAACTGGAAAGTGATATATATACTATGCTTTTCTTATCTACAAATCATTATTTTTGTACTTGCACCATTCCAAAATAACAACCATTTTTTTTTAAAAAAAAATTATACTATATAGTTTCAACACCTGATTTTCAGTATGAATTCAAATATTAAAATTTACATTCTTAGAATTGACTTTTTCTCATTAACTACTCCAAAACCAAGATCTAAATCGTTTGACACTTGACCACAAATAAATTCTGCAAGGAGTAATGGACAAGTGGCACAAAGTTCGAAACTTGATTAGAAACCCCCC
>NW_006238962.1:1387062-1390058 GCF_000226075.1 Solanum tuberosum | reverse complement strand
ACAACACCCCCATATTTTATTTTATTTCCTAATTAATTTTTTTTTTTTTTTTATCAGCATAAGCTATTGAATTCGTTTAAATATCAGGTTTTTATCTATGACTAGATTCAAACTTGTGACATGTCCAAAACTCACGGTCTTATTATTAGACCAAAGCTCTAAGGGGTCATTTAATTGAATGTTAGAGTTATTGTAGATTAGTTATGCATAACGTTTAATTATTCAATTATTTTATCATTTATCATACCTAAAATAATATTATATAGATTCTTTCATATAATTATACATGTACTATTAGTTTTGCGGGATTTAAGTTGGTAACCAAACATCGTACTTGGTGAACTGAATTTTACACATAACAATTAAAATGCTACCACATTATGTTGATTTTAATATATGAGTGATTCACTTCCTAACCAGCAACCAAATGAAGTGCTACATATATGTCCAAATCTTGTGATTGGGAATTTATGGTCAATTCTTCTTTAGTATTGATAAGATATATAGAACGTGCATCTAGACAGGAAGTCAAACAAAGTTCGAGTTCAAATTAGTTATAATTAATACAGCTGTAATAAGTTCATATAGTTAAAATAAATAAATAAAACTTAAAAAGGATTGTACAATAGTAATAATTTCTTGGTAAAAAGCAAAAGCTAAGGGAGTAAAAGAAACTTGTAAGTAACATATCAGAAATTTAAATTTGAATTTCACTAAGTTTTTCTATTTAGAGGTTGAAATATGATATGTTGTATTATTATTTTATATCTCTAAGTCTTGATAGACGTCAGAGTTAATCAGTACTTATGTTGATGAGAGATAGTAAATATCTGATTGACTAGTAGAAATGTAATGATATCGAACTTCAATTGAATTTTCAGTCAAAAACTATCTTGGAACTCATGTTCTGTATCTGTGACACATAAAACATTCCATCCGGTAAAAAGCTATATTGCTAGGATTCTCCAAACATCACACCTATATTGAATCCTCAAAATATACATTATTTTTTAAGGATCTAACACACATATGTCAAAGTTACTATCTAGCCATTGAGAATGTCAACGCCCTGTCACTTTTCAAAACAAACTTAAGCCCATTCAAACCAACATATGGGCATCCATTGATAGACCCGGGTCTCAATTGCATAAAAAAAGGAAGACAATTTGTTTTGTTAGATTTCCATTCTAAATTTTGAAATTGTTTGGAGGAGATTTGAGTTAGTCTGAATTGAAAAAAAAAACTTGTGAGAAAGATGAATTGTTGCTATGGATGATTATTGTATAACAGTGTATATAGATGTATATATATCTTTGATACATAATTATACATTATGTATACAGTTATAAAATATTGATACATTATATATATGTGCGGTCATTTAATTGGATTCCTCTTGTTATTCACTTATTTTTAGTATTCTACTTTGGGATAAGGCATTAGTACCCCCTAGGCTATGATCGAAATCTCAGAGACACACCTTAACTAAACTAAGGTCCTAATACCCCCTGAACTTATTTTTTTTTATAATTTTGTACACCTTTTTGGCCTACGTGGCCTCCAAACATCTCCCACGCACCTCACTTAAGTGGAGTCACGGAGTGTGCCACGTAAGCCAAAAGGTGTACAAAATTACACAAAAAATGAGTTTAGGGGGTAATAGGACCTTAGATTAGTTAAAGTGTGTCTCTGGAATTTCGATCATAGTCTAGGGGGTACTTGTGTCTTATCCCATTCTACTTTTTTATTATTTAGCTCAAGGGTCAGCCCAAGCCACATTGCTCCAGACCTATGGGCCAACAAACTTACTCGGGCCTAATTAAACTTTCTATATTACTATATATAATAAGTGGGAATATCTACTACTTAGCACATGACAAGTGTTGGATGATATGTGCTTCATAGTGTTGTACATTCTTCTTTTATGGTTGTACCTTTAAAATTTATATTATTGGACAATTTAACACCATTAATTACCTACTACTTTATTAGCCAAAAAGTTTGACCTCATTTGGACCCTATTTATTATTTATATGTTTTCAATTTTCAATATATGTTGTTTATCTAATTCTTTTTTTCAACCTTTTATTTTAAACTTCTTCATATTAATTACCTATTTATTACTCTCTCTATGCACTTTTAATTGTTATGATTTCCTTTTTAGAGTCAAACTATAAGAATTTTAACTAATATTTTACAATGTGTTTTTTCATCATATTCATAGGCAAAAAATAACAATTTATAGTACTTTTTGTATAGATTTTGCACAACTTTGAAAATTAGTCAAATGGACTTTCAAAAAGCGCAACATGACAAATACAAGTGGACGGAGAGAGTATATTTTAGCTACAAAAATATATTAGAGGTACAACTTTTTAAAAAATTTAAATTTTTATTGCGTTGACTCTTGAAATCTTATCATTGTCATATGAATTTGAACAAATTATATATTATTAAAAGTTACATAAAAGATGCTATAAATCACAATAATTAGCAATTAAAAATATTTTAAAATCATATAAGAAATTTGTTGACTAATTGGAATAGAATAAGTAACATGTACTATTTGAAAATAACGTCAAAATTTCTAGAATTCACAATAAATTAACAACTGAAAATATTTATGATTATTCACGTGAATTGAAACATGAGTAACCTATATTATTCAAAACTAACGCAAAAATACTATAAATCACAACAATTTAATAACTTCAAATATATTTTTAAGAAAACATATAAAAAATCGACTGATCTTCAAATTCCATTTATATCACATAAATTAAAACAAAAAAAATTAATAATTATTTGGGCCCTGTTGGCACGGGCACCAAATATCTATATATATATGTCACAAATGGAAAAGTCCCAATCAAGGAAGCAACATATATCATTTACAAATGACTTAAAAAGCATTAAAAATTACAATAATTACCAATTTAAAATATTTAAAACCTATATAATACAATACATTGACTCTCAAAATTCTATCAGGCTCA
>NW_006238962.1:1287308-1386966 GCF_000226075.1 Solanum tuberosum | reverse complement strand
AAGTGCAAATTTGGATGACTCTTTAAATTTCATTTGTGTCACATAAATTGATACAACAAAAATAACATATATTGGGTCCATTTTAATTTATTTGTCTTGTTTTTTTTTTGTGTTTTTTATATTTAAAAATTGCGTAAAAATACTATAAATCATGATAATTGACAATATAAAATATGTTTTGAAAAAAATACAAAATTTTTCACTGATTCTTGAAGTGAATCTATCGTAAAATTACTATAAATCATGATAATTGACAACATAAAATATTTCAAAAATGTTGTATGTGGTAGTCTTATTATGCCTTAAATAGCGTCAAAGAAAGTAAAGGTTTGTGATAAAAAAACTTATTCCTTTATCCACGCAAACAATCGTTTCAAAAACTCGGTTATTAGCCCAAAACATACCATTTATATTATAGCACGGGCCACATTATCTAGTATATATATATATTCATGTTTTTATTTGCATAAAACATAGCCAAAAGTAATAGAAACTAAACACTGCATATACATTATGATATACTCAAAAAAAATTGAATATAACTTAGTAATACATGAAGTATACATTGATTGTTCAATCTCCACCAACTCAAAATGTCCTCTAAATAGTCTCAACTATTAGATATGAAATCCTCTAGTTCTTTTAATTCTTTTGATAAATAATTTGCTTAAAACTTGCTTAAAACGATCCACATTTGTTGTCCGTCAATTTTTTTAAAAATAGAATAAACAATGAAGAAGAAAGATAAAATAGCAACCAAACAACAAGGTCCACCACAAGTTACAGTTCGTCAATGTCATGGCCAACAAAACGTCTCTCCCCTGATTTGGTGGAGTAAAATTCCAGTTTGTCAATGCCATGGCTGGCAGAATTCCCCTTCGCTGGTTTGGTGGAGTTTTCATCGAAATTGACGATCTCTGACTGGAGAGGACAGAGACGAAGAGGGAGGAGGAGAGACGGTGGTTAAAATATGTATACAAAATATACACATGTTTCTAATTAAGAGTTCATATATTTGATAAAGTGTAAATGTATTTGGTTAAGATTATATGTATCTATAAGAAAAGATTTTTGATGCTTGAAAAAAATGAAAGAAATTTGAATTTTCTTAAACTTTTATTATTGTATCTAGGGTAAGTCTTTATATATCCGTCATAAGATTTATGAATAGAGCTTCAATTATGTATCTGAGTTATATCCCTCAAGTTTCAATATATCTGAACATGTTAATGTATCTTCCTTTTTTTCACTGTATCTATAGTAAGTCTTCACGTATCCGTCAAATATCTACATGTAGATAATAATTTTTGGTCTGATTTCTGAGTTGTGTCCATTAAGAACAAGGTATCTGATCGTATACATGTATTTGCCATTAGATACTATATACATGATTGTTTGTATCTAGACATGTATATGAATGAATTTTAGCTTATTAATGATACATATCTTTATAACTTTTTGATATATTTTATAGTGATTGATTTGTTGTTGTGTTGAAAATGGCTTTAACGATATCACTGTAAGTAGCAGTATACTTGAGAATGATTCCATCAATTTTATATCTATCATAAATATCATCAGAAATTAACGTTCCGAAGTATATCAACAAAATAGTGATATTATCCATTGTGGAATGAACAAAACTCAAAATTATTGAAGAAGAATTAAGTAGAAAAAGAAGTTGAAAGTTTGTTGAATCTCTCCAAAAAAAAAATGGAAGAATTTTGATTGTTTTGGTATTTTTACAAATTGTGATGTGCCTAAATATTGCAAAAATGTTGTAAACATGATTTCTTTTTTAATATATGACTTTCATTTACATGTATATGGAAGCGACAAATACCTACATTTGATGTAGAAAATTGGTACAATCCATAATTATGTAAATTAAAGGGAGAAAATAATTAACTATCAAATTAGTGAAATTTGTGTTGTTTATTCAATAATAAGTGACTTATTTTTTAAATTAACTTTTTTTTATAAGAAATTTAACCCAATAAACATTTTATCTAATTTCCCCTTAAACTTCTTAAATGAGCTCCAATTTTATTTTTTGCCTAATTTTATTAAATCATGGGTTAGACCAGGTCATCAAACAAGCTTAGTTTATATTGACGGTTCTAACCCTCATTCGGATGATTCTAACCGTACCAAATTTGTTATTAAAAATTTTAAAAATTGTTCTTTCTACTCACCTACCTCCTCTGTCTTCATCTTCCCCAAAAAATTCAATCTGCTGAATGGAGAAGTTTCTTCAATATATATTTATGCTAATTCACACTCTTTTGGAACAATAAATATCTTTGAGGTCAGTCTTTTGTGTTCTCTTACAAAATTTTTGTTTAATTTTTCTTCATTTTCTGGGAAATATCTAATTTATATGATTTTACAGAAAGGCATGATTAAGTTATAATGGGGAAACTTAAAATTTTCCCCCAATTTTCAAGCTTTTAAATATACATACAACAAGGAGGGTAGTGAGTGTCCTTTTGTCTCAATTTATGCGACACATAACACATTTCGGATTTCGAGATTCAAATCAGTATTTTTGACCATAATTTTTTTAAATAATTTGAATTGTCAATTATTATGACTTATAGTAATTTTTAAATAGTTTACAAATATATAAATATTTTGGGTCAAACTTAGATGGTTTGACTCTTGAAAAACGAAATGTGTACATAAATTGGGACAGAGGGAGTACTTCGTACTTAACCAGGACCGGGTTCGAGTCCCCCAAGTACAAAGTTCTTTTATTAGAAAGATGTGTACACTATGTAAGACTTCCTGACACGAATTTAGATTTAGTCAGGTCCCAATGCGGATACCAGATAACGCATGGAAAACCCTAAGGCAATAAAGATACTACAATAAGGTCTTTTAAGTTGTAAACATGTAATGACTTTTAGTTTTTGGTCAATAACAAAGTTATAAGTCTTCTAATAAGGAAGATGATAAGAAGTTTACCATAAAAGACTATGAATTGTGAAAAATGTTAAAGTCTTGCTCTTTATTATGTGTGTTTCTTGTTGTTGTTGTTGTTGTTGTTGTAGTCTTTAGCAATATTTTTCGACAATGTCTCATGCTTCTTCTTCAAAAGTTTGCAAATATGGTGTTTTTTTGAGTTTTAGAGGTATAGATACACGTAGAAACTTTGTGAGCCATCTCTATAATGCTTTAGAACAAAGAGGAATTGATGTTTTTAAAGACGATGAGCGGTTGGAAACGGGAAAATCAATTCCTAATGAACTAATGAAAGCCATAGAAGAGTCTAGATTTGCTATTGTAATATTTTCCGAAAGCTATGCATCATCAAGATGGTGTTTGGAGGAGCTTGCACATATTATAAAGTGTCGAAATGAATTAGATCAGATAGTGATTCCAATTTTTTATGATGTTAGTCCATCTGATGTAAGCCATCAAAACTCACCATTCGCTGAGTCGTTTTCAAAATACAAAGATGATGAGTTGGAGAAGGTTCAAAGATGGAGAGAAGCTTGTAAGGAAGCTGGGAAAATATCAGGTTACCATTTACAAGAATGCAAGTAAGATTTCTTTCTTTTGCACCATATCCTTTTTTCGTAAATACTTTGATTTTCTGTCATATTCCCTTCCCTTTTTTCGTAAATGCTTTGGTTTGCTGCACTTATGTTGAGGGTCTTTTGGAAACAACCTCTCTACCTCCCCGAGGTAGGGGTAAGGTGTGCGTACACTCTAACCTCCCCAGATAGCCCTTGTGGGATTACACTGGATATGTTGTTGTTGTTGTGAAAGAATCATTAGAAGTAATAAAATAAGATATAAATCATAAAAGAGAGCACACACTTGGGTGCTAAATGTAAAGAACTCTATAATCTTATTTGATCTCTAAGTAGTTGTTCATTTCATTGTCGTTTAGGGATGAGGCAAATTGCATCAAGAAGGTTGTTGATCACATATTACCAAACATTATTTCAACCGTTTCGGAAAGCTTAGTGGGTACTCAAATTGAAAAAGTAATCTCATTATTACATATGAAATCTGATGATGTTTACTTCGTTGGATTATGGGGAATGAGTGGTATTGGTAAGACAGAAATCGCGAGTGTTATATATGAGAGATACCGTCATCAATTTGAAGCTTATTGTTTTCTTGGTGATGTTGGAGAAATGTACCGGAAAAAGGGACTTAGATGGCTACAGAAAACTCTTATCTGCAAACTATTTGGAAAAAAGATGATTGTAACTAGTGAGCATGATGGAACCACAATTATAAAGAATGGGCTTCGGTGGAAGAAAGTTTTACTCGTTCTTGACAACATAGACCATCTAAGTCAACTAGAGCTTATAGTTGGAGGGACAGAGTGGTTTGGCAGGGGTAGTAGAATTTTGATTACCACGAGAGACAAACACCTGATAGTCAGTCATGTGAAGGAGGATAAAGTATACGAAGTCTTACTATTATCTGAGAACGAAGCTCTTGAACTGTTTTGCATGCATGCTTTCAAAAGAAAATCTCCGGAGAGAGATTTTAAGGTACTTTCAAATGAAGTAGTGAAGTATGCTGATGGACTCCCTTTAGCTCTTAAAGTTTTGGGTTCTTCTCTTTATGGACGAAACAAAGAGCAATGTAGAGATATAATTGATAGATTGAAAAGAATCCCTAATGATGACATTCTAGGAAAACTTAAGATTGGTCTAGATGGGTTGAATAACGATGAGATGAGAACATTCCTTGATATAGCATGCTTGTACAATCATGAATATAGCTATTACGTTGAACGAATACTTAAGAGTTGTGGTATTCACTTGATAGGAATAAGCTACCTCATCGAAAAATCTCTCTTATGCATCAGATATCACTCGTTTGAGATGCATAGTTTGATAAGTCAAACGGGTCAAAATGTGTCGAGGGAAGAATATGCAAACAGCAGAGTATGGCTTATTGAGGAAGTTCATGACCTTTTTGCTGGAAAGTTGGTAAGAAATATTTTATCAAAAAAATTGATAATTTAAGAAGCTCTTAGTATTTTGTGACTTCGTTATGTTGAGTTTTTTTGACAAATAGATATATGTTTCTTTCCTTACAGAAAACAAAAAAGGTTGAAAGCCTACGGATCCCAAATGGTTACCGGTTTGATGATGATCATATCAATTATAACAAGGTATTCAAGAGAATGCAATGCTTACAGGTGTTGATACTTCATCGTAGAACTATTTGCTCGGAAAGCACTGTCACTTGTTTGCCTTCTAACCTGCGGTGGATTGAATGGCCGAACTATCCTTCAAGTTCATTGCCAGAGGGGTTTGAACCATCACAACTCGTTGGGCTTTGTTTACGTGGAAGTTGGCTTGTTGAACTTTGGCCAATACCAAAGGTATAGTGATTTCTTTCTCTCCAAAACAATAGCTCCAGTTTATCACGCGCTATGGTTCAAATGCTATACCAAATAAATGCTTTTGTATAAGCAATTTACATCATGTAACAGAAATAGAATAGCATATTTCTATTAGGAGTACTACTTGAGCTAACTGGTAATTCGCAGGTACGTTATGTTTTAATATTTTGTTATTTTTATGAAAACAGAAACTGTGCAACTTGAAGTATTTGAATCTAAGCGAGAGCCTTGGGCTAACGAAGACCCCTAATTTTGGTGATATGCCAAACTTGGAGACACTAAGTTTACGGAGGTGTGAGAATTTGGAAGTGGTTCATCCCTATCTTGGACATTGCAAAATGCTTACTTATTTGAGTTTGACGGGTTGTGTCAAACTTAAGAAGCTTCCAAAATTTGTCTGCATGGAATCTCTCGAGATTCTTCTCCTTGATGAATGCACGAGCTTAAAAAGATTTCCAAAAATCTGTGGAGATATGCGGCGCTTATCAATACTGTATGTAGAATCCCCCTGGATAAGAAGCTTACCCCCGTCTCTCAGCGGCCTTAGTCGTTTGAAACTGAAAGGTTGTGAAGTTCTTGAAAGTATTCCAGACTCTATTCTAAATCTTGAAAGACTTCACATTTCAGGTTGCAATAAACTTACAACTTTGCCAAACAGCCTCTTTGAATCACAACAATGGATATTTCTTTATATATACCGATGTTCTGGATTGGTAGAGCTCCCCGTATCTCTTGGAGTTCAAAAGAAACTTGGTTTTTTATCCGTAGAAGAATGTGAGAACTTAACGAAGCTTCCAAGCTCTATTCAGATGGAATCCCTTACAGAGCTCAAGATATCTAATTGCCCAAAATTAACTACATTTCCAGAAATAATCGGAGATATGCATTGCTTGAAAAGTTTGACTCTGGAGTCTACTGGGATTAGAGAACTGCCTTTGTCCATTGGGAATCTGAGTGGCCTCGAATATCTCAATCTGAAAGGTTGTGAAGATCTTGTAAGTCTATCAAACAGCCTCTGTAAGTTGAAGAATCTTCAACGGCTTATTCTTCGTGGCTGCAAAAAGCTTCCAGGAAACGTTGGTGATCTGCAAGAGTTTGAGACACTTGAAGAGCCTCGGAGATCTAGTAAATAAGTGTCTTAAGCTGCGTATCTTGTCAATATCATGGCGTGGTCATGAGAAATCCGAATGCCAAACTGTCTCAAGTGAACAAGTTAATGTGTTGAAGTTGCTACGACATTTTCTCCAGACATGCATCCAGGTTTTTTAGCTATCCATACACATATGAATGTTGAATATTCTCGTCAAATTGATTTGTACTAATAGTAGTTTCTATTGCAGTGTGACTTCCGCCAAAGGATTTCTTTTCTCATTTGTTTTCCTGAAGTCAGAATTCCAGAGTTGTTCGATTATCAGTTCATAAATCAAAAAGTGATCTCAATTGATCTGAAACCATCTTGGTATACCGATAAGTTCATGGGGTTTTCACTGTGTTATTGTCCTGTACTTGAAGCAAATGTGAGTTTAATAGCTACGTTGGTCTGAAAATCGGACCCTGAAAGAAAACATTCCTTGAAGTATGTCATCCGTGAATATTGTCCTAAGCTTCCTTCTTCCATGTACTTCATCTACATACCATTTGAAACATTGTGGCGCGCATTTGACAATAAAGAAGGGAAGAACCCAAATGATTATTACCTTTTGAAGGTATCTTCATTTTACAGGGAACTATGTTGGGGAATTCGATTGGAGTATGAGAATAAAGTTGGGAGATCGATCAAGAAGGATTTCACGAGTTATGTAAAGTCTTTCTGGTAAAGCAAAAGTGTACTGAAAACTAAGTTTTCATACGAATTTCCCAAATGATTCGTAGGTGGGAAAACCCTTTGTTTCCAAGTAGTGTTGTGCAACAATTTTTCGACTATCTCTGTTTCATGTTGAATATACATTTAGTTCTTAGTGTAAGTGTAACATCATGGTTTCAAGGGGAATGTTGTAATATATTTTGATTGACATTTGAGTTTCTTGTAAATAATACATTATGTATTTGTTGAGACATAAGTTTCATATATGTTTTTGAGTTACATTAGTATTTTGTTTATAACATGTCACATGTTGGATTTATCCACATCCTTGAATTATTATTCCACAAAAAGATTCGATTATGACTTTTTAGTGTTGTTATTGTCGTTGCATGTGGATAGGGGAAGTGGTTTTATTGGTTTGGTTAATCGGTCACATTTTATTCAACAAAAAGATTCGATTATGACTTTGTAGAGCTGTTATTGTTGTTGCATGTAGATAGTGAAATTTGGTTAATCGATCACATTTTATTCAACAGAAAGATTCGATTATGACTTTGTAGAGCTGTTATGGTTGTTGCATGTAGATAGTGAAATTTGGTTAATCGATCACATTTTATTCAACAGAAAGATTCGATTATGACTTTGTAGAGCTGTTATGGTTGTTGCATGTAGATAGTGAAATTTGGTTAATCGATCACATTTTATTCAACAGAAAGATTCGATTATGACTTTGTAGAGTTGTTATTGTTGTTGCATGTAGATAGGGGAGGTGGTTTTAACGATTTGGTTAATTGATGATATTTTAATTCGTCCAAGTTTAAATTGATTATTGATTTATTAACTCAGTATTTCATAGCTCCATATTATAGCTCATCAAAGTTTAGATTGATATCTAACCCAAATAAATTTATGGGAATATTTTTAAAAAGTGCTTTGCCTCCTTCCCTATGCTTTATCTTAATTAGTAGAGTTGACTTATTATGGCATTAAAACAACTTATCTTAATATTATTAAGTCAAAATTGTCTTATTATATTATTATATTAACACTTGGTATAAACAATTATTTGTGCATCAACTCAGCATGAAGTGCACTTCAAGTTTTATTTTTTCATAGATTTCCTCACACAATTAGGGTTTGGATCTGATAATTAAGAAGTCAACATTGAGCTTTGAACTTTGTGTGATAGTTATAAGTTCAACAAAAATTATACATGGACCAATAAAATTATGTCACATTTTTAATTTAACATGTCAACTCTTATTTATTTATTAACATAAATTATGGTGCAATGATTATGTTATGATTCTTCTATTTTTAACTAAAAGTCTAAAGTTCAAGCTCCTTAGAATGGAGAAAATTTTGTTAGGAATATCCCCTCTATAATGCATGAATTTTAATTAGTTGCATATAATAAGGAAGAAAAACAAATGTTTCCACGGTTTAAATATTTGACATTTTCTTTTGGTAGTTTTTCTTTTCTTTTTAAAATGTCTCTATATTTACTAACTCTCCATATAATTTCAATGTTCTACCTAGATTCTTTAAGACCTATTATGTAAAATGCATTTTAGTACATTATATACATTTTAAATCTAAATCACAATATTTAGGGATTTATATTATTTTTTAAAATTTTGTGCCTAGTTGAATTAAGCCACTTAAATTGGAATTGGAGAGTAACAAATTATTATCCCTTCAAAAATAAAATTTTCAACTCCCAAAAATGTTACTATTCAGTATTTTATTTTTCCAAAATTTACCCTTTTCTCTGATATTTTTTTCAAATCCCAACACTAATTATTTCTACTTTTAATTAAATAAAGTTTCCAAAAAATAAAAAAATACCTTTGATTTGTGTAGTTAATTACTCTCTACGTTGTAGCTTTTTATTTTATTTTTTATGTTCATTTAGAAAAAAATAATAAATCCAAAACTGAACTATTTTCTATACTCATTATCTTATTTATTAGACCTTCTTCAAATGACAACATGGCTAATATTAGGGAGATGGTTGAAAAATAATTATCAACGCTGGTATTAAAATTTCTAAAATGTGACATTTTTATTTATATTTATTCTTTTTACTTTTTAGTGAAAACTACTGTGTAGGTAAAATAGTAAGGGAATGGAGCAATTTTCTCTAGGTAAGTTAAAATTTGAAAAAGTAGTTGTAGAGTCTTTAGCTTTTAGGACTCTATGCAACTTTTTTTTTACTTTAAATATGAGAGTTAATTCAACATCTCTATTAAGATAAAATCAAGAAGAAAAAAATATGCTGCTAAACAAATTGATAGTAGTTTTTTTGGTCTCATTTCTCATTGTGAATAGTATAGTGGCTGAGAATCCTTATAGATTCTACGAATGGAATGTTACTTATGGTACTATTTCTCCTCTTGGTGTTCCACAACAGGTTTGTTTGTTTAATTTTCGTGTTCTGGAACGGATGTGATATAGATAGTCTACTTTATGTGCAGATAACATTTTGGAGATTCGATTTTATAATTGTGATGATTTTATAGTAATGTTTTGTGTTTTTTTTATTGTGTATAGGGAATTTTGATCAATGGGCAGTTTCCTGGACCTGATATTATTTCTGTCACAAATGACAATATTATTATCAATGTCTTCAACAATTTAGATGATGATTTTCTTATTTCATGGTAATTTTGCCTCACTTACTTCATTTGTTATCGTCGATATTATTAAATGAATAAAAATATCTATAGATGAAATGGTCACACATGCTCTTGAGCTCCTTATATCGTTCTTTTATCACTCGTTACATGTCTATTATTTGTGAAATCTATATAGGCATGGAGTGCAAAACAGGAGAAATTCATTCCAAGACGGAGTATGGGGCACGACGTGCCCCATACCACCAGGGAAGAATTTCACATACCGTTTGCAAATGAAGGATCAAATAGGAAGCTTTTACTATTTCCCTTCAACTGCATTTCACAAAGCTGCTGGTGGTTTTGGATCCATCAGGATCTTTAGTGGACCTTTTGTAACTGTTCCTCTCCCTGCTTATTCTGGCGATTTCATCGCCCTTATTGGAGATTGGTACAAGAGAAATCACACGGTACTTGTAAATGAATTTTTCATGCTAGATGTCATTATATTTGTTGACGATTTGTTCTGATACTTACTTGGTTTTACTATTTAAAATATACATTTATACAGAACCTTAAAGCAATTCTTGACAGAGGCCACAAGTTGCCTTTTCCTGATGGTATTCTTATCAATGGTCGTGGCCCTAATGGCGCTTCCTACACAGTTGATCAAGGTAAATACAACTGCAGATGTCGTAATTCTTCTTGTATAACAGAGTTAGAAAAGGAATATCTAACAATGAGTATCTCTATTTATGAATGCAGGGCAAACGTATAGACTAAGGATATCGAATGTTGGATTGGAAAATTCATTGAACTTCCGTGTTGAAGGACACAACATGACGTTGGTGGAAGTAGAGGGTACACACACAATGCAAGAGACGTATACCTCACTTGACGTTCATGTTGGACAATCCTACTCTGTCCTCATCACAGCTGATCAAGCTCCTAAGGACTACTACATTGTTGTTTCATCTCGTTTCACATCTAAGGTTCTGACTACCACAGGTGTACTTCACTACAGCACCTCTAACAGCACGGTCTCTGGCCCGATCCCTAGTGGACCAACCATTGAAGTTGGTTGGTCTCTTCACCAGGCCCGTTCTATCAGGTGTGGACTTGTTTTCTCCACTTTACTTGTCATATTTCGCTCTTCTAATACAACTTGGTACTCATTTTTTTTCGTGTCTTTGATTAGGACTAACTTGACAGCTAATGGACCAAGGCCTAACCCACAAGGCGCGTACCATTATGGTATGATCAATACAACTAGAACTATCAGACTTGCAACTTCTGCTGGCCAGGTGAATGGTGAGCAGAGATATGCTGTCAATAGTGTGTCGTTTGTGCCCACTGATGATACTCCATTGAAGCTCGCTGACTACTTCAAGATAGGAGGATTCTACCCCGGAAACATACATGATGTCCCCATCGGTGGAAGAATTCACCTCAACACATCTGTTTTGCAAACTGACTATAGGACATTCATTGAGATTGTATTCGAGAACAAGGAGAGTATCGTCCAAAGTTGGCATATTGCTGGTTACGCCTTTTGGGTAGTAGGGTAAGAACACTCGTCATTTATTCCAATTTCTAGTTATTACTCCCTCCGTCCCAATTTATGTGAAGGTGTTTGACTAGATTATAAATCATCACATTAAACATAAAGAAGGGAGTGCTATTGAGTTATGTTTAATTTTGACTGTGAATTATTCCTGATGTTAAATGTTAGCATGGACGGAGGACACTGGACTTCTGCAAGCAGGGACCAATACAATCTTCGTGATGCAGTTTCACGTAGCACAACTCAGGTGATCAGATTAATTCATATAATATGAAATAATTTATTTCCTAAGAAAAAAGAATAACATGAGAAAATATTGGAAAATGTAGGTGTATCCGAGGTCATGGACAGCAATATACATTGCATTAGACAATGTGGGAATTTGGAACATAAGATCAGAGTTTTGGGCGCGACGGTATCTCGGACAACAACTATACATGAGGGTATACACAACATCAACCTCCTTACAAGATGAATATCTGATTCCAAATAATGCTCTTTTGTGTGGCAAGGTGGTTGGATTCCACAACAAGACCATATTAAACTAAGGGCCAAATAAATATGATAAATTTGATTGACATATGATTTTCGCGGATTAGGGTGTTAAGTAGGTAGTTGTGTGTCGTCTCGTTGTCCAGCGAGATAGGTTTCTCTTTGCATATTATTAGTATTAGCACTGTTCTCATAGTTTATGGTCTCTCGATTCCTGCTTATATTGTTTATTGTGCTTTAACTATTGTAAGTTTCTTTTTTCTGTATGTTCTAGAATGTTTCCCTTATTATTTGTAATATCTTTCCTACTTTTTGTGTTACTTAAGTTATTTGTGATATCTTCCTTACTTTTTGTGTTACTATGTGGATAAGTTCTACTAACATTAATGTAAGGTTCATTATCTTTTTAACCTTAAAAAAATTGCATTCGGTTCAATTCTCATGGTTTTAGTTGTCTTGAAATTTATAATTTAAGAATTGTTGTTTTCCCATCTATGATTAGAAATTCACATTCTGTTATGTCTGCTTCTGTTGGATTAAAACAACCCAAAAATACTTTTAATATTGCTTAGACTTGTAAGTTCTAGAATTTTTACACATAAAAGAAAGAATGTTAAATATGAAAAGTCCTTCCAATGGTTATGATCCTCTGTTTAAGCCCAATGTACCACCACCAAAAGAGATACATGGAATTGAATATATTGTAATCTTAATAGTAGTGTGTTTCATAGCAGTCTTTCTACACATCCATATATTTTGCTTATATTGTTATTGGAGGATAATAAATTAACTAATGTTGTGGCCATAAAAAATAAATACAGTCCATATATTCAGTTTAAAAATCTCAATAATTTTTAAAATTTATGAATTTAAAAAGCATTTGATTAATTTGATACATTGGATGATATTATGGTATATTCATTATTAGTTTAGTGTTCTTATTATGTTATATTAATATTTTTTCAAATATATTAAAGATGTAATATTTAATTACTATATTGTTTAAATTGTATGTTATGAATTATATTGAGCATATTAGTATTATTGTAGTAGTACTTTGTCCCCAAGTAGATTTGCTAACCTAGATGATGAGGACATCTCTGAGGAAAAGGAAGAGGAAATACTGGATTATTGTTTTGCAAATGCAGCTAGGAATGCTGATATTTCTCCTAGGCAACAATGCAACAACAAAACGAAGCATGGAAGAAAGCATAGTTGAGATGATAAAGTGACTGAGGAGTTTGTTCCAAGGCACCCTACTGATGCAACTGGCGAAACAGAATCATATGATAGTGTCAACAGCTTCAACAAGATCCAATAAAGCAAAGAAGTGATGGACTATCAAGTGTTATTGGACAGATTTGAAGAAGCAGACAAGAGAAACATACTTCAAGTTCCTTTAGAAATTCAATCTATCTTTTTTAGTTCATACATTTGTAAAAGGAAGTTTGAGGTTGGTAACTCAACTTTCTCCTTGGCTTTTATGATTTTTTATTACTTGAATCCTCACTTGTAATATCATCATAGAGTGTATTATAAACTTTGTGATGATCATAGAATATCTAGTTATCTCTAGCTCGTATTTTTTTCATGGTTGTTAATTAGTAGAGGTTAGGTATCTCATTAGGATTGGTAAGGTAAGGACCAACCTCCTTTGCTTGTACGTATTCCTATTGAGATTTTTTTTATATATGTTTATTATTAATAAAAAAAAAAACTAGAACACTGCCTACTGGTATAAATTTGCTCAAAAAAAAGTATATTAGTATTATTGTACTTTTTTATATTTAATAATCTTTTAATTTAATATATTTAGATGTTGAGAAAACAAACAGTCTTAATAATTCAATGTTCAGATCTACAATAACATCTTAATCATTTAGATGTGCATTCAGATTCAGGCGTTATGTTTTAATCTTAATGAAAACAAATAAGGCCTAATGATTGAGTGGTAAAAGAACAAATCAACCACACTTTTCGGGACCTTTTTTTTCTTCACAAGATGAAATTCAACTCTCATTCTTTTCGCAAATGGAAGGAGATGTCGTGCAAGCCGAAGACTTTGTCAAGTGTCGATAAACTCACCTATAATAATGGGTCGATCTTGAGAATCAATCCTAATCGAATATATTGAAGGGAGATCATCTATCCTCTTAATCCTTAGAATAGGTATTATATATAGGATAATCAATTCACTGCGGTGCCCAAGACAAGACAAGATGAATAAGAATGTTGAAGGGACATAAGACTCAGATAAGGTAAGGAAAGACACTGACCATCTAGGTCGCCAATCTTCTTTTTTAGGGAGTTGGAGACGATCATTTATTAGAAGTCGATACTAAAATGATTCCACAAACAAAGAGCCATATACATTTTATTGTAACATCTACTAATTTGTTTTGCGAATAGTGTGAAAACAACTAGAAGTTGAGTAAACTGATGCAACAATTTTAGGCTTAAATATAACGTTACAGAATGATTGTAGTTTAATAAGTGAAAAAAACATAATCTGAAATCACTTTCACGACTTAGGCACAACATTATACCATTTTCCGAAAATAATTTTATACTTAGTAAGTCTTTGGCATTGAGTTGAGCTAAATTGAGCCCATTCTTCAGCCCAATCGAATCGAACCTATCTCAACGCTAATTCAACTTATTTATCAACATGAACTGTGGAGGGATACTTGATATTTCTCTACCTTTAATCACATGTCTCGAGTTCAAGCTTATAGGAATGAAGAAAATTTTGTTGGCAGTATCATCTCTAAAAAATGAATCAAGTAATGCCTGGATTTTAGTATTTGCATAGCTCCATTTCAACATTTGACATTTTCTTTTAGTATATTTATAACAACAACAACAGCATACCAATTAATATTAAGGATATACTTCAAAATAATTATCAACTCAGCTATCGTTACAAAGTATTGGTAAAATAGAAGGACGGAGGGAGGATTTTTTTCTAAATAAGTTAAACATTGAAAAAGTAGTTGTAGAGTCTTTGGCTTTTAGGACTCTATGCAACTTTTTTTTCACTTTAAATATGAGACGTTAATTCAAATACTCTATGAAGAAGAAAAAGAAAGAAAAAAAATATTGACATTTTAGTTAGTTGCATAGAATAAGGAAGAAAAAAATATTGACATTTTCTTTAGGTACAATTTTTTTTCTTTTTAAAATGTCCCTATATTTACTAACTCTCTATATAATTTCAATGCTCTACCGTAGATTCTTTAAGACCAAATATGTAAAATGCATTTTAGTACATTATATACATTTTTAATCTAAATCACAATAATATTAAAAAATTTATATTATTTTTAAAATTTTTGTGCCTAGTTAAATTAAGCATTTAAATTGAAATTGGAGAGTAACAAATTATTATAGGTTATACTCGCTTCAAAAACAAATTTTTCAAAGCCCAAAAATGTTACTATTCGTTATTTTATTTTTCCAAAATTTACCCTTTTCTCTGATATTATTTTCAAATCCCAACACTAATTATTTCTACTTTTAAATAAAGGTCCCAAAAAATAAAAAGGATACCCTTTGATTTGTGTTGTTAATTACTCTCTACGTTGTAGTTTTTTTTTTTTAAATGTTCATTAAGAAAAAATAATAAATCCAAAACTTAAGCATCGTTTACTATACTCATTATCTTATTTATTAGACCTTCTTCAAATAACAACAACAACAACAACAACATGACTGATATTAAGGAGATAATTGAAAAATAATTATCAACGTTGGTATTAAAATTTCTAAAACGTGATATTTTTATTTATGTTTTTTTTTTTTTACTTTTTTTTTCTTTTTTGTTGAAAACTACTGTTACAGTGTAGGTAAAATAGTAAGGGAATGGAGCAATTTTCTCTAAGTAAGTTAAAAGTTTGAAGAAGTAGTTGTAGAGTCTTTAGCTTTTAGGACTCTATACAACTTTTTTTAACTTTAAATATGAGACGTTAATTCAAATACTCTATTAAGATAAAGTCCAGATGAAGAAAAACAAATATGTTACTAAAAAATTGGTAAAGTAGTTTTTTTTGTCACTTCTAGTTGTGAATAGTATAGTAGCAGAGGTATTTCCTTATTATTTGCTATGTCTTCATTATTTTTTTAAATATTATTAGAGATAATTTAGGTATAAGTTTTATGAACATTAACATAATGTACATTATTTGTTTACCCTAAAAAAAAATGCATTTGGTTCTATTCTTATTGTTTTAGTTGTCTTGAAATTTATAATTTAAGAATGGTTGTTTTTCTATCTATGATTAGAAATTCACGTTTTGTTATGTTTAATTCTGTTGGATTAAAACAACTCAAAGATACTTTTAATATTGTTTACTTGTGTAAGTTCTAGAATTGTTACACATAAAAGAAAGGATGTTAAATATGAGAAGTCCTTCCAATGGTTATGATCCTCCGTCTAAGCATAATGTACCACCACCAAGAGCGTTGTAGAGAACTTAAAAATCTAAAATACTACAAGTGTCTAATTTTATCGGATGTCCACGAAGGGCTCAATAAGTTTGTATTTGGACTATTTAGATCAACTAAATGAGAGTATGACTATGTAGTAAAAGAACAAATTAACCACACTTTTCGGGACCCCTTGCTTTTTTTTACAAGACAACTAAATGAGAGTATGACTATGTAGTAAAAGAACAAATTAACCACACTTTTCGGGACCCCTTTCTTTTATTTACAAGATGAAATTCAACTCTCATTCTTTTCTTTCATAGCTGGAGCAAATGGAAGGAGACGTCTTTTATTTACAAGATGAAATTCAACTTTCATTCTTTTCTTTTATAGCTGGAGCAAATGGAAGGAGACGTTGAGCAAGCCGAAGACTTTGTTAAGTATCAGTAGACACGCCTATGGTTAGGGGTCGATCCTGAGAATCAATCCTAATTGGATTTATAAAAGGGAGATTCTCTATCCTCTTAATCTTTAGAGTAAATATTATATATAAGATACTCAAACCACTGCGGTGTCCAAGATAAGGCAAGATGAATAGGAATGTTGAAAGGACATAAAGCTCAGCTAACGCAAGGAACGACCCCTGACCATCTAGGTCACCAATCTTCTTTTTTAGGGACGATCATTTCTTAAAACTCGATAATAGTGTGTTTCTACCAACAAAGAGACATATCTGTTCTATTGCAACATTGCTGATTTTTCCACAAATAGATAGAAAACAACAATTCATTTGTTATGATTCAAGACAATGCAATGTTGTGTAAACAGAACTAGAAGCTGTGTAAACTAATAGGAGCATTAATAAGCCAGTACTACTACTTAATCGTTACATTGCTCTCTGAGGCTGTATATATATAACAGCACTCGAAGAAAGAAGCACGACGTGGTTCACAAAATTACAAGATTCAAACACCAAAGACAAATCTGGCATAAAAAAACTGGCAAGTAAATCGCCATCCTTTGAAGCAACAAAGCGGCAGGTTATTGTCAACTGTCAAGTAATTGAACTGCATATCGTGATCTAGAGATTAGGGAATCGAAGGTCAATTCTGCTTCAGTTTGACGAGATTGAACGTTCGTTCCAGACAGTTTGAATCCATGATGCCTGAAAACAGTCAAACCAAGTTTGGTGTCATACTAATTGTTATTAAAATCTGCCATAATTCACAGTAGGAAGCAACTTCAAGACAAAGGAAAATAGGGACACGAAATGAAATCTGTAAAGAAGCAAAAAAGTAAAAACAACTTAAAGGGAATAGGTATGTTTCACTTGGTGAAATGAGCTTTACCCACCTTACACATACAGGTGGAAGTTCGAATTTCCATTTTGTTTGCCCTTCCGCACTCCCTTTCCCTTCCCACTTAGAAAAATATATGAAAACTGTACAACAAAATTTCATCTTTTAATACCGAAGTGATAGAAGCGTAACTATGCAGCCAGCTTCTGCAGTTGTTTATCAATCTCACACAGCCTCTACAAAGTAAGACAAACTTGTAAAATGAAAGAAAAACTTGAAGCAAAGTATCATCTGCATCCTCTCTATTCAAGTATAGACCCTAAGGGAGCATTTTGTAGGAGGTATTAGAGAAAATAATACATGTATTAGCCTTGGTATTATTTAATCCCTTGTTCGGTAGTGTTTTCAACCTATGTATTAGTAGTAAACCATCGCATTAACAATACAGATACTATTCCTATTCTAATACACCTCATTCAATACTATTCCAGTTCTAATACACCCTATTCATTTAATACAACAAACCAAACAGTCAATAAAAAATTAATGTCCGCATAATTAATACACCCTATTTAGTACTATTCTTATATACCCTACCAAACGACCCCTAAATGTTTAATTCAATTTTTTTAAAAAAGAAACACAATTTTGTCAATGTCCTTCAAAAGAGTTGCAACATAAATAAAGCATGGCAAATGACAAATATTATGGATCCCTAACACTCATCCACTTGACCTTTATTAAGAACTCCTCCAAAGAGAACCAACTCCATTTCTAGAATGCTCAACCTACATCTAGAATTCACTTCCTTCAGAGAATGCCCGGCTCCATGTTGTTCAGACACTTAAAAAATGTTGACGGGTGCGTGTTGGATCCTCCAAAAGTGGTGCATTGTTGGAGGATCTCACATGGGCGCCGCAACATTTTTGAAGAGTCCGAGTTACATAACCCCATATCATTTTTCAAAGTAGGTGTAATGGGTTCTTCAGGCCTTAGCTTAACTGGCATGACTCCAGCAACTTCATTTCACTCATTCACAAAGAAAAATGCCTCCAAACTACCGATGATTAATCCAGTCCACAGAGTATGTTACTTCCAGCTTTTTCCAAAACAAATTGAGCCTGATCTATGTTTCAAACAGAGATATGGGTATCACAGTCTTTGAACTATTAAGGAGACATTATTGAACAAACCGTAGAAACTTCAAATCCAAAGTCAAGTACTCCCCCCGTCCCAATTTATGTAGCAATGTTTGACGAGGCACAAAGTCTAAGAAAGAAAGACTGACTTTTGAAACTAGTGGTATAGAATATACCATAGACATTTGTCTGACTATAAATATTCTCATTAAACGTAAAATAAAAAGTTTAAAATTAAATTATTTTTAAATAAGTTATATGGTATTCTTTTTCAACAGACTAAAAACAAAAGTATGTCATATAACTGGAATGGAGGAGTAGTTTCTTTACTTTCTGGAGAGTACTTCATTTGTGCAGAAAAACAAATGATGCCATGCATCCATAATAATCCAAAAGGCAACAACATTTTCATTCAATTATTGTATAGAAAGACTGTACGCCATGTGTCCAGGATAGTAGTAAAGCTTACAGTTGAGCTGCTCAGAGAGGACATATTACTCAACGTCTCCAATCTTCACGATATACATAAACTGATAAAAGGAACTCTTTTTACTACAGCATGACTATTTTGTGTAACATTCAGCAACTGAACATTGTTTATTTCTAGCTAAGTTGCACAGAACAGGAAATTCAACCCTCAATTTCTCTTCATCCAACCATCTATCATTCCAAAAACAGGTTCTTCTAGCCATCCCAACTTTCAAGGCCATAAATTACTTATCTGCTACCAATTACTAGTTCCTGAAGGCAGTGCCTCTGATCTCATGAGGTTTTTCATCATGTGATTGTCCGTTAATTTTAACTATTGGCGTGAACAGGGGACAAAAATGCTTAGTTTTGATAAATTTTTAGAAATTCTTATATGCATAAAGGTATATTTATAGGAACACTTTATACCTACTCTCAAACTTAAGGTACCAGTAATGTCATTTTCTAGTGATTTTCATGTGACAGTTATTTTGTGGGATAACGGGTAAAACATGTCATTTTATTGGTATAAAACAAACAAAAGTGATTTCACTAAACCATTTCTGTATCTTGGATGACCATCTAAGAACTTAACTCTTAATGCTTCGCATGGGAGGTCACAGACCAAACTACTATGCAGTATTGAAACATTGATTTTCTTTTCTTTTCTTCACTTCCCTTTGGTAAGGAATGTTCATATAGTTTCCATAGTAGTTATTATAAGCCAAACTTTCCACTCATTTGACCTTCACATGCTGTTTCTGAAGACAAGTCTATTAATCAAACAATAAATCAACTTAGACTCGATCACTAACGGACTGGTTATACGATGAATCATCTATAACTGGTCCCAACGAATGCCCAAGTGTTGTTAAAGGCTCAAGCAAGCTTAGGTAAAGCCAGGTTGTTGCCCGCGGTGGTGTAATCCGATAACATTATACAAAAAACAATCCTTTTTTTCCATTCTGCAGCATTCATCCTATTTCATTTCAAAATATCACATCTACAAATAATTGAAAACTCCTAAATTCGTTAACACTAAATATAAAATGCAGGAATAACTCACATAGAACAATACAAGCTTACTTTTCAACAGTCTTCACCGAAGAGGCGACGAAGACGGGAAGCAAAGCGACCAGTAGGCTCAGCAGCAGCTTCAGCAAGCAAGCTTTGCCTAATATGATCCATTCGCTGAACAAGTCCTTGTTGTTCTTCCTCGAGCCCAGCATTATCCTCCATGAGATTATGAATACGATACTTTTGCCCAAGCGATCTAACACTCAATAGAAGTATTCCTGTCATGGCGAAGAACTGTATGAAACTGTCTTTTCTCTTCATTGCGTTTGCAAAGAAGCTTAATGACTTATTAGGGTTCTGGAAGCCGCCGGAAGCGACCGATCTCGGTGGTGGAATAGAGGAAGCCATTAAGATTACTGAAGATGCCGGGAATAATGTCGCCGGAAAAATAGTCGCCGGCGGGCAAGTGATCTCTTAGGAATTAATTGCAGCAGTCTAATGAAACTCTTTTTTTTTTTGAGTTCCTTGCTTTTTGCATTGTGTGATTTGTACTTTGTCCTATTTTTTTTTTTTTTATTTACATTCTAATTGTTATTTTTTCCAAAATAATGAAAATTGTTCATTGTTTTAAAATAAATTTATTTTTACTTGTCATATTTTACTATTAATAAAATAATTTATTTTTATGTTTTACACTTAACAAAAATAATTTATTCTCGAGTCCAATATTAAAATTTTAATTAATATAAATATTATGATAAAATACTCATACTAAACACTATTTTACTTTGTAGTTTATAATTTAACTGAAAATATAATAATAAAAAAATCTGTTGACAATTAATGTCATTTGTATAATAAAAAACCAATAAATAATTATAAGAATTGCAAAAAAATTAGATAAATAAAAACCAAATGAAAAATCTATTTATTTAATTTAATTTTAAAATTTTAAAATTCAAACTTAATTTTTTTAAGAAAAAATCTAGTCAAACAGAACCATATACATCTTTAGTAAAATGTTTACTAGACATCTATTTAATTTTTTTTTCCATAAAAATATTGGCTAGTAATCTATTTAATTTTTTTGCCTAATTAGGAGTCAATTTATTTCATATTCTATTTTATTCTTATTACAGTAATTTGGTTAAAATAGTGTGTCCTTTTTAGGACATGAATTATCATTTTTCTTCTGGGGACTCTCATTCATCACTCTCTCTTTCTTCTTCTAACCCCCATCCCCCCTTTCTCCTCCCACCCCACACCACCGGAGGCTTAAACCCTAACTCTACTCCGATGGCTTTAGCCGGCGGCTATGCAAACTCCAAGTTAATCCAAAACGACGCTGCCGTGGCGCCACCAAAACCCTTGTCATCTTCCGTAATCGAACGATATAAGGCGGCGTTGAAGGAGAGGGAAATGGAAATTAGGGCTTCTATGCCAGACGGCGATGATGATGTTATCGTGTTGCCTCCGTCTAGGAATGAGATTGTTAGGCTTTATGAATTGTTGTTGTCCGAGCTGGCTTTTAATTCTAAGCCTATCATTACTGACCTTACCATCATTGCTGGCGAACAGAGAGAACATGGTGAAGGCATTGCTCATGCGATTTGTAATCGGATTCTAGAGGTAGTGTTTTACAGTATTCAGTTTTGTTAAGGTTTTGAAATGCTGCTTACAACAACAGTTAATCCTAGCCGTTTCAATTCACATTTTCAATCTGATTATCTTAATAAAGTGATTTCTTTTGTTCTGATGTAAAAATGGTATTGCCTTTGCTTTTTCTATGTCGAATTCTATCCCTTTGAACTGTATTGAAGTTTCGGGATGAATTGTATTGTTTCAGAAGTGTTGGATTCTTGTGCATTCTGTTGATTACTATAGTGGTGAATTGTTAATCTTGTATCTGTTAAAATTGCTGTGGAAATGGTGTCTTCTTAGTTTGGTTTATTGCATTGTCGAGAGTATTGTCATCTAGATATCAAAAGTTGAATGCTAGAATTAAAGTCCAAGTATTCTGTGAATTCTGGTATGAAAATGTGGCATTTTATGGTATGGGAGTCCTTGGCAATAAGCATTAAGCAATTGAAATGAACTTAGATGCTTTAAGCTACTCTCCATGACAAATACATGTAGAAATGAATGAAGCAGTTCCAAAGTCTGGGATCTTATACTTGTCATGACTTAGCTGTTCTTGCAGATTTTTATGTTGTATGGAGCTTGTGAAAACTCTTACACTCATTCCTTCTGAATCTGAAAGGAAAAGTTAGAAGAAGTATCCTGAGAGCGACTAACACTCAAAATTATAGATTATATTGGGCATGGACAAATATGAATTCAAATTAACGAGTTAAAGTAATACATTCTTAATATTCCAGTCCTCTTGCTTTGGTCTCCTTAAATTGTTTCATCTATTTATTTTTCTTTGTTTGGGCTGCTGGTGGCTAAGCTTGGTGTGGTAGTTTGTGGTTGAGTATTAGCGTTGGATTCATCATCTCCACATGTGCTTTTAGATGAAGTTAAAGATTAGGGTACTTCTTCTAAAATAATAGAATGATGATATCCAATAGTTCTAGTGTCATGTGGTTGATGTTACAATATGAATGGAATATATTTATTTTTATGATTAGTATTGCTGTAACGCAAATTAGTCTTTGAAGCTTACTGATTCTTACAAACTGGGCAGCAGATGTAGAAAAATTTGTAGTCGTGCTCCTTTGCTTGATCAATTCCTTCCCTGTGTAAATGAACAGAATACTTGTACAATAGATGGTGGGGAAGTTTGTCCTTTGTTTGGCTGTGGTGCATAGATTTGATATATTCTTACATAGAAGAGGTTAAGAGAAAATATATGATGGAAGAGTAGTTTGGTTTACAGTTAATGCTTTTTCAATAGGTGAGTTGTATGAAGAAAAGTAACTCCTGGGATTGCATGCTAAGTGTTATTCCTCTTAGAATGAACTGGAAAGAAGCAAAGAAATAATCAAAACTTCATGAGATTTAGAGAAAATCAGCATGTATCTACTCCCTGCTTAGTTTGAAAATTATCTAGTTCACAGTGGCTTGAGTTTTGTAAGGATTATGGCTGAAAAGATAGCCATCTCTTATTCGTTTTGATAATTATTTTGTTCGCAAGGGTGTGTTTTTAAAGGATTACTGTTCAAGTGCTTTCGATCACACATCACCTGCAATATAAGCAGGACAAAACATAGGAACTGACTACTTTCTGAGAGCTGTATGCGCTGCCCAGTATAGTTAAAAACCACTTGATAGCGAAACTATTGATCACTTGTAGTAATTGTTTAGGTTAAGCTGTCTCTGCCTTCCTTATTTTTAATTTGTCAGGGAACTGGTAATTTTTTGTTCTTAGCATGCCATTTTGATGTATTTGTTAGCCATGTTTTTCTGCATTCTCTCATTATTCACTTTTTTAGGTCCCAGTTGAGCAGAAACTACCTGCATTATACCTTCTGGATAGTGTTGTAAAAAATATTGGCAAGGACTACATCAAGCATTTCTCTGCCCATTTACCTGAGGTGAGTAGTTTTATATGGTATTTGCATGACTGCTATGATGTTATACCACTTTATATGATTTTGTTTTTCTTTTCCAAGGTTTTCTGTGAGGCATATAGGCAAGTTCACCCTAGCATGCATCCTGCAATGCGCCACCTCTTTGGAACATGGTCAACTGTGTTCCCAGCACCTGTTCTCCAGAAAATTGAAACTCGTCTTCAGTTTTCACAGCCGGGGGTCCAACAATCTTCTGGCTTGACTTCGTCAAGAGCATCTGAATCACCGAGACCAACTCATGGCATTCATGTAAATCCAAAATATTTGGAAGCAAGGCGTCAGCTTGGGCACTCCACTATTGATTCAGTAAGCTTTTAGTGAATCCCCATTCCCCCCTTGACATCTATTCCCTTCTCAAGTTTTTTGTTTTCTAAATTATCTTTATTTGCAGATCGGTTTATGTTTTCTGGTGCTGTCTTGAGTATTTATTTTAATTTATCATCTGTTCCCTCTTGGTTCTCATTGCCATACCTAATATTTGAAATGATTGAATTAGATTGAAGGATGTGGCCAAATTTATGAAAAGTCTTCAGCAAAAATATTGTACTAATTAATATAATCTGAAATGTACTTTTTTTTTTTTGAAAAAAGTAAGTATGTTATATATTCAAAAGCAGAATAACTTAGCACTAAGGTAGTACACATAACTGGAAACCTTCTGTACAAAAACAAGATGAATTAACAGCTCTCTAACACTGAGGATCTAATTAGTGTAGGCATGAAACAAAACTTTGGTCTAAATTTTTTCTATTAATTTATGCCTTTTAAGCTTCCTTTGGTTCCTATACACATACCAATGAGGTGAAAAAAAATACCCTTAATTGGCTTCTTTCTTTTGGGTAAGTGCAATAACAACACCATTGGAGTTGCTTATTCCAATGGGAGGACAATATGTTTAACACCAACAAATTCTAGGGCTTAAAACTGAAATAATTGTTAAAAATGTTACTTTTTGAAGTATCAAATTGAGGCAGAAATGTCATTCAAGGAGACTAAGCTTAAAAGTAGGTAAGTAGTACAGGTAAGACACATCGTTGACACACATCATCAACATTGTTGAGTCTTATGGTTGGATCTTCTATAGGTAGTTGTGATAGACATAATTGAACCACTTGATTCTAGTTTTCCTTTTCATCTCATTTTTCATCCCTTTACTGGTACTTTTTGAGAATTTGGTCCTTTGGAAGTACCTGGGCCTGTAATTAAAGTAATTCTATTGGGAGACAGAGAGGGGGGTAGTGTAGAACAAACTTGATTGAGGATGCCCTGTTGGCATTTCTCATTAGATGTCAAATGTGGTTAGATCTTTTTTATTCCAGATACAGATGATCACTAGACATTGATTTGTGAAGTTAGAACTGTTCGAACAACTTGGCTTAGCATATTTTCAAGGAGTCACCCTACAGATATCATAGTCTAGTTATCAATCCACATTTTTTTTTTTTTTTTTGCTTTCACGCAATCTAGATGAATGGGGTAGAATGAAATAGCATTTAATAAATCTGCTGACTCCTGTAACTTATTCTTATTAGTTAGGTAGTTATAAGGGTATTATTTTGAAGTAAATGTCATAGGCTTCATAGTTGAGTTACACCGACCGACTTGCTTTATTGTACTTATTAATATGTTTCCACTTAGATGCCAAACACGTGAAAGTGTTTTAAACTGCAAAAAGGGATGATGAGTAGAATTTCTTAGAGTGAAGTTTGACTGTTGCAGGTAAGAGCTGAAAATTCTACAGGTCATATATCTTCAGATCTGGAAGCCAAGCAAGTTCTGTCTACATCTTCAAAGAATGCGAGATCATCCTCTCCTTATACAGTGGGGCCTCCGAGGTCATTGTCAC
The DNA here is from genome assembly GCF_000226075.1 of Solanum tuberosum. Taxonomy (NCBI): domain Eukaryota; kingdom Viridiplantae; phylum Streptophyta; class Magnoliopsida; order Solanales; family Solanaceae; genus Solanum; species Solanum tuberosum. Next base: position 1,361,349 of record NW_006238962.1, on the reverse strand, counting down.
CCACCCTCAATGAGTTTGCCTTGGATAATCCTGCCATAGGACTCAGAGAAAGGGCCTCACCATCTCATACTGCACTTGACTATGGGTTTAGCAGAGTAAGAGGGAGAGATGTTGAGAGGAGTGAGTGGCAGAGAATTTTGCCTGATGGTGCTAATCAGCAACCAGACATTCCTTCTAAATATCGCATGAACAAGGGAATTGATCTTCAAGGACCTAGAGCTTTGATTGATGCTTATGGAATTGATGAAAGGGAAAAAGTATCCAATCTGAGGCAACAAAAGATCGGGAATGCCACTATTAATGGCTTAGGCAATAGGTTAGCAGTTAAGACATGGCAAAACACCGAAGAGGAAGAGTTCAACTGGGAAGATATGAGTCCAACTTTAGCAGATCAGAGTCCGTTTAATGATTTGTCAGCATCTGTTCGCCATCCTCAGAGTATTAGGATGAGACCTGGTGTTGATTCACAACATGCTGTGCCATTGGTGACTGACCCTAGAAGGAGCTGGGCTAATCGAGGGCAATATTCTTTAGTTCATGATTCTTCCTTGGATGATGTTCACTCGGTTAGTATTGATGTACTATCGCATGCAGTTATTTTCCTTAGTTTTTTGCTTACTGATGTTATTCAACTTAGTTTTTTGCTTATTAATGTTATTCTAACTTTTTTGATGTCTCTGATATCTTATTTGTTTGGAGCAATAAAAATTAGCCTTAGCAGCATATTTTGTTATCTTATCTTCAGCTGATTGTTCAGATTGGAATTCTATATCTGCTTCCCATTGGCTAAAACAAACCTAATTGGAGCCAGTGACTTTATTTTGTTGTATTTATTATTATCTGAGTTATTTGACGGATGTGGACCAAACTCGTAGTTCTTACATTTATTTCGCGATCAAGATAGCATCATAATACACCATGAGTAAATTCATTTGCTCTTTGTCTTGTATAAGGGGGCATCTTTATTTTTGTTTCATCACTTGAGAGATTTTTTTTTTCATATTGAAATTATGTCAGTTCTTTTGGCAGTCTGGTCGAGGGGCGAGAAATAAAATTACTGGATATTGCGATGAGACATCTCTGATTTCAGGTTCACATTATCTTCAAAAGCTTCCAGAAAATGTGCCACAGTTGCCTCTAAGACATTTAAAGGGTGAAGGAAGTGGCATCTCATCAGCGACCGGTGAATTAAAGCACCCTTTGATTGGCAATTTGGCTGCTGATGGGCATACTTGGAGGCCACCATATGTTCCGCCAAGAATGAATCCTACTTTTGACTCTTCGGTTCAGGATATTCGGGTGGTTACTGGACGGGGCCCTGGTGTACCATGGCCTCCCCAAAATGTGCATACTCCCCAATCTTTGACTTCAAAACCTGTTGTTCTGCCTCATAATCATGTCAGAAGTCCTTTTGAAGTAAATAATGCAAGCAATTCAGTTGTCAATCATACTTTGGACAGGCCAGTTCTTCCTGAGCAACATATTGATAATTTGAAGAGCAGCTCACATATCAAGTTTCCACAATTTCCTAGTCAACACCCCACATCATTTTCTGCAAGTCATCAAAACCCTGAACAGATGGCTTCAGCAGAACCTCAGCTATTGCTTTCTCAGCGTATTCATCAGACTATGCCTCCAAGTGCCTCACTTCCAACCTCAAACCATTTGCTACCGCCAATTTATAGATACCCTCTACAGGGTCCTGGTTCTTCTATAGGTACTCACTTCCCCCGTCCAGTTTCAGGTCCACAGGTGTCTATGCCATTGGTTAATGTCCCAAATACGTCATCACAATTTTCCTCAGGAGCTTTACCACCTTTTCCCAGAGGCCCACTTCCTATGCCTTCTAAATTCATGCCAGCATCCCAAAATCCAGGTCAGGTTACTCCTAACCCTCCAGCAGCAGGCTTTTCAAGCTTGATTAACTCACTCATGGCACAAGGTTTGATTTCATTGACAAATCAAGCTCCCGCACAGGTACTTGTTTTTTTCCTATGTCAAGCTTTCTCTACTGTCAATTTTCTTGTGAAGATTTTTCTCAGCCATGTGATATAATTTTTAGGATCCTGTGGGCCTTGATTTTAATCCGGATCTTCTTAAGGTTCGTCGCGATTCTGCAGTAACTGCTTTATATGCTGATCTTCCAAGACAGTGCACAACTTGTGGCCTACGATTTAAATGCCAAGAGGCTCACAGCAGTCATATGGATTGGCATGTAACCAAGAATCGAGTATCGAAAAATCGCAAGCAGAAATCTTCTCGTAAGTGGTTTGTAAGCGTCAACATGTGGCTTAGTGGTACAGAGGCTTTGGGATCTGATGCAGTTCCTGGATTTCTACCGACTGAGCAAGTTGTCGAAACGAAGGATGATGAAGAATTGGCCGTCCCTGCTGACGATGAGCAGAATGCTTGTGCACTGTGTGGAGAGCCTTTTGATGATTTTTACAGCGATGAGACTGAAGAATGGATGTATAGGGGGGCTGTCTACATGAATGCACCAAGTGGGTCAACTGTTGGAATGGAAAGGTCTCAGTTGGGTCCAATTATTCATGCGAAATGCAGATCTGAATCTAGTGCAACTCCACATGAGGACTCCAGAAATGTGGATGAGGTGAGCCCTCTCTTTTCCTTTTTCTTAGGTTAGATTATTTGATTGCATTTTAAATATTGGTGTGTTAGTTATTGCTGAATATCATAACCTGATGGTGATGCCAAATGGCAATATGGACCCGTGACTGGGGTATCACTCTTAGTGGTGAAACACCTAAAATGGAATTTAATCAATAGTTCCTCTATTTTTCCGTGTAGTCGTATTCCTAGCAACTTTTGGGTGGCTGAGGACATGAGGTTGGCCATAGCTCAAAGCTTGAATATCTATAGTTTGTTCTTGAAGTTGTTCGGTACTTGGGGGTTTGTTTGGTGGGGTGTATAAGAGAAGTGTTGGATAGGGTGTATTAGTTGTGCTGAATTTATTTAATTATTTCTTAAGCATTGTTTGATTTGGTGTATTAAATAAAAATAACATGCATTGCATATTTCTAAAAAAAAGTCATTTGTTTTCAAAAATACCCTCCACAAATATAGTGGAAAGAATGTGGAAGAGGTTTCGAGGGAAATTGTGTGTTTACCCATGCTAATGCATTCATTAACCCCCCCGCCCCTTTGTTTTTCATGCATGCATACTTTTTCTAATGCATGCTCTATTCTTGCATTAGTTATTATACATAGGTTGAAAAAGTGTACCAAACAGGGTATTAGTAATACGCAGAGCGAATGCATGCATTATTTTTTTAATGCGTCCTACCAAACGACCCCTTAATGACATAGTGCATACTTTTCTGAATATAATAATTCAAAAAAGCGAGTTTACCTGCGATATTTGAGTGCCTGATTGTGTATAATTAGGTGCAAGTTGAGGAGACATTAGAGTCTCTAGTGTCTAGTGATTATCATAAATTGCTGTCTGTTTTTAATCTCAAAACTGTTAAAAGTTCGAGACTTTTTGTACTATTTACTTTTCCCAGATGAGGGGAATGTGCTTGTCGATCCAGGGTTACTGTTTATGGTTTCTAATTTGTTTTTTATGTTTGGAATTTGTCTATTCTCTAGGGTCAGGAAGATGGAAGTCAAAGGAAACGAATGCGGAGTTAGCTTCATTAAATCAGCTTCTAGGTGCATTGTAACTTTATCTTGAGATTTCTCCATGATAGCATTGAGGTTTAGATTATTTCTAGGTACCATGCCAGAATCATGTACATGTACAGGAGTTGTAACATCAAAGCTTCTTGTCAGAAAAGGTTTCATACAGTCTTGGGAGCATTTTTATCCTGACTTTCTCTATTTTCGTTTCCATTTCGGATCTTCTTTCATCTGTTTTCTTTTCCTGTTCACTTTTTGAGTGGCACTACCAGCCAGGTGCTTTTCATATCCTTCGAGTGTTAAAACATTTGTGGGTTTAATCCATTTTTTTCTCCTTTCACATAGAGGTTTCTGCAGGAGGATATGCAGGGAATGCTTCGATGATCTTCTTCAAGCTCGTGCTCTGTCAGGACAGAATAAATCTACCGTAGGTGCAATTAGCATATCATTCTGGTCTTATCAGATATAAAAAATATGAAAAATTTCTGTCTAAATTTACTAGGCGTATACATTTTGATGTTCAAGCTGTTTCGATATGATGTATTGCTTCTCTGTGTTGAATTACTATCTGCTTCAGTGAAACATGTTGGCATTTGTTATGTGCTTGAGACAGAGAAGTCTAATACTAGTAGTTCTTTTTAAACAGTTAATACTATTCGTCTGTCGGGGATCTTTATGCAAATATCTGGTCGGATTTACTGTTTACTTTTCTTCTTCAGTATCGATAGATTATGCATTAATCATATATATACATTTGCTGTCTGTTTTATGTTTATGCAGTTGAGTGGGCAGCTATTCGGATTAATTCTTCTGTATAGAGGAAAAAAGCCAATTTACAACTGTAGTATACAGTCCAGTGTCTGTGTTGGAGTTTCGACTCTAAATCTGAATCACATACTGCAGGGCCCATTTGGGAGTGACGCTCCCAATAAAGTTTTCTCCATATCGAAGGTTCGAACTTAAGACTTGTGGTTAAGGGTAGAGCAGTTCTATCACCGCACCTTGGTAGTCTCTTTTTTATCTTCTCATGTCAATTTTATTTCCATTTATATAGTATTAAACACGTTCACATGGTCAAAAAGGAAAATATGTCTTGTTTTTGAGTTACCTCTTTCGTCTCAAATTATTTGTTGTGATCTTTTTTACATGCCGCTTAATAAACATTAATTAAAAGAGTGTTTAAACCTATTTTATCCTTCATTAGTATTTGAACACACAACAATCATAATATCATGGTAATTAAAGTGTTTGTAGTCTTTATAAACAATTACTAGTAAAGATAAAAATGGGATGAACTTAATTCTAAAACAAAAATAATTTAACACAACTATGTTTAGAAATCACGGAGACGGAAGGAGAACAAATTAGACAATTATTGTTGGACCCACTTTAAGAGCAAACTTAATGGCTTGGATCATTTTTCTTGGCTCCTCTTTATTTAAAGACGAAATGACTTGAGAAATCATTATATTTGTTTCCGTTTGTCATTTTGGTCCTTATACTTTGTGGAGTTTCATTCAGACACTAATATTTGATTCAAAGCAAGATTCTCAAAGTCTTTGACTTTTCAAGATTTGTTTATTAGAATGAAGATTTTCTTTGAGAATGTTATGAGCAATTTAACTAAGAATATTATGTTGTCGCCAGACATGTTTGCCTCCGTTTGCTCTATCTGTAAATTTTGAATGATGAAATCAAAAATACGCAAAGAAGCAAAGGGAAATTGAAAGGATAGAGTATTTCTACGTCAAGAAATTTCCTAATTCTTGTAAAATGACTTCTAAATATCTAAAATATGGTGTTCCCCAGCTCATTATGAAGGTCCTCATAAAGTCTTTTGAGAAAAAAAAATTTGGGTGCTTCAGGTGCCAGATTCATAGGCTAATACACACGAAAAATCGGGAATTTTGGGCGATTCTTAAAAAAAGGCTTGTAAATGCGGAAATGGACGTTAAAAAAATGGTGTGAGTATATGTGAAAGTTCCCCAACTCATTACATAGGTCCTCATAAACTTTTTTGAGAAAAAAAGTTTAGGTCCTCCGGGCGCCAGATTAATGGGCTAATACACACGTCGAGGAATTTGGGTGATTTTTAAAAATGGGCTTGTAAATGCAGAAATGGGCGTTAAAAAAATGGTGTGAATATACGTGAAAAATCTCTAACTCATTACGTAGGTCCTCATAAAGTTTTTTGAGAAAAAAAGTTTAGGTCCTTCGGGCGCCAGATCCATTGGCTAATACACACGTTGAGGAACTTGAGCGATTTTTAAAAATGGGCTTGTAAATGCGAAAATGAGCGTTAAAAGAATGGTGAGAGTATACATGAAGGTTCCCCAACTCATTACAGAAGTCCTTATAATTTTTTTTGAGAAATTTTTTTGGGTCCTCCGGGCGTCAGATCCATAGACTAATACACATGAAAAATTTGGGATTCTGGGCGATTCTTAAAAAGCGGCTTGTAAATGCGGAAACGGGTGTTAAAAAAATAGTGTGAGTATACCTAAAAGTTTCCCAAGTCATTACGGAGGTCCTCATAAAGTTTTTTTGAGAAATTTTTTTTGGGTGCTCTCGGCGATAGATCCATGGGCTAATACACACGAAAAAACAGGCGATTCTTAAAAAGGGGCTTGTAAATGCGGAAATGGGCATTAAAAATGGTGCGAGTATACGTCAAGGTTCCCAACTCATTACAGAGGTCCTCATAATGTTTTAGAGAAAAAAAATTGGGTGCTCCGGGCGCCAGATGCATAGGCTAATACAAACGAAAGATCGGGGAATTTGGACGATTCTTAAAAAAGGTCTTGTAAATACGGAAATGGACGTTAAAAAAATGGTGTGAGTATACGTGAAGGTTCCCAAACTAATTACGGAGGTCCTCATAAAATTTTTGAGAAAAAATTTAAGGGTGCTCCGGGAACCAGATCCATGGGCTAATATACACGAAAAATCGGGGAACTTGGGCAATTCTTAAAAAAGAGAATGTAAATGCGGAAATGAGAGTCAAAAAATGGTGTGAGTATATCTGAAGGTTCTCCAACTCATTACGGAGGTCCTCATAATGTTTTTTGAGAAAAAAAATTTAGGTGCTCCGGGCGCTAGATCCATGGGATAATACACACACAAAAATAGGAAATTTGGGCGATTCTTAAAAAAGGGCTTGCAAATGCGGAAATGAGCATTAAAAAATGGTGTGAGTATACTTGAAAGGTTCCCCAACTCATTACAGATGTCCTAATAAAGTTTTTGAGAAAAAAAACTTAGGTGCTCCGGGCGCTAGATCCATGGGCATTAACACAAGAAAAAATTGGGGAATTTCGGTGATTCTTAAAAAAGGGCTTGTAAATGCAGAAATAGACGTAAAAAAAATGGTGTGAGTATATGTGAAGGTTCCCCAACTCATTACGGAGGTCCTCATAAAGTTTTTTGATAAAAAAAGTTTAGATACTCCGAGAGCCAGATCCTGGGCTAATACACACGAAAAATTGGGGAATTTGGGCGTTTCTTAAAAAAAGGCTTGTAAATGCGGAAATGAGGGTTAAAAAAATGGTGAGAGTATACGTGAAGGTTTCCCAACTCATTAAGGAGGTCAGTTTTAGAATATATTTTATTTAGTTGTTCCGGGCGCCAGATCCATGGGAAAATACACACGAAAAATTGAGAAATTCCAACGATTCTTAAAAAAGGGCTTCTAAATGCGTAAATGGCCATTAAAAAATGGTGTGAGCTAAGTGAAGGTTCCCCAACTCATTATGGAGGTCCTCAAAATGTTTTTAGAGTGAAAAATTTTGGGTGCTCCGGGAGCAAGATCTATGGGATAATACAAATGAAAAATTGGGAAATTTGGGCGATTCTTAAATAAGGACTTGTAAATATAGAAATGAGAGTTAAAAAAAAGTGTGAGTATACGTGAAGGTTTCCCAATTCATTAAGGTGGTCCTCATAAAGTTTTTTAGAAAAAAATTTAAGGTGCTCCGGGAATCAGATCCATAGGCTAATACACACAAAAAATTGGAGAATTTGGGCGGTTCTTAAAAAAAGGCTTGTAAATGTGGAAAGGGACATCAAAAAAATGGTGTGAGTATACGCGAAGGTTCCCCAACTCATTACGGAGGTCCTCATAATGTTTAGAGAGAAAAAATTGGGTGCTCCATACGCCAGATTCAAGGGCTAATACAAACGAAAAATTGGAAAATTTGAGCGATTCTTAAAAAAGGGCTTGTAAATGCGGAAATGAGCTTTAAAAAAATGGTGTGAGTATACTTGAAGATTCCCAAACTCATTACGGAGGTTCTAATAAATTTTTTGAGAAAACAAATTTGGATGCTCCAGGTGTGAGATCTATGGGCTAAACACACGAAAAATCAGAGAATTTGGGTGATTCTAAAAAAAGGATTGTAAATGTGGAAATAGACATAAAAAAAAATGGTGTGAGTATATGTGAAGGTGTCCCAATTCATTAAGGAGGTCCTCATAAAAAATTTTGAGAAAAAAAGTTTAGGTTATGTGGGCGCCAGATCCATGGGCTAATACACAAGAAAAATTGGGAAATTTGGGCGATTCCTAAAAAAAAGCTTCTAAATACGGAAATGAAGGTTAAAAAAAATGGTGTGAGTATACGTGAAGGTTTCCCACTTCTTTAAGGAGGTCCTCATAAAGTTTTAGAGGAAATTTTTTTTGGGTGCTCACGGCGCCAGATCAATGGGATAATACACATGAAAAATCAAAGAATTCGGGATCTTAAAAAAGGGGCTCTAAATGCAGAAATGGGAGTTAAAAAATCGTATGAGTTTAGTTGAAGGTTCCCCAACTCATTACGGAGATTGTCATAATGTTTTGAGAGAAAAAAAATTTGGTGCTCCGAGCATCAGATCTATGGGCTAATACAAACGAAAAATCAGGAAATTTGGACGATTCTTAATTAAGGGCTTGTAAATACGAAAATGAGCGTTAAAACAATGGTGTGAGTATACATGAAGTTTCCCCAACTCACTAAGGTGGTCCTCATAAAGTTTTTTTAGAAAAAAATTTAGGGTGCTCCGGGAACCAAATTCATGGGCTAATACACACGAAAAATCTGGAATTGACGTCAAAAAAGTGGTGTGAGTATACATGAAGGTTCCTTAAGTCATTATGGAGGTCCTTATAATGTTTTTATAGAAAACAATTTAGGGTACTTCGGACGCCAGATCTATGGGCTAATACAAACGAAAAATTGGAAAATTTGGGCGATTTTTAAAAAAGGGCTTGTAAATATAGAAATAAACGTTAAAAATAATGTGAGTATACGTGAAGGTTCTCGAAGTCATTACAGAGGTCCTCATAATGTTTTTTGAGAAAAAAATTTAGGGTTCTCCTGGAGCCAAATCAATGGGTTAATACACACGAAAAATCGAGAATTTGGGCGATTCTTAAAAAAAGGCATGTAAATATGGAAATGACCTTTAAAAAAATGGTGTGAGTATACTTGAAGGTTGCTAAATTCATTACAGATGTCCTAATAAAGTTTTTGAGAGAAAAAAAATTGGGTGCTCCGGGCGCCAGATCCATGGGCATTAATACACGAAAAATTAGGGAATTTGAGCGATTCTTAAAAAAAGGCATGTATATGCGCAAATGGATGTAAAAAAAATGGTGTGGGTATATGTAAAGGTTACCCAATTCATTACAAAGGTCCTCATAGAGTTTTATGAGAAAAAATGTTTAGGTTCTCCGGGCGCCAGATCCATTGGCTATTTATACACGAAAAATTAGAGAATTTGACAATTCTTAAAAAATGGCTTGTATATGCGGAAATGAGGGTTAAAAAAATAGTGTGAGTATAGGTGAAGGTTTTCCAACTTATTACGGCGGTCCTCATAAAGTTTTTGAAGAAAAAAAATGTTGGGTGCTCCGGGCGCCAGATCTATGGGCTAATACACAAGAAAAATTGAGGAATTCGAGCGATTCTTAAAAAAGTGCTTCTAAATGTGGAAATGAGCATTAAAAAATGGTGTGAGTTTAAGTGAAGGTTCCAAACTCATTACGGAGGTCCTCATAATGTTTTTAGAGAAAAAAAAATTAGGTGCTCCGGGCGCCATTCCATGGGCTTATACAAACGAAAAATTGAGAAATTTGGGTGATTCTTAAATAAGCGCTTGTAAATACAAAACTGAGCATTAAAAAAATGATGTGAGTATACGTGAAGGTTCTCCAACTCATTAAAGAGGTCCTCATAAAGTTTTTTTAGAAAAATATTTAGGGGGTTCCGGGAACCAAATCCATGGGTTAATACACACGAAAAATCGAGGAATTTGGGTGGTTCTTCAAAAAACACTTGTAAATGCGAAAATGGAAGTAAAAAAAATGGTGTGAGTATACGTGAAGGTTCCCCAACTCATAACGGAGATCCTCATAATGTTTTTAGAGAAAAAACAATTTTGGGTGCTGTAGACATTAGATCCATCGGCCAATACAAACGAAAAATCAGAGAATTTGGCGATTCTTAAAAAGGGCTTGTAAATACTAAAATGGGCGTTAAAAATGGTGAGTAAACGTGAAGGTTCTCCAACTCATTATGGAGGTCCTCATAATGTTTTTTTGAGAAAAAATATTATGGTGCTCCGGGAGTCAGATCCATGGGCTAATACACACGAAAAATCGGGAAAATTAGTTGATTCTTAAAATAGGGCATGTAAATGCGAAAATGGGCGTAAAAAAATGGTGTTAGTATACCTAAAGGTTCCTCAATTCATTACGGAGATCCTTATAATGTTTTTTGAAAAACAAAATTTGGGTGCTTCGGGTACCAGATCCATGGGCTAATAGACAAGAAAAATTGGGAAATTTGGGCGATTTATAAAAAAAGGTTTGTAGATGCGGAAATGAGCGTTCAAAAAATGGCGTGAGTATACATGAAGGTTCCCCAACTCATTACAGATGTCTTTATAAAGATTTTGAAAAAAATAATTTGGGTACTCTGTGCGCCATATCCATGGGCTACGACACACAAAAAATCGGGGAATTTGGGCCATTCTTAAAAAAAATATTGTAAATGCGGAAATGGGCGTTAAAAAAATGGTGTGAGTATACGTGAAGGTTCTCCAACTCATTACGGAGGTCCTCATAAAGTTTTTTAAGAAAAAAGTTTTAGGTGCTTCGAATGCCAGATTCATGGGCTAATACACACGAAAAATTGAGAATTTGGGCATTTCTTAAAAAAATAGTTGTAAATGCGAAAATGAACGTTAAAATATGGTGTGATATCACTACAAGAAAAGTGTGAATTACATGGGATTTTCTGGGGATTAGTATGAAAATTTGCACGAAAATAAATTTCCTACGGATTTTCATACTAATCTCGAGGAAAATCCCCATGTAATTTACACTTTTCTTGTAGTGTATACATGAAGGTCACCAACTCATATAGAGGTCCTCATAAAGTTTTTTAAGAATTTTTTTTGGATCGTCCGAGCGTCAGATCCATTAACACATGAAAAATCAGGGATTCTGGGAGATTCTTAAAAAACGGCTTGTAAATATGGAAATGGGTGTTTAAAAATAGTGTGACTATACGTGAAGGTTCTCCAACTCATTATGGAGGTCCTCATAAAGTTTTTTGAGAATTTTTTTTCGATGCTCCCGACGCCAGATCCATGGGCTAATAATACACACGAAAAATTGAGGAATTCACGCGATTCTTAAAAAAGGGCATATAAATAGGGAAATGGCATTAAAAATGATGTGAGTATACGTCAAGGTTCCTCAACTCATTACGGAGGTCCTCCCAATGTTTTTAGAGAAAAAAAAATTGGGTGCTCCGGGCGCTAGATCAAAAATTGAAAAATTTGGACTACTCTTAAAAAAGGCTTGTAAATACAGAAATGAGCGTTAAAAAAATAGTGTGAGTATATGTGAAAGTTTCCAAACTCATTACAGAGGTCGTGAAAAAATATTTTGAGAAAAAAAGTTATGGTGCTCTGAGAACCAGATCTATGGGCTAATACACACATCGCCAAAAATGCGGAAATGGGCTTTAAAAAAAAAAGTGAATATATGTGAAGGTTCCCCAACTCATTACAGAGGTCCTCATAGTTTTTTTTGAGAATTAAATTTTGGGTGCTCCGGGCGGCAGATCCATGGACTAAATAATTCACACGAAAAATCAAGAAATTTGGGAGATTCTTAAAAAATGGCTTATAAATTTGGAAATGAACATTAAAAAAATGGTGTGAATATACTTGAAGGTTCCCCAACTAATTACGGAGGTCGTAATAAAGTTTTTGAGAAAAAAAAATTGGATGCTCCGGGAGCCAAATCCATAGGCATTAACACAAGAAAAATCAAGAAATTTGAGTGATTCTTAAAAAAAGGCTTGTAAATGCGGAAATGGACGTAAAAAAATTGGTGTGAGTATATGTGAAGGTTCCCCAACTCATTACGGAGGTCCTCATAAAGTTTTTTGAGAAAAAAAGTTTAGGTTCTCTGGGCGCCAGATCCATGGGCTAATACAAACGAAAAATCGTGGAATTTTGGCGATTCTTAAAAAATGACTTGTAAATGCGGAAATGAGGGTTAAAAAAATGGTGTGAGTATACGTGAAATTTTCCCAACTCATTATAGAGGTCCTCATGAAGTTTTAGAAGAAAAAAATTGTGGGTGCTCCGGGCGCCATAACCTTGGGCTAATAGACAAGAAAATTGGGGAATTCGAGCGATTTTCTTTAAAAAAGGCTTCTAAATACGGAAATTGACGTTAAAAAATTGTGTGAGTTTAAGTGAAGGTTCCCCAACTCATTACGGAGGTTCTCATAATGTTTTTAGAGAAAATATTTTGGTTGCTCCGGGTGCCAGATCTATAGGCATATTACAAACGAAAAATTGGGAATTTGAGCGATTTTTAAATAAGGGATTGTAAATATGAAAATGAGTGTTAAAAAGTAGTGTGAGTATACTTGTAGGTTCCTCAACTCATTACGGATATCCTTATAAAGGTTTTTTAGAAAAAAATTTAGGGTGCTCTGGGAGCCAGATCCATGGGCAAATACATACGGAAAATCATAGAATTTGGGCGATTCTTAAAAAAAGGGTTGTAAATGTGGAAATGGGCGTCAAAGAATGGTGTGAGTATACGTGAAGGTTCCCCAACTCATTATGGAGGCCCTCATAATGATTTTAGAGAAAAAAAATTTGGGTGCTCCGGACGCCATAGCCATAGGCTAATACAAACGAAAAATCGGGAATTTGGGCGATTCTTAAAAAAAGGCTTGTAAATACGGAAATGGACGTTAAAAATGGTGTGATTATACATGAAGGTTCCCCAACTATTACGGAGGTCCTTATAACATTTTTTTGAGAAAAAAATTTAGGGTTCTCCGGGAGCCAGATCCATGGGCTAATACACATGAAAAATTGGGGAATTTAGTCGATTCATAAAACTGGGCTTGATAATGCGGAAATGAGCTTTAAAAAAATTGTGTGAGTATACTTGAAGGTTACCAAACTCAATACGGAGGTCCTAATAAAGTCTTTGAGAAAAAAAATTGGGTGCACCGGGGGACAGATCCATGGCATACACACGAAAAATCAGAGAATTTAGGCTGTTGTGCCGTAATTTAACTATTTCTAGAAAAATCACTTTTTTGAAATGTTCTAAGTATAAAACAATTTGAAAAATACTTAGAAAGAGTCGCCACTTAATTTTTTAAAGAAATTAAGAAAACTTATAATTTTCAAAGATTTAAACAGAAAAAAAAAATCATTTGAAAATACCAAAGGGGGTTCGGGGTTCAATTTACACTTCGAGAAGGGTTTAAGCATTCGAAGTGTCCGCTAACACGCGGTTGACCTGCGACTTGACTGAAATATATTTGACTATTTTTTAGGAAAATAATGATTAAACATAAAAATAATAACTTACAATATTTGATTAACTTTGAGAAAATAATTAAATAAATGATACATTTTATTTTATTATTTATTTATTTTTTAGAGAAAAGGATCCAAAATGAAATAATTGACTCGAAATACAAGTGATTAGAAAATTAATAAAACTAAGTTAATTAGAATTTATTTAATTCATTTTAAAATAACTTAAACCAATTTAATATATTAAAGCATGAAAATCATTTCGAATTAATTGTAGAATAAGTTTTAACTAACATTTTTTGAGAAAATGACTAAGTAAGTATTTATAATAATAATTTACATTATTAGATTAACTTTGAGAAAATAGTTAAACAAAGAGCAATTTTTATTTTTTAAGAAAATGGGACCTTAATTGAAATATTTGAATTAGAGACAAATAATTAGAATTTTAACGAAACTAAATTAATTGGTTTTTATTTGAGTCATTTTTTTGGTTTATGACTAGATTAGTTGGTTTTTATTTGAATCATTTTTTTGATTAATCAAAATATGAAAACTATTTTAAACTAATAAAAAATAAAAAAAATAAAAAGTTTTGACTAAAGATTATAAATGAAAATACAAGAGTTGATAAAATGAGATTTGTTAGAAATACAACAACACGGAGAAATAGTTCGTCTTTTGGGGAATTCAACTAAGTTAATTAACAATTATAAAGTTAGAGTCAAACAACAAACAATAAATAATCACAATTAAATAATTAAAGAGTAAGGGAGAAATTGAATTCGGGCCCCTTTTTGGCCAATTTCGTTGTTGTTTTTGGAGTTTAACACAATTCCCGTTTTTGGTATACAGCCGATGTATATCAGTGTATATCGGTCATTTCTTGGCCCCTTTTCATGTATTTCTTGCTTCCGGACACCTGCATTTTTTATTCCCGACCTCAACCTGTGGCTGCTGCATTTTTTACCATATATGTTGGCGTATATCGCCGTATATCAGTGTATACAAGCTATGTTTCAGCCTTTTGAAACCTAGTATTTTGTATCAGCTTCCAAAACTTGGAAACAATGGTGAAGTTGACTCGAAGAAGGAGGAATGTTGGGTTTCAACCAACTCGAGATGCAAGAGAAAAAGGGGAGTCCTACGGACTCAAACCGAGGTAGTTCATGCATAAAAAAAATGACAACAATTAGAATGATAATTTATTTAACTTGAAATTGTTCACAACCATTGTTGAAAAGAAAATACACGAGATAACTTCATGAATAAACACACTAAAATTTGAACCACCGCAAAGAACAAGTTATGCAACTACTAAATTATTTGACATTTTTATTACTGCCTAAGGAAGGAAGAAATAGCACAGTAGGAGCAATGTATTGTAGAATATCATAGACATTGATAATTGAATGTTATATCACCCATTTAAACTCAAAATTAAATCACAACTAAAGGCTGAGGACAAATTGGACAATTAGGAGCATTAATTCAAATTAAGACTCAACTAATTCTCCGCATGTACTAGCTAAAATTATTCAAAGTAATCACATTTTATACTAAACAGTGGTCAGCAAGGACTAAAGCTAAACAATAGGTAGCAAACAAGTTGGAACAACTAGATTATGATTTTTACGCTTGGGCTAAACAAAGAACCTAATCAGCTATACAGAAGCTGGAATTAAATTTTAAGTAGAATCTGCCATGCTGAACATAGAACAAAACAACATTTAAGATAAATCGAAATAGAACCGACAGGCAACCAAACCACAACTTAGATGAATAATATAGAATTTCGAATAACCATGAACTTTGATATGCTAAGAACGAAAAATAGTGAAAACAGAATGGCAACCTACAGTGCTGATTAACAAATATGACTTTAAGGAAGAGGTAGCCTCGTGCCCTTTTCGAACTTAACGAGATCTTAATGATATCAAAATGCAGCTACGATAAGGATGCGAATCTCAATCTGACAAACGATAAGAAAGTGAACTCAACTCTGCCAAAACTTACAACAAACAATCAGTTTTATATAACTCTAATAGGCAATAGCACAAATAAGAACTATAGCGTACTCGATCAACGCGATTTTCCAACAGAATGCTTAATCAAGGTAATACCAAACATTAATCAACCAACCTCAAAATATAAGCTCGTTCTGAAGGTCGGGCAGTGACATTCAATGAGATGATTAGTCATATAACTTGAATACGAGATGCGAGCAGGTGAATATAGACATTGGAAACGAGCTAGAGGAAGGCTGATCAACTAACACTTAAACCAAGAATCAGGAGTTCTTTCATACAAACTAAGCTTCCCACAAGACAAAACAGATTTTTGTTACTAAATCACCCAATCTTAACACATAATAACCAATACAATGATCAAGAAAGGTATACTTAAAACTAACAGGAATTACACAAAGTAAAGTTAGAAGTATTTTACCTTCTTCTGGGCAGCGAGACTAGGACGACGAGCTTGAATGATTCGACCTTCGACCCACCAGCAGATGAGTAAAAGAACTTGAAAGAAAATAAAAAATCTGAGGCTCAAACCTTCGTGGGTTCGATTTCGTGGAATACTATTCTCCAACCTTCAAAATTCTATTCTCTTCCTCTACCGTCCCCCTCAATAGTGATCATAAGAGAGCAATATATAGCCGGAAATTCGGAGGAAATCCCCGTGAAATTTCGAATTTTTTTTTCAAATTTTCATTCTGCCCCTTTTCAATCCAACAGTGGTAAGCTTTGAAAAAAAATCCCTAAAAATGGGGAAAAGGGACGTGAGGGTGATGGGGGGTCTGCAGGGTATGGGTTTTGCAGAGCAGTTGGAC
Organism: Solanum tuberosum; assembly: GCF_000226075.1. Classification (NCBI taxonomy): domain Eukaryota; kingdom Viridiplantae; phylum Streptophyta; class Magnoliopsida; order Solanales; family Solanaceae; genus Solanum; species Solanum tuberosum. Next base: position 1,345,032 of record NW_006238962.1, on the reverse strand, counting down.
AAGCTTTTCGGATTTTGCTGAATTTTTCTGGGTTGCGTCTGGAGGAAGAAGAAGAGTATGGGCGGTGGGGTTCTCTGTCAGCTACTGATGTACGTATGCTGTATGTATGAATGTTTGCTGATGTATGTTGTATTTTTGGGTGGGTTTTTGAATTGGACTGGGCCGGGTCAGAGGGGAAAAGGGTTGGGTCGGCTGGGAACTGCTGGAAGGGAAAAGAATAGGAAAAAAAAGTGGGCTGGGAATTAATTTGAATGGGAATTGGGCTGATAAATAGGCCCAATTTTGAGTCTTAGATGGGTTGAAGGTGTTGGCAAAAAATGGTAGTTAAACAAATGACCAAATGAATTAAACTTGTTGCCAAATTTAAACAAAATTAATTAAAGAGCTTCTTAAATTTAACGAAATAAAACAATTAATTTACTTGTAAACAAATTTGCTCAAAAATATAAACATAACTTAAACTAATCAAACAAATACTTAATTAAAGCAAAAAAATCTTTTTGAGATGATTTTCGAATATTTTTAAAATATATTAATTATATACATAATTATAAAACACATATTTATATATATATATATATATATATATTAAAGAAGTGACAAAACTATTTAAAATAACTCGCAAACTATGTTTATTTTATTTTGAAATTTTATAAAACTAATTATCTTAAAATCGTTTGAAAATTGAAAAAGCTCGAAGATTAATTTATATATTGGAGGGCTAAAATTGGGTGTCAACATAGGCGATTCTTAAAAAAAGGCTTGTAAATACGAAAATGAACATTAAAAAATAGTGTGAGTATATGTGAAGGTTCTCCAACTCATTACGGAGGTCCTCATAATGTTTTTAGAGAAAAAATGTTTGAATGCTCCGGGCGCCAGATCCATAGGCTAATACAAACGAAAAATCAGGAAATTTGGGCGATTCTTAAATAAGGACTTGTAAAAACAGAAATGAGCGTTAAAAAAATGGTGTGATTATACGTGAAGTTCCCAAATCTTTACGGAGGTCCTCATAAAGTTTTTTTTGAAAAAAATTAGGGTGGTCCGGGAGCTATATCCAAAGGCTAATACACACGAAATATTAGAGAATTTGGGTGGTTCTTTAAAAAAGGCTTGTAAATGCGGAATTAGGTGTAAAAAAAATGGTGTGAGTATAAGTGAAGGTTCCCCAACTCATTACAGAGGTCCTCATAATTTTATTAGAGAAAAAAAATTTGGTGCTCTGGATGCCAGATCCATGGGATAATAATACAAACGAAAAATTGAGAAATTTAGATGATTCTTAGGGTTTGTAAATACTTTAATGGGCGTTAAAAATGGTGTGAGTATACGTGAAGGTTCCCCAACTCATTATGGAGGTCCTCATAATGTTTTTTGAGAATAAAATTTAAGGTGCTCCGAGAGTCAGAGTCATGGGCTATTACACACGAAAAATCGGAGAAGTTAGGTGATTCTTAAAATAGGGCTTGTAAATGGGCATAAAAAAATGGTGTGAGTATACGTGAAGGTTCCTCAACTCATTATATAGGTCCTCATAATGTTTTTTGTGAAAAAAAATTTGGGTGCTCCGGACACCAGATCTATAGGCTAATACACACGGAAAAATGGGAAATTTGGGCGATTCTTAAAACAAGGGCTTGTAGATGCGGAAATGAGCGTTAAAAAATGGTGGGAATATAGGTGAAGGTTCCCAACTCATTACAGATCTCCTTATAAAGTTTGTGAAAACAATTTTTTGGGTACTCCAGGCGGCAGAGCTATGGGCTAAGATACACGAAAAATCGGGGAATTTGGGTGATTCTTAAAAAAGGACTTGTAAATGCGGCAATGAGCATTAAAAATGATGTGAGTAAACGTGAAGGTTCCCAACTCATTACAGAGGTCCTTACAAAGAATTTTGAGAAAAAAATTTGGGAGATCCGGGTGCTAGATCCATGGGCTAATACACAGACAAAATAGGGGCATTTGGGCGATTCTTAAAAAAAGGCTTGTAAATGAGGAAATGAAAAAATTGTGTGAGTATACGTGAAGATTCCCAAACTCATTAAGGAGGCCCTTATAAAGTATTTTGAGAAAAAAATTTGGGTGCTCCAGGCGCCAGATCCATGGGCTAATACACATGAAAAATCAGAGAATTTGGGCGAATCTTAACAAAAGGCTTGTAAATGCGGAAATGGGAGTTAAACAAATGGTGTGAGTAAGCGTCAAGGTTCCCCAACTCATTACGGAGGTCCTCATAATGTTTTTAGAGAAAATATTTTGGATTCTCCGAGCGCCAAATTCATGAGCTAATTAATACAAACGAAAAATTGGATAATTTGGACGATTCTTAAAAAAGGGATTGTAAATATGAAAATGGGAGTTAAAAAAAGGAAAAATGTATAAGTACTCCCCCAGTCTATGCCCAAAATCCCTAAGACACACCTAACATTTACTAAGGTCCTATTACCCCCCCGAACTTATTTTATTAATTAATTTTACTTACCCCTTTTCCGTACCTACGTGGTACTATCCTTGAAAAAATTGTCAACACGCGTTGGGCCTACAAGAAAGTGCCACGTAAGCCGAAAAGGGGTAGAAAATTATATATAAAATAAGTTCGGGGGGTAATAGGACCTTAGTAAAAGTTAGGTGTGACTCAGGGATTTTTGGCATAGGCTGGGAGATACTTATGCATTTTCCCGTTAAAAAAATGGTGTGAATATAATTGAAGGTTCCCAAACTCATTACGGAGGTCTTCATAAAGTTTTTTGAGAAAAACTTTTAGGGTGCTCCGAGAACCAGATCCATGGGCTAATACACACGAAATATCGGGGAATTTGGGTGATTCTATAAAAAGGCTTTTAAATGCGGAAATGGGCGTCAAAAAATGGTGTGAGTATATATGAAGGTTCCCCAACTCATTACGGAGGTCCTCATACTTTTTTTTGAGAAAGAAAAATTGGGTGCGCTAGGCGCCAGATCCATTGGCTAATTATTTAACATACGAAAAATCGAGAAATTTGGGCGATTCTTAAAAAAGGGCTTGTAAATGCCGAAATGAGCGTTAAAAAATTGTGTTAGTATACTTGAAGGTTCCCAAACTCATTACGTAGGTCCTAATAAAGTTTTTGAGAAAAAAATTGGGTGCTCCGAGTTCCAGATCCTTAGGCATAATATATACGAAAAATTGGGAAATTTGGGTGATTCTTTAATAAGAGCTTGTAAATGTGGAAATGGACGTAAAACAAATGGTGTGAGTATATTTGAAGGTTTCCAAACTCATTATGGAGGTCCTCATAGAGTTTTTTTAGAAAAAAAGTTTAGGTTCACCGAGCGTTAGATCCTTGGGCTAATACACTTGAAAAATTGGGAAATTTGGATGATTCTTAAAAAAGGACTTGTTAATGCATAAATGAGCGTTAAAAAAATAGTGTGATTATACGTGAAGGTTCCCAAACTTGTAACGGAGGTCCTCATAAATTTTTTTAAGAAAAACATTTGGGTGCTCTGGGCGCCAGATCTATAGCCTAATAATATATATGAAAAATTAATGAATTTGGGCGACTCATAAAAAAAGGCTGAGATGAGAGTTCAAAAAATAATGTGAGTACACGTGAAAGTTCCCAAACTCTTTATGCAGGTCCTCATAAAGTCTTTTGAGAAAAAAATTTGGGTGCTCCGGGCGCCAAATCCATGGGCTAATACATACGAAAAATTAGGAAATTTGAGGAGATTCTTAAAAAAGAGCTTGTAAATGAAGAAATGAGTATTAAAAAAATGGTGTGAGTATACATAAATGTTCCCCAACTCATTACAGAGGTCTTTATAAAGTTTTTTGAGAAAAAAATGATGGGTGTTCCGAGCACCAAATCCATAGGCAAATACACATGAAAAATTATGGATTTGGGGGATTCTTAAAAAGGGCTTGTAAATATTTAAATGAGCGTTAAAAAAATGGTGTGAGTATACGTGAAGATTCATCAATTCATTACGGAGGTCCTTATAAAGGTTTTTGAGAAAAATACTTTAGGTGCTCCGGGTGCCAGATCCATTGGCTAATACACACGAAAAATTGGAGAATTAGGGCGATTCTTAAAAAAGGTCTTGTAAATGCAGATATTGACGTTAAAAATGGTGGGAGTCTACGCGAAGGTTCTCAAACTCATTATGGAGGTCCTCATAAAGTCTTTTTGAGAAAAAAAAATTGGGTGCTCCGGGCGCCAGATCAATGGGCTAACACACGAAAAATTGAGGAATTTGGGTGATTCTTAAAGAAGGATTGTAAATACGGAAATAGGCGTTAAAAAATTGTGTGAGTATACGTGAAGGTTCCCTAAATCATTACGGAGGTCCTCATAAATTTTTTGGAGAAATTTTTTTAAGGTTTTCGGGAGCCATATTCATGTGATAATATAATATACACGAAAATTCAAAGAATTGGTACGATTCTTCAAAAAGGGCTTGTATATGGGGAAATGAGCATTAAAAAATGGTGTTAGTATACGTGAAGGTTCCCCAACTCATTACGAAGGTCCTCATAAAGTTTTTTGAGAAAAAAAATTTGGTTGCTCAAGGCACCAGATCTATGGGCTAATACACACGAAAAATTGGGGAATTTGGTGATTCTTAAAAATGGGCTTCTAAATGCGGAAATGGGCATTAAAAATGGTGTGAGTATACGTAAAGGTTCCCCAACTCATTATTGAGATCCTCATAAAGTTTCTTTAAGAAAAATAATTTGAAGGCTCTTGGCGCCATATCCATAGGCTAATAATACACACGAAAAATCTTGAATTTGGGCGATTCTTAAAAAATGGCTTGTAAAATGCAGAAATGTGCGTTAAAAAATGGTGTGAGTATACGTGAAGGTTCCCCAAATTATTACGGAGGTCCTCGTAAAACATTTTGAGAAAACAAATTTGGGTGCTCTGGGCGCTATGTCTATGGGCTAATATACACTAAAAATTGGGAAATTTTGGTGATTCTTAAAAATGGGGTGTAAATGCGAAAACGGGCGTTAAAAAAATAGTGTGAGTATACGAGAGACTTCCCCAACTCATTACGGAGGTTCTAATAAAGATTTTTGAGAAAAATATTTTTTGGTGCTCTGGGCGTCAGATCCATTGGGATTTACACACAAAAAAATCAATGAATTTGGGCTTGCTTAAAAAAAGGCTTGTAAATGCGAACATGGGTATTAAAAAAATGGTTTGAGTATACGTGAAGGTTCCCCAACTCATTACGGAGGCCCTCATTAAGTTTTTTGAGAAAAAATATTTAAGTGCTCTAGGCGCCAGATCCATGGGCATACACACAAAATCGGAGAATTTGAGTGATTTTTTAAAAAAGTCTTTTAAATGCATAAATGGACGTTAAGAAAATGGTGTAAGTATACGTGAAGGTTCCCTAGCTCATTACGGAGGTCCTCATAAAGTTTTTTGAGAAAAAAAATTTTTGGTGCTCTTGGTGCCATATCCATGGCTAATACATACGAAAAATCAGGTATTTGAGCGATTATTAAGAAAGGACTTGTAAATGCAGAAATAGACGTTAAAAATGGTATGAGTATACATGAAGGTTCCCCAACTCATTATGGAGGTACTCATAAAGTTTTTTGAGAAAATTTGTTTAAGTGATCTTGGTGCCAGATCCATGGGCTAATACATATGAAAAATTGAGATTTGGGCGATTCTTAAAAAAGGGCTTGTAAATATAGAAATGAACGTTAAAAAATAGTGTGAGTATACGTGAAGGTTCCCAACTCATTACGGAGATCCTTATAAATTTATTTGAGAAAAAAAATTTAGGTGCTCCGAGCGGCAGATCAATGGGCTAATACACACGAAATATCGGAGAATTTGGCCGATTCTTTAAAAATGGCTTGTATATGCGGAAATGGGCGTTAAAAAGAAGGTGTGAGTATACGTGAAGGGTCCCCAACTCATTACGGAGGTTCTCATAAAGTTTTTTGAGAGAAAAAATCTTGGGTGCTCCGAGGCGCCAGATTCATGGGCTAATACATACATACAAAAAATGAGGAATTTGAGTGATACCTAAAAAAGGCCTCTAAATGTGGAAATAGGCATTAAAAATGGTGCGAGTATATGTGATGGTTCCCAAACTTATTACGAAAGTCCTCATAAAGTTTTGTACTTAAAAAAAATTGGGTGCATCGAGGCGCCAGATCCATGACTAATACACATGAAAGATTGAGTAATTTGTGCAATTCCTAAAAAACGGCCTGTAAATGCTGACATGGGCGTTAAAAAATGGTTAGAATATATGAGATGGTTCTCCAACTCATTGCGGAGGTTCTCATAAAGGTTTTTGAGAAAAAAAATTGGTTGCTCCGATGCGCCAGATCCATAGGCTAATACACACGAAAAATTGAAGAATTTGCGCGATTCCTAAAAAAATGCCTGTAAATACGAAAATGGGCGTTAAAAATGGTTCAAGTATACAATATGGTCCTCAAGTAATTACAGAGGTCCTCATAAAGTTTTTTTAGAGAAATATTTTGGCTGCTCTGAGGCGCCAGATCCATGTGCTAATACACACGAAAAATTGAGAAAATTGCGTGATTTCTAAAAGAAGGCCTGTAAATGCGGAAATAGGTATTCAAAAAATGGTGTGAGTATGCGTGATGGTTCCCCAACTTATTATAGAGGTCCTCCTAATGTTCTTGAGAAAAAATTTGGGTGCTCTGAGGCGCCAAATCTATACAATAATAATCACAAAACATTAAAGAATTTGCGTGATTCCTAAAAAAGACCTGTAAATGCGGAAATGGGTGTTTAAAAAATAGTTTGAGTATACGTGATGGTTCTCCGACTCATTACGGAGGTCCTCATAATGTTTTTTGAGAAAAATATTTTGGATGCTCTGAAGCGCCAGATCCATGGGCTAATATACACGAAAAATTGAGAAATTTGCGCGATTTATAAAAAAGGCCTTTAAATGTGGAAATAGGCATTAAAAATATACGTGATGGTTCCCTAACTCATTACGAAGGTGCTCATTAAATTTTTTGAGAAAAAAAATTGGGTGCTCCGAGGCACCAGATCCATGGATTAATACATATGAAAAATTGAGAAATTTGCGCGATTCCTAAAAAAAGGCCTAAAAATGCGGAAACGGACGCTAAAAAATTGTTCGAGTATACGTGATGGTTATCCAACTCATTAAGGAGGACCTCATAAATTTTTTCTTGAAATTTTTTTTAGGTGCTCCGAGGTGCCAAATTCATGGGCTAATACACATGAAAAATTGAGAAATTTGTGCAATTACTAAAAAAGGCATGTAAATGCGAAAATAGGCATTATAAAAATGGTGCGAGTATACATGATGGCTCTCTAATTCATTACGCAGGTCCTCATAAAGTTTTTTGAGAAAAAAAATTGGGTGCTCCGAACCGTCAAATCCATGGGCTAATACACAAGAAAAAATGAGGAATTTGCGTTATTCCTAAAAAAAAAGGCATGTAAATGCAAAAATAGGCATTAAAAAAAATGGTTCGAGTATATGTGATGATTCCCCAACTCATTATGGAGGTTCTCATAAAGTTTTTTTAGAGAAAAAATTTGCATATTGAGGAATTTGCGTGATTCCTAAGATAAGGTTGTAAATGCGGAAATAGGCATTAAAAACGGTGCGAGTATACGTGATGGTTCTCCAACTCATTATGGAGGTCCTTATAAAGTCTTTTGAGAGAGAGAAATTGGGTGCTCCAAGGCGCCAGATCCATGGGCTAATACACATGAAGATTAAGAAATTTGTGCGATTCCTAAAAAGGCATGTAAATGTGGAAATGAGCATTGAAAAAATGGTTCGCGTATACGTGATGGTTCTCCAACTCATTAAAGAGATCCTCATAAAGTTTTTTGCGAACATTTTTTGGGGTGCTCTGAGGCGGCAGATCCATGGGCTAATACACACAAAAAATTGAGAAATTTGCGTGATTCCTAAAAAAGGACCATAAATGTGGAAATAGACGTTAAAAATGGTGCGAGTATACGTGGATATACTAATAAAGTTTTTTCATAATGATGGTTCCCTAACTCATTACAGAGGTCCTAATAAAGTTTTTTTATAAAAGATTTTCAGGTGCCCTAAGGCACCAGATTCATTGGCTAACACACACGAAAAATTAAGAAAATTGTCTAATTCCTTAAAATGACTCCTAAATGCCCAAAATATGTGTAAAAAATGGTGAGACTTCACGTACTGCTCCCAAACACTCTACGGAGGGTTTCATAAAGGTTTTGCAAAAAAAAAATCATTTGTAAGCCATATCAGCAAAATATTCATGCGTTAACACACACAAAAATTAAGAAAATCACTTAATTCTTGTAATATGACTGCTAAATGTCCAAAATATGTGCAAAACATGGTGAGCCTTCACATACTGCTCCCCTAACTCCCTACGGAGGGCTCCGTAAATATTTTGCAAGAAAATCATGTGGAAGCCATATCACCTAAATATTAATTGGCTAACACACGAAATACTGAGAAAATCATAGAATTCCTGTAAAATTGCTCATAAATGCCCAAATATACGCAAAAAATGGTGAGGCTTCACATACTGCTTCCCCAACCCCTAAGGAGGGTTCCGTAAAGGTTTTTGCTAGAAAATCGTTCGGAAGCCATATCATCAAAATATTTATGGGTTAACACAATCGTAAAATTGAGAAAATAGCCTAACTCGTGAAAAATGGCTCATAAATGCCCAAAATATGTGCAAAAAAAATTGTGAGACTTCATGTACTGCTCCACAACTACCTACAGAGTGTTCTGTAAAGGTTTTGCAAAAACAATCATTTGGAAGTCATATCATAAAATATCCATTGACTAACACACACAAAAAAACAGAGAAAATTTCCTAATTACTGTAAAATGGCTCTTAAATGCCTAAAATATGTGCAAAAAATGGTAAGGCTTCACGTATTGCTCCCCCAACTTCCTACGGCGGGTTCCGTAAAGGTTTTGCAAAAAAAGTCTGGGAGTCATATCACCAAAATATTCATGGGCTAACTAACACACAAAAAAAACTGAGAAAATCGCCTAATTCTTATGAAATGGCTCTTATATGCCCAAAATATGTGCAAAAAATGGTGAGACTTTTATGTACTGCTCCCCCAATTCCCTACGGAGGGTTCCATAAAGATTTTGCAAAACACCATTGAGAAGTCATATCACAAAAATATTCATGGGCTAACTAACACCAACGAAAAACTGAAAAAATCACTAATTCTCCTAAAATTACTCCTAAATAGCCAAAATATGTGTAAAAAGATGACGAGTCTTCATGTACTTGCTCCCCCAACTCCGTACAGAGGGTTTTGTAAAGGTTTTGCAAAACAATCATGAAATATCACCAAAATATTCATGGGCTAACACACACGAAAAACTTAGAAAAACACTTAATTTCTGTGAAATAGCTCTTAAATGCCCAAAATATGTGCAAAAAATGGTGAGGCTTCTCATACTACTCCCCCAACTCTATACGGAGGGTTCCATGTTTTTACTTTACATTTGGTGTTTTCTTACTTCTGCTTTCAAAATGGATTTAGTTGTGCTATTGGTTTGCCTACGGGGTTTGGGTAGGTTTCATTACGACTAAGAATTTTTGGGTTGTGATAATTTAATATCAAAGCATGTTCACCACCAGTCTCTTGAGTACAAAAATATTGTCTAGGAGATTTTTGTGGCTCGGTACGAAAATGTACTTATCAGCTACACTTACATTCTTTCATTCCTTATCATGTGTTGTTAACTCCGCTCAACCTAATTCTAACCCTCTTTGTTTCACTCTTTCACATATCGTAAGGACATGTTCATCTACAAGTGGCAGAGCCACATACAATTGAGGGGTGTCGACCGACACCCCTTCGTCGGAACAAGAGGTAGTGCACCACCATTGCTCAAGGACATGTTTGAGCAATGTCCCCAAATATAGATGATTAGCCAAACATTTCTATTTAAAGTTTTCAATTCTTCCATACAAAGAGTGATAAATAAGTACTTTGTGAATCAGTAACATCGTAAAAACGTAGTGCTAATAATAACAAACAACACTTTATTTTACATTACTTCTTAAAGGATGTGCAAAGTCAATATTGAACAAAGAAAAATGTCACGTGTTTTACATTACGTAGATCTAGGAGGAAACCAAGGAAAATACTACTATTAGTTATTATGAATGTAAACAATTAACATCATTATAATTGGGCTATTGATCACAGGATGAAGTGAATTACAAATCGGACCAATCTACGAACTAAGCAAGCTCTCTTTAATTCGCATATAATAATGTGACGGTAAACCTCTCATTTTCAGAAAGGTAATGATGCAATCACTTCTTATTGGTCATAAATAGGCGATCGAATATGGTTGAACAACAATATTAATGATGAATTACCAAAGAAGATATGATTAGACATGCTAATTTTCCCTATATATGGAACTCACCAGGGTAGGGTACAAAGGTTGAGCTTCTTGTTGTTGTTGTTCTTCTTCTAATGCGTTGGAATTCTAATTGATATCGCTAGCTCCACCACCTGATTGCTTGCATTTACCACCCATACATATTTCGATTCCCTTCTTCCCCGTGTTGTAGCTGTTGCTACAGATACATTAGACCTGCTGCCTACATTACCACTGTGACAATCACTAGCTTCCAAGCCATTCGCCTTTTTGCTCAGGGACCGGAACTTCTAAACTAGACGCCCTCATTGTTGATTCCAGATTTAGCGTCTGAGCTCAACCATCGAAAAACAGGCTTGATTTTCCATCTATAATACACATATAAGATACTCTCCAGACAATTCAAATCAAGAAATTGGATGAGTCCTTCCAACTAGACAACTAAACTTAGCAAATCACTAACAAAGGAATGGGGTTAACAGACAAATCATTATGAAGCAACATTGGAGATTAACCAGAATATGCTGTTGAAAGCATCAATCATGTTAAACTAAACACTAAACACAAAATCAAACGTCAATACTCTATAACCCTGCAACAATGATTCAATGTCTCACTTCAAAAACTTCCATTGAAGGCCAATCTCTTTTGCCAACAATGTCTAGTAAGATCTAAGCCTACAACAAAACTAACATCTCCGTCCCAAAAGAGTAACCAAAGCCAGAGAAACTATTTATGTATCCATTGGACCCTTCCTCCACAGCATCTGTCTGTTAAAAAAAGATTTAGAAAACAATGTTCAACTGCCTCCAGTCAAGTTTCTTCTCAATTCATCTGAACTGCACCAAAAAAAAAAACTAAACTAAATTAGCCGTAAAGTATAGATGCAAACCAAGGCAAATTAACTATTAAGTATAGGTCAATATTGAACTCCAACTCTTTGACAACTAAACAACCACTAATCCAGTGCAAGTCATCAGGTTGATAATCATATTTGTCTTTTCCCTAAAGACAAGAAGGTCCAGCAACACATACTTTCATATTTGTGTGTCCTATCGAATTCTCAACTCCTACGAATGTGTGTCTCAAGATGAAGTTCAGGACAACATATGCGACAAATTAGAATACTAATGATGTGATAACGGAGGGAAAAATGGGAGAGGCAGCAAAGGGGGAAGCATGACAAACAGATAAGAGAAGGAAGAATAATGGTAATAACGTTAGCATTTCCAAAGATGCATCTACTGCTGAAGGAAGTGAAACAAATACAAAATCAAGGTGAATGAGATAGGGAATGTGCAGGCATATAAGCTTGAGGGTACTGTAAATGAGATAAAGAAAAGTTAAGATAGTTAAGATAACATTTAGAATTGGTGATAGTTAAGATAACATTTTGAGTTTCATCAACTTGGTTCAACAAGTTCTCACCATGTACAAGAAGGTTAGTCTGGCGCTCCTACAAAATGTATGTGCTTTGTTATGCAGTGGCAATAAAATTGTCTCGGTAAAAATATTTTTCAAAGCTTACCCCAAAAAACGTTGCAAATATTTAATTTTTCATGGGTTATCTATCATCTTATAATATCCATATCCACATAGATTTGAGTAACCAAAGTCAACAAGAAAAACTACGCCTCCATCCCAATTCCCAAAAGAGTAACCAAAGCCAAAGAAACAACAAAAAATATATAGCACTAAGATTCACTCAAAATGACATATTTCTTCCCCAACCCCTAAAAAGGGGAGGGAATCTGTATACCTCACCTCATTTTCTCCGGCAAAGACGAACAACATTCTCCTCATTTGGCCCTTTATATGCATGGATTTGGAAAGTTACTAAAGGTGTACGCAGAGTGAGATTTCTGACTTTAACAGTGATAAAGAATTCACGGCATTCAGCCATAATAAAGTTCACTTTTTCAACATACTCGGCCTTATACTCAAAACCCTGCAAGGCATGAAGAAAATACTGTAAGGACATTCAGGGTGATTGTTCAAACAGAGAAAATACGATTAGATGAATAGAGGCATACATCGATTTTGTTATCATTATAGTCCTGAATAGCTTGGTTAGCCAGATCCATCAACAAGTCATTCTCATTCTCAAAATCCAGATAAGGTATATACATAGCTGCCTGGGATTTACCCGGATAGATGTCAATGTCGAAACCCTGTCAAATTAGCCAATCAGACATGATTTCATTTTCAAGTTCTATTGCACAGATCGGTTCAGAATTTTAGTCATGCAGAGACAAAGTTAGAGGAAGCGAAAGTCAAAGAAGCAGATATTCAATCAAGTACATAAATTTAATTTTTGTAGTTAACATGCTCTTTCAGTATTTGGTCTTTTTGTTTAATAAAGAGAAGCAGTGCTGATCAAATCACTTGAACACAACGGCTAATAGCACCATGCATTTTCTATTAACATGTAACACCAAAACAATAGTGACTTGTAACTTGTAAGTAAGCCCCATAATCTTATCTGCCACACTTGAGCCTCTAAAAACTTAGGGAGATCAGACTGGCAGAGCTTGGGATATTACAGGTTAGCTAGGCTCAAATAAGAGTGAGGTGATCGTGGCAGGAATTGGGAAGAATTGAGAACATGTGGATGTAAGTCTTAAGTATCAGTTATCTTTTTTGCAGAACTTCGGCTCATGAGAGTTTGACATGTTACAGATAATATAGATGAACAAGAAGCATGTCATATGTATCATCCAAAAAAGAAAAAGATACACAACGGAGACTATAACGAATTGGAGTATAAATATAATCAGTCAATTTGTTCTGTCTATTTTATTTGATCAATTAGATTGCACAACCTCCTCAAGCACGTCTCAAAGTAGATTTAATATCCGGAAGAAGAGAAAGAAAACTCCTCGTGTTGAGTATACTCTAGATAAACAGGCCAAACAACTAATCAACATCTACAAATATACTACTAATATTAAGAACACCCTCAGCCAACAGAACCATGAATTCTCTTATGTATTTATTTTAACATGTAACACAAAAAAATTAATGACTTGTAACTTGTAAGTAAGCCCCATAATCTTATCTGCTACACTTGAGCCTCTAAAAACTTTGGGAGATCAGACTGGGCAGAGCTTGGGATATTACAGGTTAGCTAGGCTCAAATAAGAGGGATGTGATCGCGGCAGGAATCGTACATGCATGGGAGGTGATCGGAGTAGATTTAATATCCGGAATAATAATTTTTTTTTAAAATCCTAGAGTTGAGAATACTCTAGATAAACAGGCTAAACAACTTATCAACATCTAAACATATACTACTAATATTAAGAACACCCTCAGCCAACGAAAGTTTCTCTTAATAATTGATACTCTCATTGATCTTAAAATTGATTGCAACTAACTGAAATAATGATTCCTCAAAAATACTTTTTCATTGGCATGCAAATTGACAATATAAGTTTATGGAGCTAACAGGCTCTTTCAGTATTTGTTCTATTAAGTAGTACTAATCAACTCACTTGAACACCACCGCATGAATTCTCTTATATATATATATATATATATATTTTAACATGTAACACCAAAACAATAATGACTTGTAACTTGTAAGTAAGTTACACAATCTTATCTGCCACACTTGCGCCTCTAAAAGCATGGGGAGATCAGACTGGGCAGAGCTTGGGACATTACAGGTTAGCTAGGCTCAAATTAGAGGGAGGTGATCGCGGCAGGAATTGTATTAAGATAAACAGGCTAAACAACTAATCAACATCTAAAAACCCTAGTGTTGAGAATACTCTGGATAAACAGGCTAAACAACTTCAACATCTAAAAAAATATACTACTGATCCAACGAAAGCTTCTCTTAATAATTGGTACTCTCATTGATCTTAAAACTGATCACAACTAACTGAAACACCGATTCCTCAAAACACTTTTTCATTGGCATGCAAATTGACAATATAAGTTTATGAACAGATTTACAGGTAGTAACAATGTATGAATACAGATATTTGATAGATAAAGCAGGGGATACTAATCAACATCTAAAAATCCTAGGGTTGAGAATACTCTAGATAAACAGGCTAAACACCTAATCAACATCTAAAAATATACTACTAATATTAAGATCACCCTCAGCCAACGAAAGCTTCTCTTAATAATTGGTACTCTTATTGATCATAAAACTGATCGCAACTACCTTAAACAACAATTCCTCAAAACAATTTTTCACAAATCAGATTATGAACAGGTTTACAGATAGTAAACAATGTATGAATACAGATACTCGATAGATAAAGCAGGGGAAGAACACTGACATCAGTTTCACAAATCTGAGAGAAGTATTTCGTGTAAACTTTCTGTAATATAGCGCTATGCTCCTTCGAAACGCCTGCAGGGATGAATACGTCGTCGTCCCAGAGAACCTCACCGGCCAAGAACCGGCGGGGCAGTTCCCTCTGCCAAACAAGGAGTTGTTCGTCGGAATTTGGGTTCGATTTGGTGTCAGCCATTTCTTCGTCGGAATTTGGGTTCAATTTGGTATCAGCCATTTCTTCGTTGGAACAATTGACAATAACTTCTTTTACAAGTATCTATGCTTTATTTCTCTCTCTATAGGTGCGTTATTTGGATTAAATAGAATAACCAAATCAAATCAAATCAAATTTTATTTGAATTGATTTTTTGGATTTAATAATTTACTTGTTTGGTTTTTTGATTGATTTTGGATTAATAATCTACTTTGTTTGGTTTTTTTGGTTGATTTTGAATTTTAAAAAATAAAAATTGGAAAAATCGAATTATTTTATATATATACAAATACATTTATAAATAAAATGTTTAGGATTAAAATTAAGTTGGAGTTAACCACTTTTGTCTCTTTTTTGTTATTGCTTTTCATTATGATTAAGTTTATATTTTATGTTTGAACATCTATAATAGGGATACCTATTAATATTGTGTTTTAAGTTTATTTATGAGTTATATTAGAAAGTATATTTAAGATATTCAATATTATTACTTTCGTTATGTTATTAATTATTGACATAACCAAATAACCCAATCAAAAAAAGATGAACAGAATAGAGGAAAACCAAACCAAATTTATTTTGAATCGAATTGGGTTACACTTTTACAAAACCAAAAATCAAAAAAATCCAAACCAAATAGTGCAAAATCAAACCGAAAAAACGGATGCACACCCCTAATATATAGCCTGCAAACTAAGCAATAGAAAATTCAATCAAAAAAAGTTAAATCTTATATATTTTATTTTATTTTATTTTTAAATATTCATCCGATCTGATGTTTGGTATCCGCATTGAAGTCTAACTATTTCAAATTCGCATCGTAGGGCTCCATTCGGGGGAAGTGCTCTCTACCGAGGACTTTTCTATACCCAAGGTTCGAATCCGACACTTTTAATCTAGTTAAATCAATTATTTTGTTGTTATATTTTATTGCGGATATTTCACTATGTTTCATTCAGAAATTTGGTTATGAATATAAGTTGAAGTTGTTTTTAACTTTTTATAAATAATTTAAAGTGGAAATACTTTTTTTTTCAAAAAAAATCTTGAAAATTTTAAAATTCCACTTCAGATTGAGTGAAAAAAGATTGGGGGCCATCTATATATATAGGCTATAGCAATTGAAACACAATGGGTTAGTTCTTTTCATAGAAAATAATAGGACACATGTTCTTGAAAAACTTTTTTTTTTTTAAGAGAAAGGAAATTTTATATTTCATGTACTGTTTTAACTATATATAATATATATCCTTTTCTACAAAAAAAAAAAACTATTACATTTGGGATACTAGTATATATTCTCAAACTTACTTATTTAATAATAGGTAAGTTAGTGGAAAACGCTATATATCCTTGCATAGTTGGTCAAAATGTGTGTCACGATGTTTCCTTCCCTTAAATTATATTATCGATATACTTTAAAAATAGACATAATACATAAATATGTTATTTAATTTGACTTCAGCTGATATCTATGCCTTTCAATTTTTGATTTGTATAAGTAGACATTTTAAATTATATAAAATTAAACAAGTAGACACACGTGTCCTATGTGACATAATACGCATAGGACGTCACGTAGAACCAGTGGCGAATCTAAAGGTAAAAAATAGGGCACCGGAACCCGTGGTCTCTTCGTAAAACTAGATATTTTATGTATATATTTTCTAAAATTTGTATATTATTATATTCTTGCACCCGTGCTATAAGAAGTCTATCTGGTCCACATGGTTAAATGTTGAGCTTTCTACCTTGAGGATGAAGAATCAATTCTCACTTAATACATTTTTCTTGATGCATCCATGTTCGGATCAATTCCCACTTAATACATTTTTCTGGGTGCACCCATATTTGAAAAATCCTAGATTCGCCTCTGCGTAGAACACAAAATTGTCATGTAAGATTTAAGAAGTCATATAGGACGAATGTGTTTATTTGTACAAGTTTAAGTGTGTGTCTACTTGTACACACCCAAAGTTAGAGGACATAAATATCATTTTCATAATTTTTAAAGAACTCATTTTTCTAAAAATATATTTTCTAAAATATCTTAATAAACTTTTAGAATTTTTCTTTTTTAAAAAAAAAAAAACATTTTCTTTTCCTCCACACCTAACACACTACCATTATCCATTTATAAACACATAAGTCAAAATCTACTTGTATCATAAATTTTTTATTCCTAAAATGAGAAAGATAGATGAGAATGACACCATAAAAATTGACCAACACTAAAAATTGAAAATACAATCACACCACTCACCCTCTCCAAGAGTGTTTAGTTTTTTTTTTTAGCTTTTAACAATGGCTGCCACACAAGCTGAACTGAGCAAAACTGCTGGAAAGCCAATTCATTGCAGAGGTACTCTTCAGAAACTACCTTCACCCCCCCGCCCCCACTCCCACCACCTCAATGTCCCCATCTTTTCAAAATCAAATCTTTAAAGAATCTTTGATTATAATTTTAGTTGATGTTGTTAGCTATAGAAACAATTTTGTTTCTTTATGTGGATCTAAGGATTGCCTATGTTTTGCAAGCAAAGGTTGAATCTTTGAGGAATCTTGAAATGGGGGTAAAGAAGTTGAGATATATACTTAAAATAATGAGCTTATATATACAGTGTAATTTTATTACGAAGTAGTTACGGATGAACCTCTTGTGCCCCTAAATAATGACCTTATATATACGATGTAACTTGTGCCCCCTAACATGTCCATTGGTCGAGTTAGCTTGTGGGGTTAAGTTAGGTCCACTTAAAGGCTAAGGAATATGAGTAAATTTGAGTAATTTTAGTTGGTGTCAGCCTATGGAAAAGTTCTTTGTTCTTTATATGGATCAAAGGTTGAATCTTTTGAGGAATCTTGAAAAGGGGTAGGAGGAATTTTGTCAGTTTTGTTTTATTTAGTGAAAAAAATCACTTAATTGTGAGTGACATCGCAGCTGCAGTGGCAAGAAAAGCAGGAGAACCTCTGGTGATAGAGGAAGTAATTGTGGCTCCTCCTAAATCCTGTGAAGTTCGTATAAAGATCATTTGTACCTCTCTCTGTCACAGTGATGTTACCTTCTGGAAGTTGAAAGTATGTAATTTTGTGCTAATTAAAGTTGCAAAAATTTAATCTTTTTACTGTAGAAAGTGTTTGCTGAACTTGTTTTTGAATCATCTGATTCTTGGTTTTCCTTTAGGACTTTCCTGGATCCTTTCCAAGAATATTGGGCCATGAAGCTTTCGGGTACTTTTAGTATATTCTCCTATCAAATTGGTTTATTATCTGTTGTAAGGGTTTTAAAGAATACTTGATTGTTTGTAAATGTTATTCCCTTTGTTTCAAGTCAAGTATCATACTTTCCGTCTGCTAAAAAAAAGGATGTATCTATCTATGTTTGGTAGATTTTTCATGCTATATTCCGCATAGCACGTCTAAGACAAAGATTCAAAAGCACATTTAGTACTTGACACACCTTTAGCTTAAGAGTTAAGACCATGGGATTCGAAAGTCTCATTTATTTTCTGAAACTCCATGCCTAGTCAAACTAAGACACTTAAATGGAAACGGAGGGTCAGCTCGATATTTATTCTATTGCTGGAAGTTACTGCAGACCCCTTTTCGCCAGTCTGTAATTTCGAAGCAGATTTTTTTAGCCCATGTTTGGAATAATTGGGCTTTAGTATGTAACTCCTTAAGAATTTCATGTAGCGCTAGCCACTTATCGTAAAGCTACTAGGCTATGTCTTTAAGTCAATCATGCATGCTTTAAAGAGACAACTGTGCATTGATGATGGCGTGGTTATCCTTAAGCTTGCGTTCTTGTGAGATTAAGATTTTTCTCTCTGAAAGTTCATTTTCCTCTGGTACTTTTAGTGTAATATGTAAAGGCGTTCCTTTTGTTATCCTTATGACCTTTACCGTCAATTGACCAGTGCGTGAAAACACACTTTCCTTATCGCATGTTATTCACTGAAGGATTGTGGAGAGTGTTGGAGAAAATGTCCAGGATTTAAAAGAAGGAGATTCAGTTATCCCGATATTTTTGCCCGACTGTACTGAATGTATAGATTGCACATCCAAGAAGAGCAACAATTGTTCAAAATTCCAATTTAAGGTATCTCCATGGATGCTTAGAGATGATACAAGTAGATTCACTACCGTTGATGGAGAAACTTTATACCATTTTCTGTCTGTATCAAGTTTCACCGAGTACACTGTTGTAGACATTGCTAATGTAACAAAGATTGATCCTCGTGTTCCACCTAACAGGGCATGCCTCTTTAGCTGTGGAGTATCAACAGGTTAGTTTCTGACCCCGTCTAAATTTCCTTTTCCAGCATGATCATTTCTTAGACTTAATGTCATTTCGGTTTCAACTTCTTAATAGCCGCCGTGCTTAAATCATCATACGAAATTGTTTTCTGTAATCTTATTCATCAGATGTCTAAAAGGAAATCTATAGACGAATGTGTAAAGACGAATACAAATTTATCTAACTCTCTTTAAAATTTTGAATAAGTTCAAGTCTGATATTATGTAAGATGAGCTCAGGAGTAGGTGCTGCCCTGAAAACTGCAAATGTGGAACAAGGATCAACTGTTGTAATATTTGGTTTGGGCGGAATTGGATTAGCAGTATGTTTCTCTTCTGCTTCTTCTTGCTTATATTGGTAGTCGAGTTGGTGGATTTATATGCTTACGGTACGTCTTATAGGTCGCAGAGGGATCAAGGATATGTGGTGCTTCAAGAATTATTGGCGTAGATATAAACACTGACAAGTTCGAAATAGGTGAACTTTCTTCTTCATTCTTCCCAATTCGTTTCGTTCTCTGTTTGTTTGCTACTAGAAACTTGAGCTATTCATCCGAGGAGAAGATTGAATAATAATACTCTTCCGCATTTCTCGTGTCCTCCATGCTCTTTTCTTTTCTCATTTGACTCAGGGAAGCAATTTGGAGTGACTGACTTTGTCAATTCGAATAGCTATGGGGATAAACCTATTAGCCAGGTCGGTTTTTTATTGATCAGCTTGATATTCGATGTTCCAAAAGCTATCACTTATCGTTCTTGATGACAACATGATATTTCAAGTAAAAATCTTGCCAATTTTGAATTGGTCAAGTAGCACGAATCATTTCTATATTTAGCTCAACATATGGCGTGGATTCTTATATTCCATGCCCAAGTTTTTACATGTCTCTCATTTCTTGTGCTGATGATAAATGAGATGACAAATGTACGTTATATTAGATCCTCTCATGCCGATGATGATCACATTTCCTTTTGGCCATTTTTTGACCAGGTGATAAATGAGATGACTAACGGAGGTGCTGACTACTGCTTCGAGTGTGTTGGTATGGGAACACTCGTGCAGGAAGCATATGCCTGCTGTCGAAAGGTTTTCCCACATAGCTTTTCCATTCATAACCATCAAAATAAGTTCCTTATAACTACTCTTCATACATATATATGTTGTTATAGTTCCTACTTTGGCTGTTATATCAGGGTTGGGGAAAGACAATTGTCCTAGGAGTTGATAAACCGGGAGCAATGCTGACATTTAAATCTTTCGACATTCTTCATATGGGGAAAACCATCATGGGATCACTGTTTGGAGGTCTCAAACCCAAATCTGACGTTCCTCTTCTTGTCAAACGTTACCTTGACAAGGTAAATGCAATTTTGGTCTGATTCTTGTGTGTGTCGTTTATCATTTGCATCTTTACTAGTCCCTACTTTTTCGTGTTGCTTTAGGAATTGGAACTAGACAAGTTTGTAACACACGAAGTGAGTTTTCAAGACATCAACAAGGCTTTTGATTTACTCGTTGAAGGAAAGAGTCTACGATGTGTTATTTGGATGGATAAGTGATCGATCCCTGTTATACTTGTCTCGTGTTCTTGAAAAAGGATTGCTTCATATTCCATATGAATCGTGACGTTAATTCAATCTGTAACTATACTTGTCTCGTGTTCTTGAAAAAAGGATTGCTTCATAATCCATATGAATCGTGACGTTAATTCAATATGTAACTATACTTGTCTCGTGTTCTTGAAAAGGATTGCTTCATATTCCATATGAATCGTGACGTTAATTCGATATGTAACTATACTTGTCTCGTGTTCTTGAAAAAAGGATTGCTTCATATTCCATATGAATCGTGACGTTAATTCGTATATGTAACTATACTTGTCTCGTGTTCTTGAAAAGGATTGCTTCATAATCCATATGAATCGTGACGTTAATTCAATCTGTAACTATACTTGTCTCGTGTTCTTGAAAAAGGATTGCTTCATAATCCATATGAATCGTGACGTTAATTCGATATGTAACTAGGATTATACAAGATCAAGAATATTTCAGTGTAATGTTATTACTCTTTTGCATATTTTTGTTGAATCTTTCTGTTGTCTGCTTTCATTTGAAGCACAATCAGAAGTTAAAGGAGTGAAGTAAATAAACATATTACTTAATGCGCTCACAAACATTCACATTTTAAGGGCACAATTTATATAGTAATAACTTACTCTAAGATTTTTTATTTTTTTTATGGTATGCCACTCCTCGAGCAAGGAGTGTCAATTTTTTTGATCGTATTGAATACAAATTCATGTCTTTCTTGTTTTCACTAGCTAAAACCAAATTATCATATGTTCTTTTCGTTATTATAACCTTCTTTTTTGAAGTTAAAGACGAGTTGTCAGAATTAGCTACTAAATCTCGACATTACGATGAATTGCTATAAAAATTAAAATTGGCTTGTTACAAATTGTGACGATTGCTAGAAATTGATAACTAGGGACATATATATATATACAATAGAACAAAATAATTTTTATTTTTTTTAGATTTATGTCTAATATATGGAAATAAAAATAAAATAATAAAAAGATTTAGTTGAAATATTAGAAAAGAGTCACAATATTGTACGAGAAATCGGAAAATAACCCAAACGAACATAAGTTTTTTCTGTTAGTAATAAAATAATTCAAAATCCCTTCCGATCGCCGGCCGCCGCGTCGCCGCCGGCACGTTCGTCTCTTCGGAATCTCCTCTCTATCGATGCGCGCATAGGAGAGCTGTAGGTTTACGCACAGAATCAACATTTGAATCGATTGAGAGCTATAGAGAGAGAGGAAGCGCGGGGGAGGAATCGGAAGGTGGAACGGAGCGATGATTACGAGATCGAAGCTAGCAGAGCAGCTGAGAGAGTATCAGATTAGATCGAAGCACGATTGGGCATCCGTCTCTTTCTTCTCTTCTACCTCTAACTTAACATCCTCAAGGTATCATTCATTTCCGATTAGGTTTTTTCTGTTTTACCTTTTGAATTGATATCTCTCATGTTTTTGCTTATCCTATGGAATTGCACTCCTTAAAGCATATGTATGTTATATGAGATTGTTGTTGAATTGATACTTGTGAGAATTGGATTTGATTTGGTAAATTCCAGCATTTGGAGGTTAATTTTTGTGATTATACTCGGGATTATAATATAGGATACTTCGATAATCGTATAGTGTTCTTTTTCCGACTCCTTTGTTTTGCTTGTGTAGTATTTTGCCTTTGTTTATTGACTCTTGTGAGCAGAGGGGAAACAACCTCTCTACCTCCCAAGGTAGGGGGTAGGGGGTATACACTACCTTCCCCGGATCTCACGTGTGGGATTACACTAGGTATATTGTTGTTGCTGTTGTTTTCATCAAGCCGAGGGTCTATAGGGAACAACCTCTCTACCTTCAGGGTAGGGTAAGATACACCTACCTTCCCCAGACTGCACTTTGTAGGATTACATTTGGTATGTTGTTGTCAGTTGATGATTTTGGCTCGTCAAAGTTCTTTGGATGGTTAAAGATTGGGTCTTTTGAATAGAGGAATATTGTGAAGCTATTCGATATACTCCAAGTATTTGTTTGCCAGAAAAGTTTTCTGATGTGGACAATCCTGTTTCACTAATTAGTCTAAAGAGATGAGGCCATTTATGCAATGAATGCGTTACATGAAAAACTAGGACTTCAAGAAGTATTCGAGGTTTCACAATTCAGGGAACCAAGGAATTTTGATCGAATGGCTCTAAAAGAAGAAAAATACAGAAGATGACGTAAGTTTTGTATTAGACAAGGGTAAACTGATTACAATGGGTTATTTATACACAAAGGTCACTAAACTGCTCTTAAGTGCAGTTGGTCATTTCCTACCCTTCTTTGAATCTTTTGAATCCTCTTCATTGGGTTCCTCTTTCTCCATGAAGTCGCTTGAGTTTCTCCTTGTTTCAATAATAACACGCCGAAGCATTTGAGACTGAATGTGTTGTTCATTTGATGCTCAGTTCTCAATGAACATTTATCCTTCTCCTTGTTGTAGTTTTCCAAGTCCTCCAACAGCTCCTTGGAATTAACAAGCTTCCGTTCCTTCACTTCTCTCCTAAGTCTTAAATGTTGAAAACCCTCACATATATCCCTCATTATTATAGATATCATCTCACTCAGCAGCCGATATTTATTCGATAACTCCTGAGTATCCATAATACTTTAAGGAGTGACTGCTATACAGCTTTTTGAACTTCTCCTGTTTCCCTCTTTCTAGTTATATTTTCATCAATAATGCTCAACCTAGTAGGATAGCTTACTCAGCAGTCTAGGTTTACCCACTTTTTTTAGTATTGCCTTCCACCCAAAAACCTTTTGACATGATCCCCGCCTTAATTTATTGAATTTCTGCAAACTCAGGATAGATCACCTGTGGTGAAATACAACCACATCAAAAGCCTTTACATCTGTTATTACATGCCTTCTTTTTCCCCTTATTTCATCCTCATAAGTTCTTTTAGATTTGCTAGACTATTTTGGCTACTAAAGCTGCAGTATTGAATAAGAAAAAATAATTACATTCAATGGTTACCGACTCTGTATGGAATGTAAGCTGGAATACTTTTATACCGTTTACAATGTAAGCTGGAATACTTTTAATACCGTTTACATTTCATTGGTGCTTTCTAGTATGAGGATGTTTTTCTAATATGAAATAAGAAAAGGCAATATATGTATTATCTGGTTAAACTTGCCCCTGTTTCTAAACAATGCATCTTCCACCTTGCTAGTCTTTCCTCAAAACCTTTCCACTAGATGCATTGAGAAGTAGACTACGGTATAAGGGACTTTCTCCACTTCAAATGACAGAATATTTACTGACAAATATTACGCAGTGTCATCCCACTCTTGTTGAGTCTAATCATTATATACTATACAATCATATCTAAATTCTTTTGAAATGTCACTTTTTCCATGGATTATTAAAAGTGGCTCCTAACATTTTGAGGCTTCTCTACCTCTTTTTGTATTTTTATATTGTTGATAAGTTGCCTCTTCTTACTTTTACCAAAGAGTTATCTACTACTCCCTCCATTCCATACTAAGTTAATTTTTGAGGCATTTTTCATTTTTCAAATTAACTTAATTGTTTAGTTTTCAAGACTACTTTTAGAGTGTTTTTCCAATTTTACCCTTCATTAGTTAGTATTGGAATTAGTGATTAATTAATATTTAGTTATTTTAATCATAAATTTGACAATAATTAATAAGGGTAAAAATGGAAAAGTAAGTTCAATTTATGTCTTAATCTACTTTTCTTAAAGGGTGTGAAACACCTCAAAAATTAACTTAATATGGAATGGAGGGAGTATTAGCTAACCTTCAGAAAGAAAAATTTGGTATGTTTAACACATTTTAGGAGTTGATATGAGCTATGGCATAGGTTGATGTGCAAGTTCTTCCTCTCTATTCGATAGTGTTGAGAGTCAGATGAGTTATTGGTAATAACAAGAAATTAGCAAATTAAAATCTCAAAGGCAGAGATGATTTATCAGTCATTTATTTTGAGAGATTTATTCAAAAACATTGAATATACTAGTACATGTGGAGGCAGCAAATGCTGGATCAAGTGAAAATGTTAAGGCCAGACCTTTAATAATGGACCGGATGAAGACTTGAGTGAATGGATCCTTACTTCTTGGTTCCTAGAACTGTGTAGGTCTCTTAAATAACCTCTTTTTGCAAATTCCTGCTGTGAAGGACTATCATTGTCTATGCATCATTGCCACTTCCGGCTGTAACTTAAAATACGCTTTCCACTGTGCCTTCTCTTATTTCTTTTCTCTTTGTTGATGCAGGGTGGATGTTGTCATCTTTGTGATATGGGAACTGGTTATTTTAGCTTTCCTGGTTTTCTCTGCTGTATCACTGTACTTCAGGCATCTAAAGCTTGCTTTTATTTTAGTATGTGTGACCTTGCTATTGCTTTTATGCATGAAAATAGCAAAGCAAGTAAGATCAGCGCGGAAAAGGAAGCGAAGGATGCTTCTCCCATTATCCATGTAGAGAGGTGTAGGATGCAAGAATTATTTTACAACGGGGACAAACTCTTTTTCCTGTAAATTAAGAGAAATATCTTACTGCTATTTTGACCTTTGGTGCTTTTTTGTTTCCTTAATACGCAATGGAATTAGAGGGAAGCTGATCAAATGTTTTGGGATATAGTTTAACAATAGAGCTATTTCGCCCGCTCCTATTACTGCAGATGTTCCTGCTGGTGATGTTTGGTCTTGTTGGTTTTATCCTTCATCATATTATGAAATTTCATATACCTTTTCGTTTATCTCGTGGATTTTCATTACCCTGCTGGGCAATAGTGCAATATACAGTTGCAATGGATGTCAAGAGTTTTGATATATATCATGAGCGATATGGAAATAGATCGAGTAATTTCTTTCTTTTTGCTTATGTGCATTCTATTTTGCCGACCAATTATCTTCATTAGATGCTTACAGGAATAGAATGACCCTAAAATAATGCTTAGCAAGCAAAATAAAAATGGCTGCAACCTGTTGTGCAGTCATCTAGTTGAAGTTGTAGAAAGATAAAAATGGAGATCATAGAAGCCACATTTTCGTTTGAAGGGTAGTCTAGTGCGCTAAGCTCTTGCTATGGGTCTATTTGTAGCTTTACCCTGCATTTCAGTAAACTACAAGAGGCTGTTTACATAGATCAAACCTGTGACCTCATGATCACATGACAACAACTTTACCTGTTACCAAAAGCCACATTTTCATACGTTGATGAGAAATGTTTTCCACTTGCAATTTGCTATTGTTAAGAACTGCTTCATTTGTTTACTTTTTGCACAACATTAGGGGTGTCAAATGGGCGGTCGAGTTAAATTTAGACAGGTCAAAATGAACTGAGTTAATAAATGCGAAATCACGAATCATTCCCTTCATACCAACTTCACAATCATACCAAGTTAACAGAAGCTCACGCATTCATTGAGAAGATAGAACTCTTCAAATTACTTATAATCAACAAGAATAAACTTCAGTATACACTCATTATTTAGCACAATAACAACACTATGGCTGCTGAAAAGTTACACTTACTAAAATGCAAAAATCATAACTTTTGTTCTCAGAGTTTTGATGTTGCTAGCTTTATTAAATCCTTCCTAAGTATTTTGCCAGAAGGATTCTTCGGTATGGAAGCCACAAATGCAACTCTCCGAATTCTCTTGTATGGAGCAACCTACACAAACAAACGCGATAAATTTGGCCATCTTTACAGATTCTATTACCAGAAATCGAAAACCTGTTTCAAATCTGAGTTCATATCATATATATTGATCTAGTAAAATGTGACATTCTAAATTTACCTGTTTCGCAATGAAATCCATGACTGCACTCGCTGATATAGTACTTCCAGTTTTTCGTACTACATATGCCATAGGAAACTGTCCAACCATCTTATCCGGAAACCTTAAAACACAATGAGATTTATGAAACGATCATCAGAGATTCATACTGAAACAGTAAAGCATATGAGGAAGCGCGATTTGAAGTAATACTCACGGTATAACAGCAGCATCAGAAATTTCTGGATGAGTGAGCAACAAAGCCTCTAACTCTGCTGGAGGAACCTAGAAGATGATATGAAAAGTTGTTAAGAGAGTACTGTTGTAGGTTTTAACTATAAAGAAAAGTGTCAGATCATGTATAAGGCGCACTTAAGCTCTGAAGCAAGGAGCAAGACATGTTGAATCTTTTGCCTCACTTAGCCACTGCAATGTCGTCATCAAGACTCTAAAGCACACTTTTCCTTATCAATGAGCATAATCGTGAAATGCAATGCTAAATAGTTGATATTTCACTTTATCATTTTTTTTTCAGTTTATTCAAATACTACATATACATATTTGTATTTTGTTCTCCCTTTGCGCCTTTTTTCATTAAGTTTTTTTTGTGCTTTATGCTTCTAGCCCCCAACGGACCTTAGAGCTTTTTTGCGTTTTTCACCTTAGATAACATTGATGTGCAAAATATGTTTTAGGGCATTTGGCGAAAAGCCAACAATATATTGGAAGAATGAGAAGTTTGTTTTCATTTACCTGATATCCTTTATATTTGATGAGCTCCTTTAATCTATCAACCACGAAAATGAAACCATCTTCATCTATATAGCATAGATCTCCAGTTCTTAACCATCCATCAGAGTCTAGAGTGGAAGCAGTAGCTTCTTCATTACTGAAATAACCTGTTTTTCGCAGCAAGAATTGAATAACTTAACGGATATTCCAGCAATAGAAAATACGCAACACAATCATGAATGAAGGCTATAACAATAGGTCAATGAAGGCATAATACATAATTATGCCCTTTAACTTCGTCTCATTTTATATTTATGTCCTCCAACTTTGAGTGTCCAACTTTGAGTGTGCACAAGTAGACACTTAAACTTGTATAAAATTGAACAAATAGACACACACGCCCTATGTGGCATCCTACATGACAATTTGCGTCCTACGTGGTGTCCTATGTGTATTATGCCACTTAGGACTTATGTGTTTACTTGTTCAACTTTATACAAGTTTAAGCGTCTATTTATGCACACCCAAAGTTGGAGAGTATAAATGTGAAATGAGGTCAAGTTAAAAGGCATATTTATGTATTATGCCGGTCAATGAATATCACTCTCACAAACTTGTGAATTATCAATGAACTAAGCAATTGATACGAAAAGAAAAGGGCAACCAGGTGCACAAAGCATCTCGCTTAGCAGGGTTTGTGGAAGGACCGCACCTCTAGATGTATGATGTAAACAATCTACCCTAATGCAAGCATTACTTCCCTGGCTAGAACCCATGATCTACGCTTGGGTCAAAACTCAAAACATCAAACTAATTTCCAAATACCTAAATATGACAAACAATTTCTAACATGTGAAAGTAAATCCTTTAAGGTGATATTGAACTGACTTTAATTTGATCCTATGTTGTGCAAGTGACTATTCAGTTGATGTACAATATACCCAGTGAAGGACGAGAGAGTGTACATAGTCGTTTTCCCTATCTCGTGAAGATAAAGAAATTGTTTCTGGAGTAAAAAAAATAATAAAGAAATGGAGAAAGTGCTGAATATTTCTTCAGTCCCCCAATAGTTTATGGGACCATCAAAGCACTATGAAAAAGCAGTGGGACAGACAAAACATAATGCAAAGCTGATATTAATAATTACACTTTCATAATGTATGGACTGGAACAAAAGCTCACTACCAAAGAAGAAGATCTTTTCCAAAGCAAAGAGTGCAGAGGCATTTTTATCAAATTAAATGATATGTAAATTGAAAATTTCTTTTAAAAAGAAAAATATCCCAACAGTTTTCATTTTATATGATAGTGATTTGAGTAAAAAAAATTTTAAAAAAACGTTTTGAAACTTATAATCATAACCTTGCATAATTTTTTTTATTTAGCTTACATAGCATGATTATCTTAATGATTATAAAAACATGCATGCTGAAGCTCAAGTTAAACCATTTTTTGACACATCAAAAAGGAAAGAGTGTTTGAGTGAATAGAGAACTATGATATCTCAAATTCAAAATCTAAAACAAAAAATATAAGATGTTTTCTTTCAATTTATCCATGTTTTGGTGAATGGAGTTAGCCGAGTGGTGCGGAAATTAACAACTAACCTATAAAATTAGTTACTCCGATCCTATATGTATTCTAACTAGCACCTGACATCACTGTTATAAAAATAAAATAAAAATTTTGACCATCTCTTTCAATAATTTCTTTATAATTCCCGTCTAGTCCAAACATGTACCATATATAACTCAATTATTGCTAACAAAACATAAGTCCAAAACAAAATATTTTTTAAAAAAAAACATAATACCTAAACGTGTCATTTATTCCCTGACTTTGGATATATACTAAGGATATTTAAACGTGTATAAAGTTGAATAATTAGTTACACGTTTTACATAGCAATTTACCTCCTATACGAGACGATATTATCATTTCACATAAGATATATGTATCTACAAGTTAAAATACGTAAGTTAAATGACATATTTATATATTATGCTCGTAAAGAGTCATACCTTTCATAATGGTAGGCCCTCTTAGCCAAAGCTCACCGGTCTTATTCACCGGCAAAGCCTTCCCACTCTCCGGATCAACAATTTTCCCTTCCATGCTCGGCGACAACATTCCCGCCGTTCCATATCTCCGGCTCTCCTCCAAAGAATCCGTCGACGCCCCAATTCCGGTCGACTCCGTCAACCCATACCCTTGCAAAATCCTCACAGATGGATATTTCTCTACAAATCCTTCAATTACTTCCTTACTCAACGGCGCACCGCCGGAGAGAACACTCACCAAGCTGCTCAAATCATATTTTTTCTTAATCAAATCAGCGTTATTCACAAGCGCGACGAGAATCGGAGGCACTAATGGTAGAGAAGTTGCTTTGTATTTGTGAATCGATGAGAGCATTTCATCCATTTCGAATTTTGATAGTACAACAACAGTAGATCCAGATGCTAATAACCCAGCTGCAAAAGCTGCTAATCCGTAAATATGAAACATAGGTACAGTACAAATGAAGGTTCGTACACCTTCGTCTAGATTGAATCGACCGACTATAGTTTGAACCATGGCGATTAAGTTTTTGTGAGACGAAATAACTCCTTTGCTTGCTCCGGTAGTACCAGATGAGTAAAGCAGAGTAGCTACGTCGTTTTGTGTAACTCGCTCTTTCAATCTGCTTTCACTGGGTTTTCTCTGAATCATTTTTTGTAAATCCCCAACGATTTTGAGATTTGAATTTGAATCATTCACTCCGTCGATTAGAATCACCGGGAGATTAGATCCGGTGAGTTTCGGGAGGAGTTGAGGGATTGTAAAGGCGAGAACAGGGTTCGAATCCTTGATCTGTTTAGCGATTTCGTTGTTCGTGTTGAGTGGATTTGTTGTAGTGATTATAGCTCCGAGTGACATTACGGCGAGGCAAATAATGGGGAAGAAGATGGAATTAGGAGAAAGGAGAAGAACAACGTCACCTTTACGAATACTCATATCAACGGATAGACTGGTAGCTAAGGATTCAACGGCGTTCCAGACGTCGGAGAAAGTGAGTTTCCGACCGGTGGTAGCGTCGATGAAAGCGATTTTCCCACTATGTGCTCGTGAAGAAATGAAAGTGGTTACATCAAGAGATTCATTCGCCGGAAACGGAATCGGTTTACGTTTGCTGTAGAAAGTTGAGTTCGCCGGAGAATAGCCGGAATTTGGATCGACGGTTGGATTATTGTTATACTGTGCCATTATGGCCGTGCAAAACTAGCTGCTGCGGAATTGAATGTCTATCTATTTCACCACACTCGAAAAGTAGTTAGTAGTATGCTTTTAAACTGAAAAATTAGGAATTTTATAACAGATTTTGGATCTGAGAAGTTATAATAGAATATTTGTAGATCACAAAAGTTGACTGTTGCTTTATTGATTTTTTTAGAGTAATGTTTTGCATGCAGATTACGTGTTTATTAATTATAGGATAAAGAAAATTGTGGATCAGTTCCCAATTGTCACTTTAATTGTGCCAGGAATAGTGTTCATTTCCAAAGATGAATAAAGTTTTAACTTCTAGAATTTGCTATTCGGGTCGGACTATTTGGGTCATGAAAAATTTGGCGGGATCGATTCATAATTGACGTGACATTATCGATTTGAAGCCATTGATTGGGAAATTTGAAGTGTGCGTAGCCTCCTAGCGGAACCTTAGCTAGTCCGATCCCTTCTACTTGGGTTGGTCTAGTTTGATTCTGAATCGATCCGACTCATTTTTTTTTAAGATTAAGATCATTTTCTTATTTAACTTTTAAAAATGATTTATTTAAAACATAAATAGGTAATAATGTACTCCATATTAAAACAAGCAATAATAGACAATAACATAATGCATAAACTCAACAAAACAATATAATAATCAATAGTAACAAAAATTGATATACAAGAAACTATAAAAGCAATACTACGACTACTAATAGTTTAATACAAACGAACAACATTTTAAATATACTATTATCTACGAATTTTCTAAAATTTATATTCTTCACACCCTCAGTCATGTTCTCAATAAGCTAAATGTGTCATGACTCATGTCCCATCTATTATTGACTATTGCTATGTCTTGAACCACAAAGAGAAAAAATAAGAAGAAAAAAGAACTCCTCATTTTTGGTAGGCAATTGATACTTATGTCATTCTTTCTTTTTATTGATTTATAAACTCTCTTTTTCAAAAAAAATCATCTTAGGTTCATCACATTTTTATTTTTATTTTTGGTCAAATAAACTGAAAATATTATTTACCCAAGTATAAACATTTTTACAGCTAAAAAAAATATAGAGATAACTCAAATAAAATGTTAGGGTATATAGGGATATATTATATAAATAATTGGTACAATTAATTAGTCATTGGGACCAAATATCGACCTCTCTAAAACTTTTGGAACCATATGCCTACTTTTGTTTACTTAGACCAATTTCAACACGACCAAAACGTGGATAATGAGACTAGTATTATTATTTTTCCGTTTTTGTGTCCACCGTCCGTATTAAAGCCCCACCAAATTTGGATCACGCGCTATAGGGCTTATTTGGAGGTGGCACTTGTAAATACATATTTATTTCAAATGAATTTATTTTAAAATGTATTTACAAAGCCAAAATAATTAAACTGTATTGAAAAAAAAAAAAACTTGGAGAAATGGTAAACTTGGCTGTGTATGCCATTCTTTTTTCACCCACCTTGCGACTTGTCCAAATCTTGACACTAGTCTTATAATGTTTTTTTGCATGGTTTCTTATTGGCCTATAAATTGGCATCTTGCATTTATGAAATGATGAGGCAGTAACAAAAACTATCAATCTCATTTCACATTGCTGAAAATTAGTTTTTTTATGACCGTGTCCAGCACGATTAAAGTATTAATTGTGAACTATTTAAAATATTAGCGTAGTAATAATTATCTAATTTTCAGGATTACTATTTTATTAAATAATAACTTATATTATACTTTATTATTGTGAAATTTTAATTGTTCCCCAACAACTCAATATTATTTTATTCATATTTAGGACTCGAAAGTTGAACCTAAGACCAGTATTATTGGAAAACCATAAGATTAATTAGTTGTGATTTTATGTATATACACATCGATAACGTAAATCAATTTTATGGTATTAATGCAATTTAATTGATTATAACATGTTTTTATACTATTTCTTATATTATTTTATTGAATTTATTATGAAAAGTTACCTATTATTTAGGACAAAAAAACTGTTTAGGAGGTATGCGATTTGGACGGCGAAAGAGGCGGGGGCAAAATCACTCTATTTTGATTTACCTTATTTACATTAATAATGTAAAATAACTTTATACTATAAATGACAATTTAATATTTAATTAATATATTATATGGTAGGTACAAAAATTATTCGTATATCAATAAACAAGAAACTACTTTAACTAGTGATCATAGTTGAGTTAAATATAATTAAATAATAAAAATATATTTAAGTTTTTAGATGAAATAACTATATTCTTCAAATTGTAATATTAACATTAGACTCGTTAATAGACTCATGATAATTATAAGAAAAAGACAGCAGTAAGAAACTTCCAAGAATAGTTGACCATTCAAACAAAACATGAAAACACATTTTTTTTCCAATTCAATCAAAAGAGATATGGTACAGTGGATGAAGTTGCTCCTCCATTAATTAAAGGTTTCAAATTTGAGTTTTGAATATGAAAAAATTCTTCGTATAGAGCGCTTTCTCTCGAATGGAGCTCTATGTGACGCGAATTCAGATTGATCGGACTTTAATAAAGATATCAAACTAGAATAAAATAAAAAATGGGGAAGAAGAGAGAGAAGAGAAAAATGATTTATTTTTTGTGTATGACAACAAATTTTGTCTCTAAGGAAACTTCCTCCCAATGGAAAATACAAAAAGAATTATAAATACATTGATCGATAATTAGTTGATACTTATTTGTTAGTACTCTCAGTCCATTTTTAATTGTCATGTTGCACTTTTTGAAAATCAATTTGACTAATTTTCAAAGTTAAATTAGATTACATTAATTTAAAATTTTAAACAAAAAGTTAAGATATTGAAAAACTATACGAAAAGTACTATAATAAATCCCTTTTTTTATATATATCAATATGATGAAAAAATAATCGTAAAGTATCGATCAAAATTACTATCATTTGACTCTAAGAAAGAAAATAATGACAATTAAAAATAGACGGAGGTAATACTAACATTAGTTGTTAAGATGTCGTTGTTTGAAAATTAGGTTAATTAGAAGGACTAATATCAAAATTTGTTGCCATGCAGACATTATTAATTGTTGATGACTAAAAAAGGAGCATTAAATTGAGTCAGTATAATCAGCAGATTTTTTGTTCTTTTTAAAAAAAAGTACTTATAAATGTTCATAATATTCACACTATGTTAGCTGGTGGTCGGTTGAGTCCTAGAAAATCTCAAAAATAATAATATCCATATTCATATTAAAATTCGATGAAATTTTTCAAATTTACATCGAGCAATCTAATATTAGGATTGAGGGT
The DNA here is from genome assembly GCF_000226075.1 of Solanum tuberosum. Classification (NCBI taxonomy): domain Eukaryota; kingdom Viridiplantae; phylum Streptophyta; class Magnoliopsida; order Solanales; family Solanaceae; genus Solanum; species Solanum tuberosum. The sequence continues at coordinate 1,311,144 of NW_006238962.1, read as the reverse complement.
ACAAGTTACAACACGCTCCCTGACTAAAGAAATTTGTTACTCCCTCCATTTCAAATTAATTAAATTATTGAGATATTTTTCATTTTTCAAATTAACTTAATTATTTGGTTTTCAAGACTACTTTTAGAGTGTTCTTCCAAGTTTATCCTTCATTGGTTAGTATTGGAATTAGTGATTAATTAATATTTAGTTAATTTAATCATAAATTTAACAATAATCAATAAGGGTAAAAATGAAAAGTTATGTCTAATTTATGTCTTAATCTTCTTTTCTTAAAGAGTGTGAAACCCCTCAACAATTCAATTAATTTGAAATGGAGGAAGTACTAATTAGAAAAAATTAAATTCGAGATACCTCTGTTACAAATGAAGAATTATTTATTACTCTACCACAATCCCTTAAATTATCTCTTTGTTTGTTAGTGAAAGTGGAGGATGAGTAGTTATCTTTTCCTTCTTTTTTGGCTTAATATATCGATAGCGTCTCAAATTTGTATTGAATTTCATTTAGACAAACAAATAAATTATGATTTATTCTAATTAAGTATCTGAATACATGATAAAATAATCTCATTAGATACTTTGATTCATATATTACACATGTAAAAATAACGAAGCCTGCCCATTAAAATTGAATTATCTAATCTATACATCATCATAGAGATTTGCGAATTTTTTTTGCGAGTAACCTTAGATGTAGTTGACATAAATTAAAACGAGAACCCTTGATTTTACATCGAACAATAATTATTGAAAGAATATAATGATAAATTAACATAACATAGAAATTATTAATCTGAGATATGAATATCTAGTTGTGCACTGAACTAAAAAAATATTAGGCCATTGATTAAAGCCCTTCAAATAATTAGTAGGTGTACGTAGTTAATTAATTAGCTCCTACAAAATTATTTCTTCTTTAATTTACTAGTAAGTAAGTAAATTTAAAAGTGAAACTCTTGTTCGAATCAATCTTCGAATAATACATTCAAGTTCTCCTTCAAGATTTTCAATGGCTAATTCCACGGCTTCCAATCTTTTATTAGCACATTGTAATGTCATCGCATCACATTTTTCCCACGAACTTAAGCTATTTACTCTCATCAATAATTTCGAACCAAAATACCCTTTACTCGTTTTCCGTGTCGCATTTGGACTTGGCATTGACATAAGTGCCATCAAAGATTCCAATATTGACATTGTTGCCACTCTAACTTCTCTTAATACATTAACAACCACCATAAGATTATTTTCATTATCTATCGACGATGACGATGAATCGATACATTTAGTGTTATTTTTCATTCCTTTTAAGGAATGCAATCGCTTTAACATCTCTTTCTTCAACTTCTTCCTATGAAAATGAAAAGGCGCGAACTTGTTCTCCGTTATCGCGTTTTTCCCAACACTGATTCTTCTGAACGTGCACTTAAGATCATGAACATGATCCTTAACAAGCAAAAGGACATCTTTGGTGGTACCACAAACGTCCAACATCCTTAACGATGTTTCTGATACCTCGTGTGTCCATTTCTCCTGACCCTGATGAGCGATATCTCGTTTGATCACCGGGGAGTGAAGCATGTCGTTAGCCGATTCGTGCAAGTCTCTTAGAGCATCAAAATTTGGGAGTGCCATTGAAGTTTTTCTTGGAGAAAATTAAGGATGGTTGAAAATATTGTTGAGATTTGAGATTAATGCACTTTGTTACATCTATAATGTTGTAATGTATTTATAGTTAAATAGAGAAAATTAATTAAAGATGGATTATTATTATTAATTGAGATCTGAGATCTCTTAGGAAAAAGGACAGAAGGATCCTTTTTTGTACGGATTTGTTGTCCTATAATTGGCAACAGCTAAGGTACCAAAATTTGTTCCCTTGGGAAACTTCATTGGAAATGAGAAATGGAGAAAAATATGAGTAATTGATACATTGATTGATTAGTTGATATAGTATAGTAGTTGACTAGTTTTTTTTATTAATTCATTATCAGTGTTGGATAACTATATTAGAGCCTGATCAAATTCGAATTCCGCTGAAAAGTCACACATTGGTCGTAAACCGCTCCCTAACAAAGGCGACTGCATACCAGAAAAAAGTTGAACTCGAGACCTCTAATAAACAAGTACTTACTACTCCACCACAACCCTAATTGGTAGTTGATCACTAGTTGTTAAGATATATATTCTTGTTTGTGGATTAGTGTTAGTTTATTTGTAGGATTTCATTTAATTATATTATACTATATATACAATTAGCTAGTATATGTGTAGTATCTTATTCTTCTAATTTTCATTATTACTTGTTGTTTCATTTCTTCTGTTTAATCGTGTTATTTTGTTGTCGAATTTTTCTTTTTATCATGTTTTGATTATTTTTATTCTTAGTCGAGGGTTTATCAGAAACAACTTTTCTACCCCACAAAAATAAAGATACTTAGATCCGCATATATTTTATGTATTCTAGCTCCCAAGATCATGTTTGTACGATTACACTGAATATATTGTTATTATGGTATACTACTAATGATTTAGTTAAGGAAGTAATGTTTTTATATTATTTTGATGTACAAAAATAAAATATACAATATAATAGTTGGTAGCATGCAAATACATGCATGTAGAAAAAAAAAATGCCATAGCCGATATTTAATTTGTCGCCATGCAGACAAAATGTTTGCTAATTGAGGAGCATTAAGTCAGTAATCAACATTCTAATTATTATTTTAACTTTATTTTCATGGTGATTAAGAAAAATAATAAATATAAGACGTGTATAGTTTACTTAAGGATCTGTTTGGAAAGCCACCTGGTAATTGGAATTGGTGTAATTACTAGGGTAGTAATTACCAGTCTAGTAATTAATTACACAGTCTAGTAATTACATTGACATGTTTGGTTGTCACAGTGTAATTACAGTGTAATTCCCTTTGTCTTGTTTGGTTGGACGAATGTAATTACACAGTTAAATTTTAAAATAGATCAGATTTTGAATAAATAATATTACTATGTATAACTGATTGTTAGAATCGATTTTCTAATTTATTATTATTATTATTATTATCAGAAATTAAAGAAAAAAAATTAATTCTCATATTTATTTTAATCTAAAAAACTAACAGGAGAAAATACAAAGATAAAATTCATACATAATCTACCTAGACATCAAAATATGAAAGTAAAATGAATCAAGAAATAAATCTTACTTGAAAGAAGAAGTACAGGGTTTGTTGTTGTGTCGTTCTTAGAAATGAAAATGTCCAGACAAAAAAGGAAGAAGTGTCTTGGTATTCCAAACAAAAATATATTAAAAAAATATAATATTAAAAAATTCTTGTAATTCCATGGTGTAATTACACTCAATTCCTTACCCTCCCTTGGGAATTGAGGAGTGTAATTACTCCCCTTCAATTACACCCCAATTTTCCCCTCTTACCAAGTAATTACTTGGTCTACCAAACAGGACAAAGAGAAATTACACCAATTCTCAATTCCATTGTGGCCTTCCAAACAGACTCTCAGTAAACAACAACCAATTTTGGTCTTAAAATTTTGAAACAAAAGTTATTTTAAAATATATTTTTTGAACTAAAGCGACAGTTAATTAAAATTGGATCGATAAAGCGTGTAGAAAACTTCCAAGAAAATTCTTGAAACAAAGAATTTTTTTATTTAATGAAAATTGAGGATAAGTACTTGAATGTACTCTTATTTTTCATCTAATTTCTTTGATGATTAAAAATTGTAAATATTTATGAACCCATGTGTTCTTAATCATGTGGGTGCTCCGAAAAAAAGATTTAAAAATGAAGATGATGCAAACAATTTCAATAGTAGCACGTTATCTTGTTTCTTCAAGCAAAGCAACCCAAATGAACAATTTCATGAAAATTAAAAAAAAGAAAAAAAAATCTCCCAAGATTTATTATTCATATTTTTTTTCCTTAAAATATTCAATGTTTGCTTAAAAGGAAAGATGAATAAGTGTAGAAAATGTCATTAAGTATGAGCAATTAATCATATTTATTCTTTGTTAGTAGCGTTATCTATCTCTCTGTTTTTCATAGTCAAGATGTGCTCGGTGGAACCGGTGAACCACACTTGCTTCTGGATAGATGTGTGGGACAGAGGGCTCGTGGTACCTGTTGCCCACCCTTCCTCCTCTGCTTTGAGAATCGTGTGAACGGAGAGTGGGCAAAAGAGAAGGAGGTCCTCATACAGAGTCGCACCAAACCTTGAGAAGAAGTAATGTATGAAATAAATTGAGAGCTTCCTGCCATACAGAGACAAGTTCTGAGTTTGGTTCAAAGGGGAATAAGGGTATTAAGAAAAGGAATTTCCCAAGGATCTAAAATCGCAATCCCTTTTAGGTGTCAAATACCTCCGATCTCTACCGTAGGTGTCAAAGAAGAATGAGAAGAAGCCCGAAAAAGAGCAAAAACGAACATAACCTCCGATATGATAAACAAAATAAAATCATATGTTGCTATCGTTATTTTATTGAGCCAAAAATAATCTTATTTCACATAAGACATAACCAAGGCCATATTTGAATTATTTCTTAACTTTATCATAGTTAGATCTGAGTGTGCTTGACGAAGATGAAGTATTGGTGTTGATATATATGCTATAATTAGTTTAGCTGAAGTTATTTTGAGGATCTTATTTTGACTTTTAAGAAATGAAATTTTATATTTTTGGTGTGTTCAATTAGAATTTGTTACTTTGTAAAAATTATTTGAATAATTTAGTTGCGAACTTGAGACTAGATTATCAATATAATGTAGTGTTATCTTTCAAAAGATTATGTTGTGCAAGTGCGTGCATGTTAGAATTTGGATTGAAAGAACAATTTTAAAAAATAATGAAGGATACATTCTAACCAACTTGTCACATCTATGGACAAATGTTGAATCAATTAGTTATGAAATACGATTAGCTATGTGTATGCAGTGGCGGATTCATGATTTTCAATAAGGATGTTCGGAAAAAAAAAGAGTCGTGTCTAAGATTTTATCTTGAAATCTCAAGGTGAGTTTAGAACCCCTCAACCACTAAGTCAATCTCTAATCTTACGTCCAGGATGTTCAAAATCAATAAAGACATAAAAGTTCTTTAAAACTCTTAAATATACAGCATATTTTTTTGCTCGGCAACCTCTAGGTCCGCCCTTGTATGTGTGTTATCAATATCTCTACATGCATGTGATTCGGTGAGACCTAACCTCAACCTTCTTAGGGCCGGATTGAGTTAATTATTTAAGGCTCACTGAATTGGGGTACATATACCCAATATGACTTGTCAAACTTGAAAGCCTTGGTGGGTTACGTTGGGGCCAGTGGCTGCATAGCTAAAATTTGATCAGCTATATATATAGTGTAATTTATTAACGAAGGGTGGTCAATGAATCAATTTGATTTCACTATAGCTCTGCACTTGATTAGCGCAATCCAGCCTATCTTGACAGCTTCATATAATATTATATGTATTCTTCATTTATATTAGGCGAAATGGTCTGATGGACTCTTGTACTTGTATATGTTTGTATTATGAACCCTTTTACTTAACTATTTGTCAACTGAGCCCTTAAACTCAAAGATACTTAGCATTTTAAACCCCCTTGGCTTTATGTGAACTTCAAACGAGAAAATGATCAAAATGGTCCTTAATGTATGGCTTTGATTCCATTTGGTCCTTAATGTATGGACTTGATGAAAATGGTCCTTTATGTATCATAAATTGTGATCAATTTGGTCCTTAACCCTAAAATTAATATTTTATTTTATTTTGCCGTTAAAATACACGGAATATGTAAAAGATGCACTCGTTCAAGACTTTCCTTCCCCTGTTTCCAAAAATTCCAAAATGACACATCAAATTTTTTTTAACCAAAAGGGCAAAATCGCTTCTGACGGAGTGACTTTCTTCTGACAAAATTGACGTTGTTACTCCTTTAAAAAACATAAAAATCGCTGCCGGTCCAAAAAAAAAATCTTTTTTCTTTAAAATCGTTGTTGTGAATTATTTTTTTTAACAACGTTGCCCCCGCAGCATTTAAAAAATAGAAATAGCTGCTATAGCAGCCATTTTCTTAAAAAAGTTCAATTTTTTTTTATTAAAAATTCCCGAGGTGAGGACTGCTTAAAAAATAATGGGAAATCGCTCCACGTGTAGCGATTTTAGTTTAAATTTTTTTAAAATAATTGTTGTCATTAAAATTTTAGGGTTAAGGACCAAATTGATCACAATTTATGATACATAAAGGACCATTTCCATCAACTCCATACATTAAGGACCAAATGGAGTCAAAGCCCATACATTAAGGACCATTTTGATCATTTTCTCAACTTCAAACACTCAACAAAAATGACACGTCGTCATCCACGTCAGATTTTAATGACACATCATTAGTTCTTACTTTTTAATTTTTTTTCTCTTCATTCCTCGTCATTTCTTCCTTAATCTATCTCTCTCCATTTTTTAAATTAGATCTCATCACCACAACGTTCCATATTCACTATTATCACTATTTTCCTAAATCATAAAAATCACCACTCTTGTCTATGTTTTCATCATTCATAACTTTCAATCATATTTTTTTATAACTTTGTCCATCACTTGAAACACCATAAACCTCTTTTCATCATTAATGCAAACAAACCACCATTAAAATACCTTAATATATCCTATATTTGTACATAATTCTACCCAACACACTCTATATGACAAATACATTTAATAATTATTCCTTACCCATCAAAATTATCAGATTTGTCAGAAAGATTAGAAAATAAAATAAAATTGGAGAGTGTGGGGAAGGGGAGAAAGAAAGAAATGGGGGATTGGGTAGGGGAAGAAATCAATATCCATATAAGTTAAAAATCAATGTCTTGCTAAACCCTCTATGTAGAAATCAAGGATGATGTTTTTTAACACAATCTCCATGGAGTGAAGAAATCAATATCCCTCTATCTAATATTTTTTTTGGTCAAAAAGATGTTCACAAAACATAGGGACCTATTTAAATCCGTAGAAACAGAGAAAAAAAAAACTAAACAAACGACACCAAAATAGAAACTAAAGCAAAAAAAAAATGAAAATAAAATTGCGATGTCAAAAAAGAAGAGTGGAATTTGAGCTTTTCCATCTCCTTCTTTGTGCATTCATGGTGTATTTGAGCTTTATCAATTATTACTGTAATTTTACTACCACTCTTCATCCTTAACTTTTTATTTTTCATTTGAGATTTACTATCTTGTTTTTCATATCTGTTGCGGCCCACTTCAGAATTTGCTATCTTGTTTAAATCAATAAAGGGATAAGTATGTTAAAAAAGAAGAAGAAACTGAAGAGTCATAGGGAAGGGGAGAAAGAGAAGGAAATGGGGGATTGATATGGTCACTCTCCTTTTTTGCGTGAAATCACGCAATTATTCCACGTCAATATTAAGTTGCCACATAAGCTTGGTTAATGGTCAAAAAGGTTTAATATATTAAGTTCCGTTGAGTTCATGGATTTAGTTGACAAAATATTAAGTAAAAGGATCCAGAATACAAACTCATATAAGTACAAGAGTCCATCAGACCATTTCGCCTTTATATTACTATATAAGAAATGGGAATAAGCACACAACTGAACGTCAACATGTCAGCTTCAGCTATGTGCTTATTCTCATAGTGTGTTTCTTGGCTTATTGGTTTAAGCTTGCCATCTTAAGTATAGGGTCTGAGGTTTGAACCTATGCAACAACATTTGTTAATTTCTGTTTTTATTTCTACTCATTTGGAGCTTTTAACATTTCATATCATGTAAATATATTTCGTATTTATATTTTAATTATTCCATCTTTTATTTTACATAAAAGTTTTGTTAATTTTTAAATTTCATATTTTTTACTATAAAAACATATCAAATAAATACTACTTAATTAAGTGTAACAGATATCTACGATGTTATAAATTTAAATTTTGATTTATTTTTGTCCATCTTTTTATCTATAAATTACCTTTAATTTTGAATAGTAATATTAGATCGTTAATATTATATTATTAATACAAAAAAACAACAAATATTAAGCCTGCCATTTTAAGTATAGGGTCTGGGGTTCAAACCTAGGCAACAACATTTGTTAATTTCTGTTTTTATTTCTACTCATTTGGAACTTTTGACATTTCATATTACGTAAATATATTTCGTATTATATTTTAATTATTCCATCTTTTATTTTACATAAATTTTTTGTTAGAGCTTTTGACATTTCGTATTACGTAAATATATTTCGTATTCATATTTTAATTATTTCATCTTTATTTTACATAAATGAAAATTTTACTCTTAAAAAAATATCAAATAAATACTGGTACTTAATTAACTGTGGCAGATATCTACTATGTTATAATTTAAATTTTGATTTATTTGTCCATCTTTTTATCTATAAATTACCTTTTATTTCGAATATGAATGTTACATCATTAATATTACATTATTATTACAAAAAAAAAACAACAAATATCATTGAATTTAAAAAAGTTGAAAGTACCACAAATAAATATTGCGAATTTCAAATAATGATGATTGGGCCGGTGTAAATCATGGGCTTCCCCTTTCTAGTATTTATACATATACTCATATTAATGTTTAATTGGTGAAGTCAAATAATAATAATTTTTTTATAACACTATTAATATTTAATATTACTTTATCCAATGAAACATGTTGATAAATATAAATACAAAATGTGGTTAACATTTTATTATATCTTCATCAAGATTGAAAACAATTAGTCAAAACTCATATCTTCAAACTTAATTGGTTTGTTTCACAAAATAAACATCTCTAAAATATGATGGTAAAATTATGAGTTTAAAAAACTTTAGGGATTAAAGAGACTCATAGTTATATTTAAAAGATCAAAATAGATTTGTAATCATAAATGAGGGACAATTTTAGCTAAATATTTGGTGAAAGTATGAAAATTAGTATTTAATCCCTACGGTTAACAATACTTTCACATCAAGTCCACTCAATTTCTCTTTAGTCAAAACCCTCACCGGTGATTTCTCTAAGCTTCTCCGGTGAAATCGCCGCCATGAATCTCCGTATCGTCGACAAAGAGGAGCAAGACAATCGCTATGACCTCTTCGACGTTCACTTCCACAGCGATGTAATCAAAACAATGGTAACTCCCGATCCCGATATCATCACTCAATGGATCTCCGAAACTGAATCTTCTCACTCCGGCAATCGCCGTCTCATCGCGGGACTTGACGTGGAATGGCGTCCTAACTTCCACCGCAACCAGCAAAACCCGGTCGCCGTTCTCCAGATCTGCGTTGATCGGCGTTGCCTCATCATCCAACTCCTCTACTGTCGATCAATCCCGGAGTCTCTGTTCAATTTCCTCGGGAATCGGGAGTATGATTTCGTTGGAATTGGAATTGAGAGCGATGTGGAGAAATTGTTGGAGGATTATGAGCTGAATGTGAAGAATGTGGTGGATTTGAGAGGAATTGCTGCTGATGTTTATGGTATGAAGAATTTGAAGAATGCTGGGTTGAAGGAACTGTGCAATGTTGTTCTGGGGAAGGAAATTGTTAAGCCTAAATCTGTTACTATGGGTAGATGGGATAGTGAATGGTTGAGTTTGAATCAAGTTCAGTATGCTTGTCTTGATGCTTTTGTTTCTTCTGAAATTGCTAGGCACTTGAATGTTGGTGCTGCTGCTGCTTCTGCTTCTGCTTCTGGCTCCTAAAACTTTCTTCTGGGTTCTTCTTACGAAGATATTAGAATCCGACTATTTCGAATTTCTGGTTATGGATAGTAGAGAGGGAAAACACATGGGTGAAGTTTTAGTCTAATGTTGTTAAATGGATTTGAAGCGTATTTATTTACATACTGTAAAAGTAGTTTTCTTGTTTTTTTTTGCCAGCTCACGATCTAAACGAGTCGCACATACACTCTAGTACATGTTCCTCGACGCTGAGAGCACCCCTGAAGAGCAGCGGATTTCGTGACATTTCTGATTGGCTGTCTTGGGGGATTTCGTGACATTTCTGATTGACTGTCTTGTATTTCTAATAAGTTGTTTAATAGTTGGCATGTTGAATGTATACATAATATGATGGGTTGGTTTAGATTGATCCTTACCGAATGATGTTGAATTACTTCTATTTAATAGAATATTGGTAAAATCTCAAATCACAGATTTTCACGAAATCCATTACACCTTATTTTAGAGTTGTTACGTATTTTTTTTAATGTCACGTATAAACTTATTTGAAGGATAAATGGATATAAAAAGATAGTAATAAAATAAGATTATTAAATGATAAGTAAATGTGATCTATACTTTTATAATACTATCATAGTTTACAACAACATACCTAGTGGAATCTGAAGAGGTTATGTGTGTATGTAGTACGTTATTTGATAGACTCTCGACTTAAGTAAACATATCACATATCAAAAATCAAATACGCAAAATAAATACAAGTACCAAATTAAGGACATCAGCTTTCTCCCATTTACTATATATTTCATTAAGTTGATCTAGCACTTCTATCATTTATAAGAACTATTCAAAATCCTACTACGTGTAAAAGGACTTTTTTCAAGAAATCAAACAATATATAGTAACTTAATACTAATATACTAAGGCCGAGCGCGTTTAAAGGTTGATCCAAAGTGCCCTCGTGGGCTGCAACCCAGAAGAACTAAAAGCTCGAAGACCGGTTCCTTCTTTTACCTTCAGAGTGCCCTCGTGGGCTGCAATTCAGAAGAACTAGAAGCTCGAAGACCGGTTATTTCTTTTACCTTCAGAGTGCCCTCGTGGGCTGCAATCCAGAAGAACTAGAAGCTCGAAAGGACCGGTTCCTTTTTTTACCTTTTGGGAGAATCCAACAAACCTAAACTACAAATTTCTGTTCCTGATGGAGCCTCCCAATGTGAAGTTTTATTCTTCATCTCAGCAAATTCCCTCACACATTGATCCAATTTCATTCCATCAATTCTTCTTCTAGCTGCAGCAAGTTTTTTCCCCGCCACTCTGTCGAAAACTCTCTCCCACCCGCTCTCCCATTCAGCGCGAGCATCACATAGCTCGAGCGAGTTATTAGCCCAATCCGTCCAACTCCATCCTTTATCTAGTCTATTCATGGCAACCTCAACGCACGACCCGGTGCACGCGGGCGTGCACGGCCGGCATTTGGCCCCACTCAAGGGACCTCGACTAGAAAGCGCTGCAACTGGTACACCATAATGGGATGGTGGAAATTCGTACTGACGGTCCGTTACCACACAAAATGGAAGGCGCATAGTTAGGTAAGGAACTTGTTGAGTTGTAAGTTGGGCTTTGAATGCACTTTCTGAGTTGAGCTGAATACGCCCTGCTAAATCAAGCTGGGGTATCATGGAGAGCCTTGAAAGAGCGATCACAGACGTGTTATAGTCACCAACGCCAAAACGATCGTTCAGGCCTCCGTAGGAGGAACCTGGAGGGACGAGGTAGTGCCCAGGGATGAAGTTTTCGGGGCCTAGTGGTGAAGACCAGTAGCCATCAACTCGAGTTCGGACTATCCAGTCGTATGTGAAGTTGTTCTGTTTTTGATAGTCTTGGATCATTGTCAAACAACCCTCTACCAAATTGAAATATTGCAGCAACCCCTGCAATTGGTAACATTTTGGATTCACTGATTGTTTATGCCAAACCAAATTAATATATGTTATTGCCCGTAAAAGTAGCATTGATGATAGATATGACACATGGAAAAAATAGCATTTTCCGCTTTAATGGGCTACACCCATAACGAATTCAGATTAATCAAAATCCTAATATAAGTACCGAAGAAAGAAGTTATTTTCTTCATCATCAATATCACCTAATCCTAAGAAAATATTTTTGTTGAAAGTGTCATTTTTACCTAATCTAGACCCACCTATTAGATATTTAATTTGTCAAAGACCATTTGGATTTTGGTTTTGTACTTCTATTGGTTGCCAAATTTACACCAAACAAAATTTTACAAGCAAATACTTCATGCTTCTCCCTAAGGGTAGCAACATTAATATTATTTTAAAAGTTACATATTAATGCATTTATCTTCAACCTGACTCTAGAATCTTTTTTCATCTTTATAGTGAAATCATACAAAAAAATTTCCAACCTAACTTTTAGTATGAAAAAAGAAACTTACACAATTTTTTTTTTTAAACCATAAAAAGCTACTTTAATAATTTAATATAATTATTGATGTTTTAATTCACATAATTAAACATTAGATACATTGATTCTCAACTAACCCCAAAACCTCCCTTTGAAAAGTCATCTTTGTTTTATAATAGCAATGTTGGAATCAAACTTATAAACACTTTTCAACTTTTCCAATCATAATATTAAATAACTTCCCCCCATCAAAACTTAAATAAATAAAAAAAAATCAACTAGCTTTTTCGTACTCTACCACTAAAATTTCCACCAAAATCATTAATCGATAGGTCAAACCTTTAATGCAAAGTCATAAATCTACATGAAAACTAGTCTTAGAACGATCATCCCCTTAACAAAAAAGAAAATAAAAAAATCATACTCTTGAGTCGATGATCTATCTGAAGCGACTTTCGAAAGCATGAGCTATAATCCATGACGTTGATTACAAGTTCACGTGAACTCAACAATCGAGAGAGCCATTTTCGCCTCGATAATTACCTAAAAAAATTTGTCTATTGCCAACTAATAACATGACAGCAGCCAGCTAAAACCACCTCTCAACTTCCATTAAAAAGCTTTTTTTAGAATTGCGTTAGAAGCAACGAAAACGCCACCATTATCTCTTTGTTTCCATCCTAACAAACAAATACTCTTTTTCTAATTCAAAAAAATTTGTTAATTATTTTTAAAAAAATTAATAAATTAAAAAAAAAAAAACGAAGAACAAATACCTGTATTCCATTAGGTGAGTTTTGAGCTGTAAGAACTCGGAGTTGTGACTCAGTTTCCGGTATATTTTGTGGCCGGAAAATCCTAACGCCGGCGATTCTCCGAACAGATTTCAACAATGAAAGCTTATAAGCTTTAGAATCCAATGGACTATGAAGAAACAGATCAGAATTCGGATAAACTTTCAAAATTTTCTGGATAATTGAAGGCCCAGTAAGTTCAAACCTCCGGGCCCCACCTACTAAACACACAGCTATTCTCGATCGATCCAGCTCCTCCTTCTTCCGTTTCTTCTCCGATTCATCTGCAAATCTCGCCGGAAAATCATATTCTCCTCCGGGAACGTAACTGATAGTTGATTTTGAATTTGAGAAAGGATTGAATACTGCAACAGTTCCTCCACCAACAGAAGAGTAAAACACATAAACAATGAACAAAATTGGTGGTAATATCAACAATAACTTCTTCAAATTGAGATCTGAAATCCATTTACTACATCGATGAAGAAATTTTGAAGGATTTCTCAAAATATTCGTCATATTTCGAGTTTCGTTCATCTTTAACCAGAAATTTCTTCGCAGAAAATTGAATTTAACAATGAAATAATGGTGACTTTTCAACTACTATTGATGAAAGGATATTTCCTTTGCTTTTTCCATATTGTTGAATCATGAAGTAAACGTTGAATGCTTCTAACTTTTTTTTTTTCTGACTGGTTTTAAATAAAATGTGAATATGATAAGGATGATGATAATAATTATAGTAAAAAAAATAAAATTTTTTTTTTTTTTTTTTTTAGTAAATTGTGTGTAGGATATTTTGTGAGAAGTTAAATTCAAATATAAAATGTGTTCCACAAAGCAATTAGGAAAGTATAAATATAGTAAATATCAATCTATCTCTCTTTTAATTTTAGTTAATGAAAAATATATATAACTTGTTGATGAAGCATTTTTATCGGAAGAGTCGTAGCAGGATGAATAAGATATTTTTATCGATTAGATAAGAGCGCGAAACTCTTTGAATCTCACTATAAGGATTTTTCTGTTTTTCTCTATTGAAAATAGCCAGAACTAGAAAATGTATATTATAATATAAACTAGAACAAATGAATATAAACTCTAGACATAAATTAAATAAATAAGTATCAAATAACAAATCTTAAACAACTTAGAATTTCTATTTGGACTTTGTATTATTATTCCAACAATCAAAACTCTACTTTTTTTTTGTTTCCCATCCGATACCCACATTGAAGCCTAACTAAATTTAAATTCGCACTAGAAAATTTCACGTTAAAAAATAAAACATTTTCTAACAAAGATGACTTCATACCCAAAAGTCGAAACTCGAGAGCTCTTCATTAATCTAATACAAGTATCAGAGGGTGAATGAAAAAAATGACTTTTTATTTTAAAAATACAATTATTGTAACAAAAGTTTGAAATATTGATAAGTTACCTAAAACTCAATTATTCAAAATCTTTAAATTTTGTCTCGTGGAATTTTTTTGTCGACATCGATTAATTGGGAAAGTATTTTAAAGAGATAATCCAAAAAACTTTTTATAAGAGTATTTTCTTCCACATGTTATCTTGATAAATAATATGATCGTATAAAAAAGAGTACATACTTTTAACATCTACCATAAGACCTTTTAATATTAAAAATAATTATTTTTAGTTCAAATCAATAAAAAATATTATTCGTTTGATATGCAGAATAGAATAAACTAAGTATATATTATGATTGTGATTAATTATCCTATTTTTATAAATAAATAAAATAATAAATAGTGAAATAAAATATAATTATTTTAAATTAACTAATACATATAATCAAAAACACGAAATTAAAAAAATTATATATATATACATATATATATATATATATATATTTAAAATTATTACTTATTATTTCACCAACCAAATAACCAATTAATGTCTCATCAATGGCCAATAGACTAGAACAATTTCAATCTAGTGATCTCATGGCCTATTGTCCACTTTGATTTTTCCTTCAATGTAGACTATAGAATAAATAAAAAATAAATTTAGCAAATATTCCTAGATACTTACCGCAACAACAACAATAATATATTGGTATAATTTTATTAATAGATATTAAAAAACATAGATATTCACAAATCTTATCTTTACCTTATATAAAGTAGAGAAATTATCTTCGATAAACTCAATCACTTGGACAACAATAATAACAACATATACAATGAAATTTTACTAAGTAGAATCTGAAGATGATACAATGTAAGCATACCTTACTATTATATTGTGAAAGTAGAAATATTCTTTTCGAAAAATCTCCAACTCAAGTATATCAATAATTTACGAATAAAGTAAATACTTTCTTAAAGAATTTTTAATTGCACTAATTACAATTACTGTTTCAGTGAATATAGGGGAGAATATAGGTCTGAAAACATGAAATCACGTGAACAACTAATATTTTACAGTAATCTAATATAGTATATAGTTGCTATTTTTATTTTTATAAAATATGACGACGACAGTGGTGCTCACATACGACTTAAAATTAATTAATTAATTAATTTTCCAAGGCAAGTATGTACTAATTAATCATATAATGTAGGACTACAACAATTAATTATTTGACCAAACAATTATAAAATAATAAATATGGTATAGGAATATTGCCACGTCTACATTATTATAATTACACACTATTTCCCTAATAGGGATGCTAATTGTTAGACGTTTCAATTATGGACACTAAATTATTGAAGAGCTTGCATTAAATCAAGTATTATCATTTGCGTATCGGATTAGTCGAGCTCCTACGTGAACGTTAGATATTTGATGATTTTTTTTCCCAAAAAGGAACCATTTACACACTACTAAAAAATTACTATTTTTCATTCAAAAAAATTTCATTAGAAAAATAACAGTAATAGTTTTGTCACACAGATAAATTCAAAAGCTTTCAATATTTCATTTCCACGATGTGTTTTTTTAATGAGGTGATTTGACGAAAAGTTAATAAAAAAAAAAGAATTATGTTTTATAAAATAAATCTTTCATTAACAATAGAAAATCGTCTCTATTAGAGAAAAAATATTTATTTCTAATAGAGACGATTTTCATACGATATTTGATGATTTAATTAATTTGAATGTGCATAGCGCAAAGCTCAATTAAAGGAGAACACTTTCCGCCATAATATTTTTAATATTCAAAAGTCAAATTCTAAACTCATTAATGATGAACTCGATTTCTCTTGGGGGTTTCTTTTTCACAAAAAATAATATATATTGATTGTATACATTATACTAAGAAATTGAGTATATTATAAAAAATTAAAAAAATTGATTACGTTGTCAGTGTATAGACCTCAAAACTCCCTCTAAAACAATATTACAATTTTCTGATAAAATATGTATTTAAATAGAATTATAAACGTGAATGAAATATCCAAAAAAAAAGAAAGGGTAAAACAAAAGTTGTAAATTATATCCAAAAAAAGTTCTGATTTAATGTTACACTATTACATTTACAAAAATGCAAATTACTTTAATGTCAGTTGAAATCACATGATTACCAAAAATAATAAATAGCTGAAATCACATGTATGCTTGAGATGAAAGGAATTAAAAAATTAATCATCATTTTTTCCAACATGAGGGTGTTAATATACAGCAAACTCATGATTATTTAAAAGAGGCTACTTAATTAGTCATCATTTTCCCAACATAAGGATATTTATAATCTACAAATTGTGTTTATAAATATAAATGGTTCTTAATCTTTCAAGATTAATATCTAGATTTTCAATTTAGGATGTTGGGAAAAAATGGATTTAATTAAGGAAAAATTACTATAATATACAACTTAAGTTTTTAATTAACCGTATATACATATACTTATATTTAATTACAAATATAGTTTTAAAATTACAAACTTAACAAATTAATTAATTTTTTAATTTAAGTTAATTATTCAGTTTCCGAATTTTCTCTCTCCCTCCTTATAGGAATTTGTGCCTAAATTTATGGATGTTTTTTAATTCGACACGTTACTTCCTTTGATAAATAATTATTTTTATTATTATTATTATTATTATGTGATGCAATCTAGGTAAGGTAAAAGTAAAATATTGATATACTTGAGTTTTTTAATTCGACACGTTACTTCCATCATTATTTCTTAATTTTACAAGTGACTGATATTTAATTTAATATAATTTTTATTTTTATTTTTATTCCTTATATGATACAATCTAGGTAAGGTAAAAAGAACATACTTATACTCTTTTCAATATTACTCCTTCCCTAGTTAGTCACGCTATTTAGAATTCTTCCTTCTCTTTGTTGTTCATCTTGTATTCCTAATATACTTACAACAAAACTTTGAAGAACTTGGTAAGACACAATAAAGTTTAAGAACATTTTCACAACTAGAAAATTAAAACTAGTAGAGAAACTAGAATCAGGAACAAATTAGAAAAAATATACGAAATATTTTTTCTTAAAGAAGAATTGTTGTCAATCTGTGTTTAAAGAATCTTACTGATTCCAACAAACTTTGCAGAAACACGAAGTTACCAAAGTTTAATGAACCAATGAAGAATAGAAGAACATAAATTAATTCACAAATCTAAAATTTGTAACACATACCAGAATTTGGAAAATCAGAAAGAAGATCAAGCCCACCGAATGCACAGTGTCCCCTTAAGGAAATTATTCCCCTCTAGTATCCGAGGTTTGATTTGGAATATGTCCTCCCATGATAGAATGATCTCAATCACCAGTGTATTGATACCCAAAACGCTGGTGTCAGCGAGCCACTTAATGGCAGTAAAGTACACTTAGAATACTAGATTTAGTAGTAGAAGAAGTCCAGAAAAATTCTATTTAAAATGAGAGGAAATTCCTCAATTTATAGAAAACAAAGGGTAGTGTGAAAAAGTTCTTATTGTGCCTTACCGGAAAGGTAACAAACCTTTGGAAAAGTTACAATCTTTCGGAAAGGTCACCACCTTTCATAAAAGTCACAACTTTTCATAAAAATCACAACTTTTTCATAAAAGTTGCAACTTTTCATAAAAGTCACAACTCTTCATAAAAGTCGCAACTTTTCATCAAAGTCACAACTCTTCATAAAAGTCGCAACTCTTCATTTTTCATTCACACATGTTAAAACCCAACAATTTTCCTTCTTTTTTTCTGTTTCTCCATTGTTGTGTTTCTTCTGTTTCTCCATTATTGCGTTTTATAATTCTTGCACCATTGCATAAAGAAAAGGCGAATGAAGCTTCTATTTCTGAAAACTATCAACATGATAGTGATTTTGAAGATTAAATGCAATTTTCAAAAGATTAAGATTAAATACAGATTCTAAAGCATTAGAAAAATCGCGTAAAAAGGTAATTATTTAACTCTAAATTGAATCTCTTTTGATCTAAATAAACTTGGACACCCATATCGTTATGACTCTTCATTGGTGGAGATGGATCATTCACGACGTATTTGAGTTCTAAATGAAACATGGTCGTGTCCACACCCAATTGAGAAGATATAGTATGCATCAAGCCTTCGTATTTGGTGTTTGCATCATACATCACTCCTTCGATATCATAATTCATGTAATTACCTGTATAAAATTACAAATTATCAATCAACTTCATAACTTAGCAGAATGCATTTCATACATAAATTAAATTACACAGTTTATAATAATGGTCACTTAGCTTTATATATATGTATATATATGTTGGTATTAATTATTGGTGGTTAGTATGGGAATTGATGGTATACATACGGGTGTTGTTTTTAAGTAGTTGTCAGACCAACATTTTCACCAAAAACAAAACTACATAATACCTTTGAGATTGCTTATGGTGTTTATAAAATCATAATTCAGACTATCAATTTCACCACACAAATTAGCCAACTCAATATTTATTTAAACATGTTATATATACCAAATTAGGCAAATTAATACACCACAAATACATTGTCACCAAATCATGTACCACAATTGGTAACTATCAGTTACCAAATGACTTACCAAAACATAATTTACACTGTCATCTACACTAAAGTATGCAACTCAATATTTCTTTAAACATGTTATATAAATCAATTCAGGTAAATTAATACACCAATCTGATGTACGATAATATTTACAGCAACACTTATCAAATCAGATACCAAAAAACTTATTAAATCTGACACCAAAAAATTTACCAAATCAGACACCACAATTTCACTTACCAAATAACTTACTATTTCACATACTAAATCACACACCAAAACATTATTCATAATATCAATTACACAAAATAATTTACACCAAATCACATACCAAATGTCATTGTATTTATTCACCCCAACAAAAACTACATAATAAACTTGATATGAAATTTGATTTTTATAAAAAATATAATACACAAGATCAACTAAACGAAATCATCTACACCATCATTAAGCATTATAAACAACACATAATTCATTAATTTTGTTAGCTATAATATGTACAAAAATATTAATTTTTAACTTGGTTTTTACACAGGGTCAAAAAATTACTAATTACACCAAAACACATATCATAAGTATTTGAAAATTAAGATATAAAATTTGTTATCACACCAATCAGACAAACAAATTCACCAACACACATATCAAAATATTGATTGAACTTGATATATTGTATAAGGCCTTAAAAAATATCAATAACAAAATATCACACACAAAAACAAATTATTTATTTATGTTCTTTATATAAGGCATGTACCATACCAATTACATCTGATCACATACCAATTTTTTTTTTTAATTAGATACACCAATACACGTATCAGAATTTTAACTTGAAGTTGGTCTTTATATAACCTCTAAATATTAACAATAACATCATATTGATTTTTGCTGTTAATATAACATATGCAACATACCAATTAAACCGTTTTGATGCCAGCATGCATACTTAAGTTGTATTGTTTTATACACACAGTAACCAAAAGTTTATATTCTATACCACCAAAAACCTAATAATATAACAAAACCCTAATATTATACCAAAAACTATTACCAATATTTAATGTTTATTCAACAATAAAATTCATCCAATCGATGTATCATGCTATTAATGAAATTATATAAATTTTATATTACACCACAACAAAGTACAATATAAACAAACGGCTAATTATCAAAAACATTAAACACATATGGTGAGAAAAATCAAATATATCAACAACGTAAAAAAAAATCAATTCAATCATTTTTATTCACATACCATCCATTTTCAATAGTTGATCAGAGTAGTCAAGGAGTTTTATTTTTGTTAGAAACCTCTCTTCATGAGAGAGAATATTTAACAAATCTGAGTAAATCAGGGAAGGTAAAATAATTGGAGAAAATTAAGGGATATGTGATAATATGGCAGACTCGTTCTACGTTTTTTTTTTTAAAAAATAAAATCTAATTCTACGTTTCTTTTTAAAAAAAAATAATTCTAATTTTGTAAAAAAACTATTGCTATATAAGTGGAAAAAAAAGTATTGTTATATAGTAGTAATTAAGGTACTTAAGGTGTATACTTAAGTTTTTTGCCCATTAATTAAATGATAAGAAGAACCTTTTAAAATTGATTGATCTTAGTCAAAACGTCTTTTAATATGACCGCTTATTTCTTTTGATTGAATATGTAAACTTAAATTTAATCCATATCAGGATTTTTTAATTGAATATGATAATTTTATACAAAAACGCTATAAAGTGTTTATCTGAAGCGAAAGACATTATCCACAAAGTGAAAGCGTAATGAAATTGATTTCTACGTTATTGTATTAGTCTTACTTACCACAACGATCTGTGATTGAAAACATATAAAGCATATGGTAACCTTAATTAGTGGAGGGAAGACCAGTATATAAAAGTTAAGATTTATTATTTAAGTACGTTTATCAAATAATCGATCTAACATACAAAATTTATTCTTCATTAAATATTAGTAATGTGTTTTCTATTATTTAGGCTACACACTGATTAATAAAAAGTCTTAACATTTTCTCACTTGACATAATGACCACATAACACCAATATTTGATGACACATTCATTTTCTATTATGTCCATCATACATACCATAATATGAAAAATTATTAATGTGAATTATGACGGTTATACATAATTTTGTGCTACATAATTGCTTCTATATACTACAACATCAGCAACCTATCAACCATGCTCATAAGCTATAAGACATTTACTATTATAGTCCACAATAATATTTCATTAAGACTTATTCTATAATATCTCAAAATAATAATGTGTACATCTATTTGAAAAATAGAAAACTATTGATGTATATCAGAAAATCATAATTAAGTTTAAAGTGTCAAAAAATCATAAACAAATCAATCATAAATATAATTAAGACTCATTATATGTACATATTCTTTAAATGTCTACGATTGTAATTAAACTTTCATTAATAGATCTACAATTTGAGATCATTTTAATTGACACCTATCGTCTCTAAATCTCCTCTCTTTAATGACAAAATACTTTTAATTCATAATTTTGATACCTTTAAAGTATTTATCATTTTTAGAAAAATAATACTACTATAGAATAACCATCATGAATTATATGTAGTAACTTGATATTGGCGTCGACAATTTAAGTCATCAAATAAAATTCTACGGTCATAATGCGTGAATAGTGACTACAAACATAATATCACAATTTTTTGTTTTCATAATTGATAATTTGACAATTTAATACTTAACATTATTTTATATTACTGCTTGTTCACATAATATGAACAAATATAAAAATGATATTGAAAATTTATCAAAAGAATTATTCTACAAATTAAAAGAGGTAATGTTGAACAATAGTACTTATTCTTGATCAATGAGAGACACTAGAAACAAGTAAAAGAAGAGTTTCAATTGCTATTTGGGGAACCATGATCCAACAGTTTTATAATTAAACAAGATTAATTACTGACAACAGAAAATTGTAATAAGTTTTTTTTTAAGGCCTTAGGGATTGGGCTCCCTTTATGGAAGGTGGTCTGAATCTCTAGAGTGCGTGTATTTATTTGTTTAATGATAATATTTATAATTTATTAAAAAGAAAAAAGAATAAAAAAGACCAAACTAGCCTCGACACCCCCTTTTCAAAGACATGGTTGACACTAGAACCTGCAACCTCGACATCCCGACCTTCTCATCTCCCTGCAGGGCAAGTGAATGTTGTATCAAACTGTTCCAAATTCCAATAGGATTTAAACTGCAGGGTGATGAGACGGCTAGAGGTGTCGAAGCTGCAGGTTCTAATGTCAATCTCTCTTCACAGTGTAACTCTACAACTTCGATTTTTATTTTAAAAGAAAAGAATATAAGGTAGATATGTTTTATTATGTAAAGGAAAGAATATTATCAGAAAGATTGTCTAAAGCGTAAAATTTGATTTTAAAAAAATGTATATTAACATTTTTGTATGTTTCGAATCAAATTTAGCTAAATTATCGCAAAAAGATTTAATCGGATGCCTATGAATATGATTAGGTGTGTATGATGAGTAATCTCCTATATGGTAAATTTTGCGAAGGATAAATTTTTATCGTTGTGTTGTATTTTGAGGTAAGACAGAACCCTCCTCTTATATATATATACACTATATATGGTAATAAGAAAATATCTTAATTTAAATCAAACAACATAATGTAAATGTTGCAGATTGCTAACAATTGCGATTTTAGGCTATTTTCAATTATGTAACTTTATGAAAGCTTTGACCATAGTATAATTGAAGTTATATTCATATGATTTAATTTTTCCATCATTAAAAGTGAAACTCTAGAAATTAATTTCCCCCCCCATGATTTCTCATGTTTAATTTGACTTTTGAATGATTACAAGGAAATGCAGTTATCAATCTTTTATTACATAGAAAGTTGTGTTACGAAAAAAAGTTAAACATATTGAAGCTTGGTGAAATTAAAATTGAATGACATTCATTGCTTCTATATTAAAAAAGTCAGAGTTTTATATAGGTAAGCATATTCTACACTTGAGTACAACAGTATAAACTGACTAAGTGTGCAAGTTCAATCACAGGTTACCAAAGCTGCAACCAATATGTTCTTGGGTAATCATTTCGAGTCGATTTTGCATCATAACCCTGTTAAAATAAGGAGGAACACGCAACAGGTGGAGGCATGTTTGTGCAGAAGGCAAGTGTTCACAAGACTCTGAGGTTCTAGAGATGCAAAGTCTAGAATCTAAACCTCGAAAACCCTCTAGAGGTAGATACCTTATAGAAGTCCAGAAGAAAAGAAGCACTTTTCTTTGCTCAGCAGACATACACTTAACTATCTGCACGCAAGGAAAGAAAATAAATAAATATGTGTTAGAAAGAGCGGGTTAAAGTGTGAAGTTGTAAATAATGTGATGATATATGACCTTCCAGAACCAGGATATTTGATGATCATTTTCTTCGTATCCATTGTAATCGGTATGTGCTTTCCAATCTTCAACAGAAATAGCAGCTCCACTCCCATCAAACATTTTGTCAAGATCTTCAAGATATAAACTCCGAAACAAGGAAGTTTTGATACTTGAGGTAGTTATATCAGAAAAACCTTGAGAAAAATGAGCTATCTGCGAAGCAATTGATATGACAAAACGATGTTGAATAAGGAGATTAACATACTGCTTCCTATTCTTACTGTTCACGACAATATCTTTCCCATCGGGACAAAGCTCGATTGTTGTTCTGGGCCCCAATTCTTCAACATCATAAGCGAAGGTCAAGCTAAGTATATCTTGATCCACCGTCTCAGGATCCATCTCGAGTATCTTCTTCTAGCTACTGTACAAGGAGGGATCTGCATCCCGAATATCCTCCA
>NW_006238962.1:1254633-1287298 GCF_000226075.1 Solanum tuberosum | reverse complement strand
TGAAATATCCTCTCCAGCCAATTGCAAGAAGAATAGACGGTCAAATACAACTCCGATTTGTATTTTATGCATTAATGCCAATGCAATCATTCTACCACAGAAGGTGAAATACTCGAGGTGTAATGGATCACCTTAGATGCTGCGACCAAAAATATATATTAATGACTAAAGTTAATTCTAGTTTGATGCAAATTTGTGCATAAAAGCGATAAAAGCTTACCTGAATTTGGAAAAAACCTTCTTCGATCATTTGGACAAGCAACAAAGAGGGCCTTGTGAGGATTGAACATCTCTCGAAATACCAAGAAAAACCACTCTCTCAACACTCCGGGCCCAGTAGCTTCTTTATGTTTGAATTGAATTAACAGATCGCCTCGCAACAATGCAGGATCCTGATATACAATATATTCAAAAGATACATCCAACAGCACGGACCTATCGATGAGCATCTCATATGACTTCTCCTTGTTTCCGAATCTAGCTTCTTCAAGCATCATCATTGTGAGATGTCTACGTACTTCGAAATTTGTTACCTCCTTGTGCTCAATGATCCACCGATAATCATCAAAACTGTTTGCAAACATCGCGATTAGAAAGCACAGTGAAAATTTTTGTTGATTCAACTTCTGCCAAAAGACCTCCGAGTTGTTAAACAACTCAGAATTAATGTTGCTTAACTCTTTCAGTATTACAAGATAGTGAGACCACCACGATACGATAAGCATGCCAGCTTCATTGTTAGATCTCAGCTGATCTTCCAATTTCCTTAAGCACCGCTCTATTTTATCTAGCAAATCATATAACATAATATGCAGGTCAGATAAAATACGATGCAAGCTCTCAATGTACTCTCTGTTATACACTGCTTCACCATTTAAAGAGTCGAAAGGTTGTTGCAACAATGCCCTCACTAAGCACATGTACTCAGTGAAATCACGCACAATGCTTATCAGTGATAACCCCGTAGACTCAATTGATCCCATACTCAGTTCTAACTCACGGGATAAATCAGCTACTACAACCTCACGAACAATCATAAAAACATCATTCAATGCTAACAATTCATCAGCAACATTCTTCTTGCACCTTGCAATTCCAACGGCCTCTACTATATCCATTATAATACTCCGACAAAATCTATACAAGGGATCCTCAAGCCCAACAACTCTTCTCAGTAGCTTACAGAACTCCAATATCAATCGAGCACATCCACTGTATCTCTTCTTAGGCAAATCAATACTCATCATCGAATTGATGAATCTATGAATAAATTTATCAGCAATTGATTTTTTAGTATTATCCCGAGACATATAGAGTATTACCAAATCTGCAGGAGCAGACGACGAAATAAAGAACTGTATGTTGTGACATGCTTCTTCAGCATTTTTGTTTAGAATCATAAATGTGAACTCTTTCATCAACATTGTCATATCCTTCAAATCCGAGGAATGACAAACATAATCACTATTGAAAATCATGGAGATTTTTGAAATTATCTCAGTAGTGATTTTCCATGTCTGCAGATGATATGTTGGCATTTTACCAACTAAATGAATAGTTGTATCATTCTGAATGTTGTAAAATGCCAATGTCTCCGATTGACAGGAGAGTTGTTTCCCGTTATAGATTAGTCGCTGGTGATCTTCGGGCATACCAGTGATCATTCTGATTTTATTTTTAGTTATTTCTATGGAGTCATTAGAATAACCTCGAATAACTAAGGTTTCTGTTTTGGATAAAGAACGAACGAAGAACTGAATTGGAGTTTGATCAGTTCTCTTTCGTTTTCCGGTGATACCGTGGTAGTTATCACTGTCAATCATATTGGAAAAGTGAAGTGAAGTGGTGTAATGAAAATGGTGGTGTGGTTTAGTTTAAAACTTAAGCAATCTCTTTATAGGAAAAAAATGAGAAATTGGTCAAAAGATAATAAATCTATAGATAACAAATTGTGAATAAAGTCTTATTTCCTTATATTTTTCTCAAAATAGTCAAATTGTTATTTATTAGATTTTCTCCTAAATTTAATGGTCTTATTTTTTTCTTTTTGTAAGTTGTTTTTGGGGTAATTAAATTTAATGATGAGTTTATCTTAATGAGAAACATTTATTAGTCATTAAAGTGATTAAACTATTTGTTGAAAAAAAATATAAATGCATAAAGTGATGTAATTTGTCATCAAAGTGGTCAAATTAATGTATTTATGAATGGTATGCATCATTAAATTTTGTTATTTGTATTTGATATAATGAGATAAGTACATATTACATGAAAATAAATGAATAATTGACTGTTAACAATTGTCTAAAGTG
Organism: Solanum tuberosum; assembly: GCF_000226075.1. Lineage (NCBI taxonomy): Eukaryota > Viridiplantae > Streptophyta > Magnoliopsida > Solanales > Solanaceae > Solanum > Solanum tuberosum. Next base: position 1,284,986 of record NW_006238962.1, on the reverse strand, counting down.
AATCAATTACTTCATAAATAGTGAACATAATGAGCAAGTTATTATTATTATTATTATTATTTGTAGTCAAACGTATATATTTGTATGTTAAAAAATATATTTGATTGAGAACTTTTAATTTTCTATTGAAGATTAAAAAGAAAAATAATAATATACTATCTACTCAAAGAAAAATTATGATATATTGCAATGGTTAGTTATTTAAATTCATTATGTAAATTCATTAAGAATGATTATGCATTGTTCGTTGTTCATGTATTTCATCTCACACTTGTTTCTCTACACTTAAAAGAGTTATTTGATCAGGGGTGTATCTACATGGGGTCACTGAGTTCACGTAAATTAATCTAAGTTTTTCTTCTAGAATCGTATATATTAGTGTTATATATTCTTTAAAAAGATACTTAAAAATAGATGTCTCGAAGTGTATCTATAGTCGGACCTATAGTTTTAAAAGTTAAACGGTTTCAATGATAAGAATCTAAAAGTCAGTTAGGTTAAATTTAGGTTATATTTTAGATTTTTTTTTTTTTTGAAATTCTGAATAGTTAATTTGATCAACCTTATAACTTAAAGTAGTTGGTAATTAAATATTTAAAGCTAAATCAACAAGTATAAGAGGAAGAAAGCATCTAATAATGTGTTTATGAATGAATTTAAAGGATATTATAAGAAAGACAATCTTAAACGTAAAATTAGAATAGTAAGTGATTGATTCATTATCCAAAGAAATCTAAAGAATATAAGTTTTACTATTCAAACCATAGTTCGAGAATTATTGAAACTGATATGCAAGATACTTTGAAAATGGTAAAGTAAGTGAGATGTCGAACAAAAAAGTGTCAAAATTTTGACTTGGGAGATCCAAAGGACCTCTAGAACATGTCAAACATAAAAAACAAATGCAAATACCACAATGCTGAAAGAATGAAATAAACTAATAGTACTAGCAAAAGATTACAACTAACTTTCGAAAAAAATGTAAACTAGCTAGCTATCTTGAGAATCAATCTTGATGAATGAGATGACGCGTTGTCACTGTGAAGAAGTTGGAGGAGACTTACGATGGTGTTCAATCCAAATTGCACATATGTCACGACTATACCAACATACCTACTATCTCTCTCCAGTAACTTTGCTCGACAAAACTTATATTGGTGGGAAGAAATCATCTAGTTGGCGGGGAATCAAAACTTATATAGTATTCTAGCTAGGATAACCTCTGTTTATTAAATCCTATTGGAATTCAGAACAATTTGATACAATGTCCACTTGCGCTGCAGGGAGATGAAAAGGCCGGGGCTGTCGAGGGTGCAGGTCCAAATGCTAACCATGTCTTTGAGAAGGGGGTTCAAATCCCGGGCAGCCCACTATCATATTGAAATTCTAATTCTCTGTAGAAAAGTCCGTATATTTCTAATCAACTTTTCAAAATTGGAACAGATCCACATACACCTTGGTTGACACGAGTATATATAAGTCATGTTATACTGTTGAATAACAAGCCTTTTATTTTTCTATTTTTATTTATAGAAAACTCGTGTGTTTGGGAGCACTGATGATTAAATAAACCAAAATTTTACCTGCAATTTCAGAGAGAGGCGAAAGCGAAAGCCTATGGGGTCGCTTCTGTAAGTGGATAACTAGGATTGTAAATACATTGGATGGTTTGGTGTTTTGATGATCCCACCTTATTGACGATAACTTGTGTATTTATTATATATTTCCTTCATTGCTGTTCCTCCAGTAGACATTGATGGTATTTGGAACCTTTTGTTTACTTGAGAGGAAATAAGATTAATGAATTATAGAAGAGTTAACCGATCAACCTTATAAGTCAAGTAGTTGGTAAATAATCTAAAGCTTAATCAGAAAGTACAAAGAATAAATTAAATAAATGTTTTACCAGATGTTATGAATGAATTTAAGGTAGATATGTTTTTATTATGTGAAGGAAAGGACATTATCAGAAAGATTGTCTTAAGCGTAAAATTTGATTTAAAAGAAATGTATATTAACTGTTTTTGTATGATTCAAATCAAATTTAGCTAAGATTGATATCGCAAAAAGATTTAATTGGATACTTATGAATATGATAAAGGTATGTATGATGAGTAATCTCCTAACCCTACTTTTGCGAAGGATAAAAGTATTTTGAGGTAAGACCGAACCCTCCTCTCACTCACACACAACAAAATTACTAAAATATCCCTAACTTAGATTGTGACTTTTTCAATGAGTTGTGGCTTTTTCGATGAGTTGTGACTTTTTCCAAAGAATTGTGATTATTCGTTGAGTTGTGACTTTTCCAAAGAGTTGTGACTTTTTCAATAAGTTGTGAATTTTCCAAAGAGTTGTGACTTCTCGGAAACATCACTTTTCAGATAAGACACAAAAAACACTTGTTCATACTATCCTTTGTTGATTATAAATAGATGGCTTCCTCTCATTTTTAAACCACAATTTTTTTAATCTTATACTCTTATTCTTCTTGCATTTTAAATTTTTTTGTGTGATTTATTGTTGTTGGGTGAGTTCGAAGTTTAGCGAAATATAAGGTACCACTATTCTGATGAAGTAAATCATTCTATCCTAAGAACGTATATTCCATAACCTCGAGTACTTGAGGAAAATAATTTTGCTGATAAAATAATTATTTTTTTGTGTAATATATACATTAGTTTGTAATGTTCCAATATATGAAGTTAACATGATGTAGTCTAAATTCATCTATTTTTGTTAACAATTTCTCTTGTGATGTAGATATATGCTTCTGAATATCTTTCTCCAAAATTTAGAGAATTGTCATGATCTTTTTTTATGCTCAAGACAAAATAATGACTTTATTTATCAATGTTATTTATGTGATTTACATTGTCAGAAAGTTTGCTTCAAAATCGTTATTACTATATAAACATTGCCCTTTTGTTATACTTATTTATTATTTCTTAATAGTTTAGTATTTAAATGAAGAAAAGTTCATATGACTTGTAATAACGCAAGTTGAAGTTTGTATTAGTTTTATTTGTATTATTTATTTAATAGCTAATTTTTATGAGACAAATATTTTCATTAATGCAAATATATTTTTTTATTTGGTTAAGTATTTATATTTAAATTAAAGTATTATATATGTCATGTATTATCAAGTTAATAAGATCTTCTAACTTCAAAATATATTATTTTAAAATGTTACGAGTTATTTTCTTTTTAAAAAACTAACTCACAAAAAATGTGAAAATATATGAATCATTTAAAATTTATCATTTACAAAATAAACTTTATATTCAGTAATATGGAATAAACATTTACATTTTGTCCCTACACTGAATTTAAATCTAATAACTAAAATAAAAATAGTATTATTAATTAAAAGTCCTATTTATTTATGTACGTATAAAATTCAGCTATTGCACATAAATTCTTTAGTTATAACATTATAAATTCTCTTAGTTATTACTAATTATTGCTAACGTTATTCACACTATTTTACATTCTTAGATAATCACGTCCAACACATATATGTGTCAAAAAAACTAGTGGTACAAAAATGCGCCACGATTTCACATAACAATGTCTCTAAAAGTTAATATTCGTGGCAACTAAAACCGCCACTAAATTATATAACAATTACCCCTAAAAGATTGTATAAATGGCAACTAAAACAACCACTAAATCATTAAACTATTACCGCTAAAAGATAGTATTAGTGGCAGCTAAAACAACCACTAAATCATTAAACTATTGCCGCTAAAAGATAGTATTAGTGGCAACTAAAACTGCCACTATATCATATGAGAGTAGCCGCAAAAATAAAGTATTAGTGGCAACAAAAACCGCCTCTAATTCATATTACAGTGGCCGCTAAAAGTTTGTTTTAGCGGCAACCAAATCTGCCACAATAAAAATAAGTTGCCGCTAAAAGATAATATTAGTGGCAATAAGAAAGTATTAGTAGCAACAAATTTCGCCACTGAATCAAAGTACAGCTGCCGCTAATAGATAGTATTAGTGGCAGTAAAAACCGACACTATTTCCTATACATATCACTGCTAAAAATTTGTTTTAGCGGCAACTAAATCTGCTACAATAAAAATAACAGTTTCCGTTAAAAGATAATATTATTGGCAACTAAAACCGCCACTAAATCATATAAGAGTTAGGGCTAAAAGATAATATTAGTGGCAACAAAAACCGCAACAAATCATATAAGAATCGCTGCTAAAACAAAATACAACATAAACCGCCACTAAATCAAATAAGAGTTGCCGCTAAAAGATAGTATTAGTGGCAACTAAAACTGCCACTAATTAATATAATAGTCACCTCTAAAAGAAAGTATTTGTGGCAACAAATCCTCCGCAATCATTTAAGAAACGCTGCTAAAAGTAAGTATTAATGGCAACATAAACCACCACTAATTCTAAAAGTAAGTGTTACTGGCAACAAAAACCACCACTAATTCCTATAACAATCGCCCAATAAAAGTTTGTTTTACCGGCAACTAAATCCACCACTAAATCAAATAATAGTTGCCGCTAAAAGATTGTGAAATGTCTCCGTACTTTGAAATTGGTTACCTCCTTGTGCTCAATGATCCACCGATAATCTTCAAAACTCTTTGCAAACATCTCGATTAGAAAGCACAGTGAAAATTTTTGCTTACTCAACTTCTGCCAAAAGACCTCCGAGTTGTTAAGCAACTTAGAAATCTTGTTTAACTCTTTCAATATTACATGATACTGAGACCACCACGATACGATAGGCCTGCCTTCAGTATTGTTCAATCTCAGTTGATCTTCCACCACTCTATTTTATCTAGCAAATCATATAAAATGATATGCTAGTCGGATAAAATACGATGCAATCTTTTAATGTATTCTCCATATCAGACATCAGACACTGCTTCGCCGCTTAAAGAGTCGAAAGGTTGCAGCAACAATGCCCTCACCAACCACATGCTTATCAGTGATAACCCCGTGACTCAATTCTAAATCACCAAGCACATGTACTCAGTGAAATGGTGTAATGAAAATGGTGGTGTGGTTTAGTTTAAAACTTAAGAGATCTATTTATTGGGAAAAAAATGAAAAATTGGTTAAAAATTAATTAATGTATAGATAATAAATTGTGAATAATTTTTTTTTTTTTAGATTTTTTTCAAAATAGTCAAGATTTTCATTAATTAGATTTTACCTTAAAATTAACGGTCTTATTTTTTCCTTTACTAAGTTTTTTTGGGCAATTAAATTTAATGATGAATTTATCTTAATGAGACATATTTATTAGTCATTGTTGTGGTTAAACTAGTTTGTTAGTCATCAAAGTAGTCAAATTAGTATATTTATGAATGGTATACATCATCAAATTTTGTTATTTGTATTTGATATAGTGAGATAAGTACATATTACATGAAAATAAATGAATAATTGACTATCATAATTGTTAGAGCTTATTGTTTAAAGTGAATATTATTACTTCATAAATAGTGAACATGATGAGAAAATAGTCAAAATGTCTTTTAATATATAAACGTTGATTTTTTATTTATTAAATATGTAAATTTAAACTTAATTCATGTCAGGATCTTGAATACAATAGTCTTATATAAAATTAAAGGTTATAAAGCGTTTACTTGAAGTTGAAGACATCATCACAAAATAAAAACGTAAATAAAAACTATTTTCTATCTCATTACTCTAGCCTCAAGTTAAAACAATGATCAATGATTGAAAATATGTAAACAAATATGTGGTAATTACCTAACGACTGAAGGGAGAACCAATTTATAAAGATTGAGACTTATTAATTAAGTACATTCATCAAATACTCAATCTAAGAGATAAGATTCGTTCTTAAATAAAATATTACTTATTGACTTTTATATATTAATAATTATGCTACACATAAATTGGTAAAAAGATTTAACTTTTTTCTCACTTGGCCCAATGACCACATAGAACACCAATATTTGATGACACCGTCATTGGTCGTACAATAAATACTTCTATAATGTCTATCATACTATAGAATAACCACCATCAATTGCTATAACTTGATAATGACATCGACATTTTAAGTCATGAGATAAAATGTTACAGTCATAATGTGTGAATAGTGACTACAAACATAAAATTGTATACAAATATAAAATTGTAATAAGTTGTTCCTATTTGGAGGCCTTAGGAATTGTGAAACAAACCCGATTTCCAACAAAAACACAGATATATATTATTCATTGAATACAAGTTACAATGTAGAATACGCACAACAAAGTAATAATACACTAACTAAGGAGAGATTAACCGAGAAAGAAGTAACCAGAAAGGGATGAGATACTAGACCATAGAAGGGAGATGAGAGGATTAGAAAGTCAAAGCTTCGAAGTTTGCCTAACCGTTCTTCTAAATCCTAGTCTTTTTTAACAAATAGTTTATTGGGCCTGAATCCCAAATAAAAGTCTCTTATAGCCCATAGGCCTTTACAGAGTTCGCTTGGTTCACAACAGATTGAACTTCCTTTATGGAAGGTGGTCTGAATCCCTAGAGTGCGTGTATTTATTTGTTCAATGATAATATTCATAATTTATCAAAAAGAAAAAAAAAAGACCAAAGCCTATACATTAATGACCATTTTTCTCTTTTTAGTCCTATCAATTTTCTCCTTCTCTGGTAGGATAATTGCATTGACTTTAACGCATAAAATACAAATCGACATTGTCTTATTAAGAACAGTAAAGACAAAGAGTTTTACGTGGAAACCTCCTTGCTCAAGGGAGTAAAACCACGACTTGTCACACATGATTTTCAATTGTTTTCTCTAATATCAAGCAATAAGTGAATATAGACTTCAAATACATCACACGAGATTAACCTCTTAATATCACTACAAGTAATTACTCTATTACTTAAACGAGCCATTGCCCACTATATTAACTAACTCTAATTAATATAGACTTCGCTCACAAGACACACAATTAACTCTAACTGTGTTCATGTCATGTTTAGTACCCGAAGAAAAGACTCGATGCGTTTTTTTATAGATGAGAAACAAATCTTACAATATCAACACAATACAAGCATTTAGACAACAACACTTCAAAGATGCCCTTGATAACTCTATCAGGTTCCTTGATGTGTGAGTTTTAAAGCTTGAGTTTTTCAAAGAAAATATCACCTTTTTGAATGAATAATGTTTGTTGTTTGTTGTGTTGAATATATCAATCAACCAACGATGTATTATCCGTTGAACAAACAACCTCGTCCATTCTCATTGGAGGAGTACACCGTCCTTCTCACCAACCGCTTGCAAGACAGCTTTGTAGTTGTTCACCATATTAAACTTGCACTAGAGCAATTCTACCTTGGACCAGGTCCTAGCATTTGTGAGGACCATCAAAACAATTGAAACTACTACAATATCCCTACTTGTACAGTAGCTGCAAGAAGATCTTTGAGATGAATCCTGAGACGATGGATCAAGATACACTTAGCTTGACCTTCGTTTGTGATGTTGAAGAGTTGGGGTCCAAAATAACGATCGAGATTTGTCTCAATGGGAAAGATCCAATTATGAACAATAAGACTAGAAAAGAGTAGGAAACTCAGGCTAAGTCGACGTTGTATCAAACTGTTCCAAATTACAATAGGATTTAATAGATAGAGGATCAAACTAAATTTAAAATATGTCGATACTTTTATTATACCGGGTATCATATACATAAACATTTATCACTTATTCCCACCACAACCCTAAGCATGCATGTGCCTTAAACTAGGTTTTCTTTCAGTTCCTAGTTCAAAAAAGGGCTTTCGATACTTCCTTATTAGGAATCCTATTTAATAAATATACAATGATTTTTTAAAGAGTATGCATCTGCAAAGATTTAGATAATGAAAAATTACTCATCATACACCTAATCATATTCATGAGTGTCCAATTATATCTCTTTGCGATATCATAGCTAAATTTGATTTGAACCTTATATGGACTTGGACAAACCTCTCTTCAAGAGCTAGCTTTTGGGGTTGAGTTAGGCCCAGATGCCATGTTTTTACAAATTTCCCTGTCAAGTTCACATCTTTGTATTTGATTGAAGCATTTGGAATAGTAGTAAAATCATACCATGGGTTGTATTTGATTAGTGGTGATAGCAATTTATCGACGTTTACATTTTCACAGGGACAAGTAATGAAGGAGAGAAGAACTATTCTAGCTAGGATAACCTCTGTTTATTATATCCTATTGGTATTCGAAACAGTTTGATACAACGTCCACTTGCCCTGCAGGGAGATTATAAAGCTGCAGGTCCTAATGCTAACCATGTCTTTAAGAAGGACAAAAGAAAAGGCTAGCTCTTACTGGTTTGCCATCAAAATCTACTTTTATGATTAGATGGAATCAGAAGATAAGAACATTGTCCATCAACACATCTAGCTCTTCTCAGTCTAACTGTACGACTTCGACATATCTGTGTAGATTTAGCCTTGTTTCCTTCACATCTGACATCTAATTTACCTCTATCGAATAAAAATGGAGACGTGCAAAGCAACCCACAGTTGTTGGACAAAATTCTCTCAGCGCTAAAATCTATTTAGATAGCAATAAGAATAGTACTTATGTTATACATCATTGATCATGTTCAAATTGCCTTTTTAATGGCAATGAACTTTTTTCCCCATAATTTCTCATGTTCAAATTGCCTTTTTAATGATTACAAGGAAATGCAGCTATCAATCTTTTATTACATAAGAAGTTGTGCTACGAAAAAAATTTAAACATTATTGGAGCTTGGTGAAATTAAAATTGAATTGACATTCATAGCTTCTATATAAAGAGTCGGAGTTTTATACAGGAAAGCATATTCTACACTTGAGTACAACAGTATAAACTGACTATGTGTCCAAGTTCAATCACAGGTTACCAAAGCTGCAACCAATATGTTCTTGGGTGATTATGTCGATTCGATCTTGCATCATAACACTGTTACAATAAGAAGGAATGCGCAACAAGTAGAAGCATGTTTGTGAAGAAGGCAAGTTTTCAGAAGACTCCGAGGTTCTAGAGATGCAAAGTCTAGAATCTAAACCGCGAAAACCCTCTAGAGGTAGATACCTTATTGAAGTCCAGAAGAAAAGAAGCGCCTTTTTCTTCTCAGCAGACATACCCTCAACTATCTGCACGCAAAGAAAAAAAAGAAAAAAAATATGTGTTAGAAAGAGCGGGTTAAAGTGTGAAGTTGTAAATACTGTGACAATATATATATGACTACCTTCCAAAACCAGGATATTTGACGATCATTTTCTTCGTATCCATTGTAATCTGTATGTGCTTTCCAATCTTCGACAGAAATAGCAGTTCCACTCCCATCAAGCATTTTGTCAAGATCTTCAAGATATAAACTCCGAAACAAGGAAGTTTTGATACTTGAGGTAGTTATATCAGAAAAACCTTGAGAAAAATGAGCTATCTGCGAAGCAATTGCTATGACAAAACGATGTTGAATAAGGAGATTGACATACTGCTTCCTATTCTTACTGTTCACAACAACATCCTTCCCATCGGGACAAAGCTCGATTGTTGTTCTGGACCCCAATTCTTCAACATCATAAGCGAAGGTCAAGCTAAGTATATCTTGATCCACCGTCCCAGGGTCCATCTCGAGAATCTGCTTGCAGCTACTGTATAAGGTGGGATCTGCATCCCGAATATCCTCCAATGAAATATCCTCTCCAGCCAATTGCAAGAAGAATAGACGGTCAAATACAACTCCGATTTGTATTTTATGCATTAATGCCAATGCAATCATTCTACCACAGAAGGTGAAATACTCGAGGTGTAATGGATCCACCTTAGATGCTGCGACCAAAAATATATATTAATGACTAAAGTTAATTCTAGTTTGATGCAAATTTTTGCATAAAGGCGATAAAAGCTTACCTGAATTTGGAAAAAACCTTCTTCGATCATTTGGACAAGCAACAAAGAGAGCTTTGTGAGGATTGAACAACTCTCGACATACCAAGAAGAACCACTCTCTCAACACTCCGGACCCAATAGCTTCTTCATGTTTGAATTGCATTAACAGATCGCCTCGCAGCAATGCAGGATCCTGATCTACAATATACTCAAAAGATGCCTCCAACAAGTCGGACCTATCGATGAGCATCTCATATGACTCCTCCTTGTTTCCGGATCTAGCTTCTTCAAGCATCCTCATTGTGAAATGTCTCCGTACTTTGAAATTGGTTACCTCCTTGTGCTCAATGATCCACCGATAACCTTCAAAACTCTTTGCAAACGTCTCGATTAGAAAGCACAGTGAAAATTTTTGGTTACTCAACTTCTGCCAAAAGACCTCCGAGTTGTTAAACAACTTAGAAATGTTGTTTAACTCTTTCAGTATAACAAGATACTGAGACAGCCACGATACGATAAGCCTGCCATCTTCATCGATCAATCTCAGGTGATCTTCCAATTTCCTTAAACACCGCTCTATTTTATCTAGCAAATCATATAAAACGATATGTAAGTCAGATAAAATATGATGCAAGCTCTCAATGTACTCTCGGTCATACACTGCTTCATCGCTTGGACAGTCGAAAGGTTGTTGCATCAATGCCCTCACCAAGTACATGTACTCAGTAAAATCACGCACAATGCTCATCAGTGATAACCCCGTAAACTCAGTTGATCCCATACTCAATTCTAACTCACGCGATAAATCAGCAACTACAACCTCACGAACAAACATAAAAACATCATTCAATGCTAACAATTCATTAGCAACATTCTTCTTGCACCTTGCAATCCCAACGGCCTCTACTATTTCCCTTATAATACTCCGACAAAAACTATACAAGGGATCCTCAAGCCCAACAACTCTTCTCAGTAACTTACAGAACACTAATATCAATCGAGCACATTCACTGTATCTCTTCATATACAAATCAGTACTCATCAATGAATTGATGAATCTACGAATGGATTCATCAGCAACATCTTTCTTAGCATTATCTGGAGACATGTACATCATTACCAAGTCTGCAGGAGCAGACGAGGAAATGAATAAATGTATATAGTTATATGCTTTATCAGTAAACTGTCTCATTAACATGCCCATAGCCTTCAAATCCGAAGCACTGCAGACATAATCACTTTCCATAATTGTGGAGATTTTTAAAATTATCTCATTTGTGATTTTCCATGTCTGCAGATCATACGTGCTTGGCATTTTACCAACCAAATAAATAGTTGTATCATTCTGAACGTTGTAAAATGACAATGTCTCCGATTTACAGGAGAGTTGTCTTCCGTTATAGATTAGTCGCTGGTGATCTTCGGGAATACCAGTGATCATTCTGATTTTATTTTTAGTTACTTCTACGGAGTCATTAGAATAACCTCGAATAACTAAGGTTTCTGTTTTGGATAAAGAACGAACGAAGAACTGAATCGGAGTTTGATCAGTTCTCTTTCGTTTTCCAGTGATACCGCAGTTGTTATCACTGTTAATCATATCGGAAAAGTGAAGTGAAAAGGTGTAATGAAATGGTGGTGTGGTTTAGTTTAAAACTTAAGCAATCTCTTTATAGGAAAAAAAATGAGAAATTGGTCAAAAGATAATAAATCTATAGATAACAAATTGTGAATAAAGTCTTATTTCTTAGATTTTTCTCAAAATAGTCAAAATGTTATTTATTAGATTTTCCCCTAAAATTAATGGTCTAATTTTTTTCTTTTTGTAAGTTGTTTTTGGGGTAATTAAATTTAATGATGAGTTTATCTTAATGAGAAACATTTATTAGTCATTAAAGTGATTAAACTAGTTTGTTGAAAAAGAATACAAATGCATAAAGTGATGTAATTTGTCATCAAAGTAGTCAAATTAATGTATTTATGAATAGTATACATCATTAAATTTTGTTATTTGTATTTGATATAATGAGATAAGTACATATTACATGAAAATAAATGAATAATTGACTGTCATAATTGTTAGAGCTTATTGTCTAAAGTGAATCAATTACTTCATAAATAGTGAACATAATAAGCAAGTTTTTTTTTTTTAATTTTTTTTTTGTCATCAAACGTATATATTTGTATGTTAAAAAATATATTTGACTGCGAACTTTTAATTGTCTATTGAAATTTAAAAGGAATAATAATAATATACTATCTACTCAAAGAAAAACTATGATATATTGTAATGATTAGTTATTTAAATTCATTAAGAATGATTATGCATGGTTCGTTCTTCATGTATTTATTTCATCTCACACTTGTTTCTCTACACTTAAAAGAGTTATTTGATCATGGATGTATCTAGATGGGGTTCACGGAGTTCACGTAAATCTAAGTTTTTCTTCCTGAATCGTATATATTAGTGCTATATATTCTTTAAAAAGATACTTAAATATAGATGTCTCGAAATGTAGCTATAGTTGGACCTATAATTTTAAAAGTTAAACAATTTCAATGATAAAAGTTAGTAGGTTAAATTTAGGTTATATCTTAGATCCACCTTTTTTTTCCCGAAATTCTGAATAGTTAATTTGATCAACCTTATAAGTTGAAGTAGTTGGTAATTAAATATTTAAAGTTAAATCAACAAGTATAAGAGGAAGAAAGCATCAAATAATGTGTTTGTGAATGAATTTATGATAGGTATATTTTATTTAATAAAGGAAAGGATATTATAAGAAAGACAATATTAAACGTAAAATTCGAATAGTAAGTGATTAATTCATTATCCAAAGAAATTTAGAGAATATAGGTTTTACTATTCAAAATCATAATTCGAGAATTATTGAAATCGATAATGCAAGATTCTTTGAGAATGGTAAAGCTAGTGAGAGCGTTGAACGAAGAAGTGTCAAAATTTTGACTTGAGAGATCCAAAAGGACCTCTAGAACATGTCAAGCATACAAAAAAAAATGCAAATACCACAATGCTGAAAGAATGAAATAAACTAACAGTAGCAACTAGCTAAAGATTACAACTAAATTTCGAAAAAAAATGTAAACTAGCTAGCTATCTTGAGAATCAATCTTGATGAATGAGATGACGCGTTGTCACTGTGAAGAAGTTGGAGGAGACTTACGATGGTGTTCATGCCAAATTGCACATATGTCACGACTATACCAACATACCTACTATCTCTCTCCAGTATTGGTGGGAAGAAATCATCTAGTTGGAGGGGACTCATCGTCTGGAGGCACAGATGACCCAAAATCAATGTTTGGATACACACCAGGAGGTTGTTCTCGAGGTTGTATAGAGAATAACTGACTTGAATCACCTACCACGTCTGCCCACCCGTAGTGAGGCTCAGCCCTTAAATCACAAGTAAGATGTTTTACTTCGATGTATACCAGAACATAGATGAAAACATGCAAACATGGATGACTTTCACTTACTCGTAGTACGTTTTTTCATCCACAACCATGTCCCAGCTTTCACCAGTTGTGCTCTTGCCATATTTGTGTACCTTACTGATTGAGAACAAAGGGGCATACCTTGAGTCTTTTTTATATTATCATTTGGGTTTCAAAGAGGAAAATGTATCGAGGAAATCAATATGCAACTTGCAAGATATCATAGAACGCGATGAAACATTGAATGTATAGTCATAAAATTACCCATTTCCAAAGTGCTCCTCTCCCCATGTCCTTGACCACCCTGGATAATTACAACGAAAAAAATCAGGATTAATATCATATCAATGTTCAAGAAAAGAACAGTTAACTTGCCCCTAAACTTGAATGAATTACTTGTAAAATTATAAACTCAGATCTTACGAACATAGCAAGTGATATATGTTTGATGGATTCCGTTCTAGCTTGAATAATCACTTATTATAGGAATTAAAATGTGTAAGACATATCATAAAAGGTTAGTATGCATAAAATATATTATGCAACTGTTGACAACAGTGGGAAAAACAAGATAGGACCTACTTTCGCTGTTGAGTGATGCATGCCAAGTCTCCCCTTGCCGTGAACCAATGCCAGCGAAAAATTTCTCCTCCCATTTATCTCCCCATTTTGTTCCCAATTCACTTTCTGCCCACTTATCCGTCCTGAGAAAGAGAGTATATAATTCTATAAGCAACAAAATGTGGAGGTGAATCGTTTTGTTTGCCACAAATAGGTCATACATAAGCAGTTAAGCACTCTATTATCTTATAAAAGCAAATTATCGAACCTCAATTATACTATTAGTGAAGGCACAAATAGGTCATACATAAGCAGTTAAGCACTCGATTATCTTATAAAGCAAAGTTATCGACCTCAATTATTCTATTAGTGAAGGCACAAATAGGTCATACATAAGCAGTTAAGCAACTCTATTATCTTATAAAAGCAAATTATCGACCTCAATTATACTATTAGTGTAAGGCACAAATAGGTCACACATAAGCAGTTAAGCAACTCTATTATCTTATAAAAGCAAATTATCGAACCTCAATTATACTATTAGTGTAAGGCACAAATAGGTCATACATAAGCAGTTAAGCACTCGATTATCTTATAAAGCAAATTATCGACCTCAATTATACTATTAGTGTAAGGCACAAATAGGTCACACATAAGCAGTTAAGCAACTCTATTATCTTATAAAAGCAAATTATCGACCTCAATTATTCTATTAGTGAAGGCACAAATAGGTCATACATAAGCAGTTAAGCAACTCTATTATCTTATAAAGCAAATTATCGACCTCAATTATACTATTAGTGAAGGCATATATCTTAGCTTTCTCATTCAAATATTTTTTTTTATGAAGTAAAGGTTTTTGTTGAAAATCAGTAACAAGGAGGCACTGCAACAAGTACAAAAGGTTTAATATTCCAACTTCCATATTAAAAATTTCCAACAAGTCCAGCGTATCTGACAACTTGAAGCAACTCCTTTTCGTCTTTAAGAAAACAAGTTAAATAAGGTACCTTTTTATTTTGGATAACAGAAAAACAACATACCATTTAAGGACAGATCCTCTTCCATCATATTCCTCTCCCCATTTTTCCCACCATGACTGTTCATTCAGTCTACCGTACTTGTGGGCTCCTTTCTCTGTCCAACCCTTTGCATCATACTTTTCTGACCTGCATCAAAACAATGTGATTTAACACGATTGTTCATGGCAACATGATTATGAATCTTCCATTTCACAAGTCTTACCAATTCTCATACCACCCAGCATTTTCTGTACCCGATTTTGCTTGTTTTTGTGCACTCCTCTCTATCCTAGCTAAATTGCTGCAGTAAGAAAATGCAGTGTTATATATGTGTAATGGTTTTGTCAAAGCATTAAATACAGCGATATTAAAACACGAAAGTAAGCAGGAGGATTCAGCAGCATATAATATCAAAAAAAGTTGGATACAACCTCCACTCATCTTGATGAAGAACTTCCTGCCACGTTTCCAACCATGAATCTCCTTCAGCATTTCTCCCGGATTTTTCTACGCCTACAATCATTAAACAAACAAAAACGTGAATAAATTATGAATCCCAGAAGTACAAGTGACATTGCTTGACTAAAAGCAATACTCAGATCAATGAGTAATATGGTTACAACATATAAATGTAAGACAAAAATTAGTATTACCTAATTCTTTGTAACCAGTCCAGTCACTTTTTTCCCACCACTGTCAAGGAGATCAAGAAATCCAATTAAATGCATCCACCTGGGATGATACTTGATAAGGTTATAAAGAAATGCCAACAAATTAATATTGAGATCAGCAATGATCAAGAACCTCCCAGTGTATGCTTATCTAGTTGCATATTTAATAACTCAGGCTTATATAGTATGCACAGAATTTATAAGCAAAAGATAGATCAATCAGACTTACAAACTTGTAACTAGGACTAATTGGAATATCCACAACGAATATTCCTAGATGCGAACCACTAACTTTTTTCAACTACATGTTAGTTCCTTAGAAAGTGAAAACCAGCGCAAACTTTAGCTTGAGAGGAAGCTCAATAATATGCATGCGTGTTCTAAACATAGTATGCTGGTTGACTATGTTTCTTAAATACAATCTTTTGACATCCATAGCAATACAACCTTAATAACATATGTACCATTTCTTTCCATTCTGAGGCATCATCGTGGCTCTTCCCACCCATTTTGGTCCATCGGCATCGGTATCCATTTTCACCACTGTTTTCTCCACTCTTTCGGTACCAAGTACTACCATCTTCGTTAGTCCCAGATTCATTGACATTCTCGTTTAGCATATCGATGCCCCACTCTTTCTCATTAGCAATACCAGTGTCTAATAAGAAAGCAGAAAATTTATCATCAAGTACCAGTGTACCACTAAGGCCCTTAAAATATTAGAGGATATTGACTAAATCTAGAGTGAACGAAAAGTTTTCTGATAGGCAAGGAGGCTGGAACCATTATAGTACCTCGTTTTGGTGGAGAGTCATGAGATTGAGGGCCTGAATTTCTTGGAGTGCAACGTGGGAAGAACTGTTCTTGCTTTGAAGCAAATCGGGATCTACAAAATAAAAAACTATTACAAGCAAACAAACAAACAAACATCCCTTTCCAATCAATCATAGCAAAGGAGGGAAAGGGAAAAGTTGAGGTGAACATCTTCTACTATCTCAGAAACTCAAAGACTCTTTTAAGATTTCATATCAAGGCTACCAAGTATACAATGAATAGGTTGGTGATTGGCCTTCAAGACAGGTTATGGACCTTTACCATTCTCAGAAGTTGCTAAGTGCGACCATTTCAATTGTTCAAACTCAATTGTGATACCAAGCAACACAAATATATTCCTTTATAGGCAACAAACAAGCATTTTATTTTGTTTTACAATCCAAAAGAAGTGTGAAGTGTTAGGATACTTCTACTTTTTGTTTATTTGGTGATCACAGATAGAAAAGTGCACCAGTAAGATGAATATAGTGTACAAAAGATGAATCGTGCGAAAAATTCACAGATTATCAATGTCGATTTTGATAACAGATGTATCGTTCACAGTGAATCAATTAGGATGTTCACAATGGGGTTGAAGACATGGAAAAGTTATAAAAAATAGATGGACAACCACCCAAATCACCTGCTATTGAGGTTTTAACAAAACATATTACAAGGAGCTTTAGCAGAGGATATGAATCATCTTTTGTCCATCGCAAAATGGAGAATTCAAGGAATGACATGCTACATAAGTTCTGAAAATATTCACGAATAAGACAGTCAAAGACAACTAGAAGCTAAGAGAACACGAATCAAATGCTAAATCATTAAATAAATGTTTGTAAAGCTACAGTGTGGTGCATTTGGAAAGCAAAGAAAGAAAAGAAAGACCTTTGACAAAAGATAACACCTTTGCTCAACTTACTTTCTCTTCTTGTATTTAAATAAATAACACCCTTCTTCAATTTCGGACGACAATAATATTTTGTAAGTATCCAAAGCACATATGAGTCTACATATTTTATGCCAAGACTAGTCGCACCTTAGGTAGTTCTCCCTCCATTTTAATTTGTTTGTCTTACTTTCCTTTTACGTCCGTTTAAGAAAGAATGCATCTTTCCTTATTATTTTCAACTCTTTAATTTCAACTTTCCACCTAACATGTTTATGTCCACAAGATTAAACAACATTTTGGTACAATCCTTAGTTCAATTCAAAAGTCTTCTTTAATTTTCTAAACGCTGTGCCAAGTCAAAACCATACAAACAAATTAAACCAGATGGAGTAATTGCTTTGTTGCTCGTTGTCATGTATTCGTTTCCTACCACAAAGTTTCTCTAATATATAGAGTATATACAAGGTAAAGCTACCTCCTTCAATATGGATTGTCATCTACTCCTATAATGAGGTGACTTGACATAAATTAAATTGATTTCTCAGTTGGTCAGTCAACTCATATATAAGAAAGTCACCTTTCTTCTTGATTTAAATTTTCTACAACGAAGAAAGTGACTTTCTGAAATAATAACTATTAGTCAAACTATCATCATATATATTAGTCGAGTAATCATCACGAATTATCTCATAATGAAAGATCAACAATTTTTTACATGAATTCACTTACTAAATTACCCTTATCATAAAAATACTAAAAGCAAAAGCAAAAGAGGAAACTTTTAAGGGAAAAAAGCTCACTTTGGAGATGCAAACGGCATTGTAGAAGAAGAAGAAGCCTGCACTTTAACCCGATAACTATGACTGCTCTTCTTACTATCAAATCTCCAGTTCTCGCATTTCTCAACACACCCATTAATCCCTCTGATTGGTACCACAGAACCCGAACAACAACACTTCACTCCAAAAACCCTTCTTCTCTTCCTCTGTAACTCCACAAATCCAATTCCTACATCGACCCTTTTGAGCTTACCTCCCAATGGACCCATTAACCCATTAGAACCCGTCGCCGCTGTCGCTGCCGCCGCCATTGCAATTATTTACGAAAATGCCACTGAAAATGGTGGAGTTTTATGGGATTGAAGAGTTTGAAGTTTAATTGAAAATGGGAAGTGGAAAATCGAGCAAGAATTACACTGAACTGAGGACTCAAAAAATCAGCAAAAAAAAATAAAAAATTTAATTATATGATCTGTAAAATGAAATATTTTTAATTTAAGGAATTTATTAGAGTGGTTCAATGGGATTTGTAAATCACTTTGCCACACAAGATTTGTCACGTAGTAATTTATGGTGACTCAGCATAGCCCATTTTGGATAAAATATTTCCAAAACATAGGGATCGTTTGGTTGCTAGTTAGAAAGGAGTTATATTTACGTATTATAACTAATACATAGATAACTAAATACTCATATGATTACTACCTACACAACTAAATTTGTATGTTTTTAATTTTTTTCGTTATTAATAACTACGTAACTCTAATCAGCAACCAAGCGATCATTTGCTACTTTATTAGTGGTCAATACACACATGTGACATGACACATCAACAAAAGTGTTATGGTGATATGGCATAAGGTACATGTTGACGTTAGAAACTCCTAACTCTCCCACATGACTCTGGGACACACATTTTTCATGGTGAAAGCAAGGCCACATGATTTTTGTAACATAAGAGAATAGGACAAAGAGTAAAATGTTGTTTTTCGTATAACTTTTAATTATTTTGAATTGGCAATTATTGTGACTTATAGTACTTTTTACGTAGTTTACAAATATATAAATTTCATTTCAAAAAATTTGAAGATTTCATGCGCAAATTTTCCAGTCAAACTTAAACTGTTTGACTCTCGAAAAATAAAAAATATCACATAAATTGAGACGGAAGAAGTATTATATATGTCGTGTCTATTTGGATAAGCTCAACAAGAAGAGAAAAAAAAGGCTTTGTTTACAAAGTATTAGGCTGAGTTAAGGGGTGAACAAAATTTCAAACCCCACACAAGTAGGGAGCACAAAATCATGTGGTTGGGGAAATCTAACAATTGGCCTATACTAAACTTACTCACAAGTCACAACCAACCATAGCCTTACCCCACAAATAACGGGTAGCGGAGTCAAAATTTTTACTATAAAAATTTAAAACATATATAATAATAATATATTCAATGTAATTTTATAGGGATTTGGGAAGAATAGAGCGAAAGTAAATCTTACTTCTATCTTGTAGAAATAAAAAAATTGTTTAGACCCTCATCTTAAATAAAACATGTCAAACTGTTTGAAAAAAAAAGGGATACAAATATGAGAGCAGTAACAACTATGAAATAAATACGAAAATGGAGAGTATTACACAACATATAGGAGAAAAAATAGTAGTAACAACGAAATAATACAATGGTAGAAGCACAAAAAATGCAAGCAATAACCAGAATCAAAGAACAAGAAAAGATTTAAACTATTATTATAAATAAATATAGGAAGAAGTTAAAAGAAATTCGATATATATTTTAAATTTTCTATAAAGGGTCCGGATGAACCCCTTCCAAATCCCTAGCTCCGCCTATGCCTACAAGTACATTAGGTAGAAAACTCACATGTGTTGTTTATTTTGAACAAAATACTGTAATTTTAACAATTAAAATAAGAATAACAACACTTAACAATGATTAAATGATAAATATGTTTATAAAAAATAATAGTATCTTATATTTATTTATTTGGCGTAAATATCTAATATAACTTTTTACCAAGTATGTCATATTTTGATGTTTGAACCTTTTCTTGATGCTAAGCTCTCAAAGACTAAACACAATTTGGTTCAAACTCATGTATCTACGACACCAATAACTATGCCTCAATCCTCAACAAGTTAAATCCGCTACATAAATCATCACTACTCCGAGCTCAACTCATGTCATCGTCAAACCTAAGTATCTACAAAAATACAAATCCAGAAACATTCAAAGAACAACTATAGCAGGTTATATTTGAACTCTCAACAAATGTTTACCCAACAAAGTTAGTATGTAAATTAGCAATTAACATTCTCGTCTATGTATACAACAATGTTTGAACACTATACCAGTAAAAAATTTCCCTCTCGGGGAGCTCCATCTAAGCGGCTACACTTCACGAATTCAAGCATTGTGGATCATAGGCCTCCAAGCTACTATAAGTTCAAGCTCGTGCCCGATAACTCTTAACTGAATATCTCAAGGAGAAGAGGATCCGTGTTACTGTGTGGTCAAGGCTTCAGCCACGGGCATTCACAATTGAATGCGTTGAAAATAGGTTAATGCCCGAAGAACTCTTTTAAGGAAGGCTGGTTTATATACAGGTAAAACCTCTCGAAAGGTAATCTTTGATCCTTTCTCAATCTGAAAGCAACTCGTCCAACTCAGTATCCTCAGACATGGAAGAGTCATAATCGGTACTTGTTCCATTGGAAAAAGCTTCAGATTTGGAGCTACCAAGTGAAACTTCGCCCAGAGGGTTATCTTCATCTTCTTCTTCATCCTCAGGATCAGTCATTTCTGGCTCATAATCTACATTTTCATCATGAGCAACTGCCTCAATATCTTTCTTCCTATCATCACCGTCTTCCTTCTTAGCTACATTGTCTTTACCACTTTTTCGATGATCCCAATCCATTTTCTTTTCAGCCTCGGCATCCTCACAGATGCATGTTGATGGATTTTCGTGAAACTCACCCCTCCCTGGCCTCACCTCCTTGGGATCCCCCATGAATCCTCTTTGAAACGTATGAACTCTAGAAGAAAATTCCTCCGTTGTCATGTTATTTCTATTTAGGAACACACGATTCAGTTTCTTAGCATTTGGGCGAATGGTAGGTTTATGACCGAAATATCTCCTACATCAAAAGAAAAGATATATTAGCCAGAATCTAAATAAAATTTGCAGAACAATTCGAAAGGCCGGAAAGGGAAGCAGTATACCTTCGTCCTGCTAAAATTTTTGCCATGTTTCCGTTGTTATTAGTGACAAATACATCACTTTCATCACAAACTATGAAGTCAAGAGCAGCCATTCTAGAAGAATATGTAGAAAATGGTTCTAACTCTTCCTTGCTGGCAATAGTGTCCTTTGAGTAAAAGTTTGGAAAGAGGGCCTTTAATGGAGCCAATGTCTCTTCACCTCCATACACTTCACCAGATGCTACGTAAATATGAACGTCTTCTCCATATCCAAGTGCTCTTAGCATCAAGCCAACTTCTTCAGGAGTAAGAGGGCATCTTCCTTGCCTCCTCGCCTTTTCCGGGTTGCTGTTCTGCACATGTATTAAAAAAGAGTTTACACACACTTCAGTCCTTGGACTATTCTATCATATGGTGTGGAAGACAGGGAAATTGCCTCCATTAACCTAAAAATATCTCATAAAAACAATTTTCTCTCTCTCTCTCTCACACACACACACTTATTTCTCCTAATACTGCTGAGAGAGAGACCTGGGCCTCACAAGGATGACAGAAATCCAGTTTATTTCCCAGATTATCCAGTGTCACACTACTTCTCTTCTTCGATAGATCTTTTACATTGTATTGTAAAAAATTGAAAATCTGAACAGAAGTGAGAGATATAAATAGAGAAAAAATGCTTAAGTGGAGCAAACAGTCAAATCTGTAAACTACATTGTCCTGATGATACATTAGGAAATGACCAAAAATCTGAAATTTTCGGGATCTCACATGTAAAGTTTTCCACCTCCGCCGTATCTTTCCCAGTTCTGTCCTCTCCTTATCCCCTCCACCATAATAGCATCCAGAGAATGCAAGCATATCAGGTTCAAACCTGTAAACAATACACTATAAGCAAACTTATTCTTCTCTAGAATTCCCAAAACTGCAGCAAAGCATTTCTCCCCATCCAAAGTGAACATGTCATCTAAAAAAAGAATACATCAAGTAGATTATCATGAATTCTGAACCAGTCATCTCATATGCAATTTGTTCAAGGACCAAAGTCCTACAAAATCATCATATGTTACAAATGAAACATAACATTTCATTTCAGAATAGAAGCATCCGTGAACAGTGATTGTAGTAGACAAACTCTTCAGCTTACTGAAGGGAAACATGCAATAAACACACTAAGAAAAATACCCAGGACATTACATTCGGTTCTGCACTTGAAGGACATAACTAGCAGCAGTCATAAGGAAATGGCAGACAAAAGGAAAAGACAGAGAAATAAAATAAGAAATAGAAATCATAAAACCAAGTCAGATCTTATGACTAACCTTAGGTGAAGGGCAATATAATGCTTGCTACTCATTCTCATTCGCTGGACCAATTTCTCACCCATTTTGAGTATAGGGTCCGCAAACTTCAGGGCATGATAATTGACTCTGCATCTAAGCTTTTGCAAATCTGTATCCAGCTTATTTGCAAGTCGATAGTCAAACTTGCTGATCTGTACAGCCTGTCACAAGAAGTAGACTGCTAATACAGGTCTGAGATATCAATAATACACAATACTAATAGACATCATACAGAAAAGAACAATCCCCTGTTCCCTGCAACCAGGAATAAGCTAGATACTTTCTGTTATTTGAAACAGAGGACTGGTTTTCCACTTACTGTACCAGACAATTGTATTTTTTTTGGGTTAAGAGTTCCCAAAAAAAAAAATCTCAAAAAAAAGAGTTCCCAAAATTAACATATTAGAGTTAGTGAAGCTTCAGGGCCTAGTTCTCTTGAAAACCAATTTTCAAACATTTAAGACTGATAAACTTGAGGCAATGAGACAACAATAATCTCCTCAACCGCCAACCTAAAAGAGTTAGAACAAGGATACTTAAAGATGTTTTCTGATGGAATATCATTATCTTATAAAAGAAATCCTTCCTTTGAGCGTTGAAAATAAATGAGATTTTACTACTCATAACCAAGATAATTCATGATTCTTCAAAAACTTATAGCAGTTTGCTTCCATTTGAATCAGTGATCACTTTCCCGAAGCATCAACAAAAATCTAAAGTTGGCAAGAGGTTCCAGGAAGTACCCAAGTATTAGTGCCTCGACTCCTTAATCTAGTAAGTTTAGGAAGTTCAGTTACAACAACTGAAAAGGATGCAAAATTTACAGAATCTTATAGGTTCCATAGCCTAGACCCCTGAGATTGAATGTAAATACTCCAAAAAAAGTAACTCGCAGTGCAGTAAATAATTAATAAAAGTGTGATTCTCAGATAGGTTTCCATTCATTCACAAATTGCTAAGAAATACAAGTGTCTTGAAAACTCACATGTCTTTTCATGAGTACAGGCAATACACGATTTATATAACATCTGTCACTGCACTTTCTAGGAACACGCATTCTATGTGGTGTCCATATCTGCCCTCTTCTAAGCGGAAGGTCTTTTATAATTGTAACATCTGTTGTTAGATGTTTTATAAACCAATCAACATCAAATATGTCAGAGAAGTCACTGCAAGAGAAAAGGAGATCATTTCACTTTCACAGTTACAAGCAGGATTATTAGCATTTTAAATGTACCTATACAATAAGTTCAGTGATGGTTGGAGAAACCACTATGCAAGAAAATACTAAATCATTCTTCTGATACTACTCACTCACCTAGAATCTTTCCAGAAAGACGTCTTGTCCAACTTTGGAACAACAAGAGTAGCATTTAAAATGCGAGCAGCAACAACAGCATCAGTTATCTGCCATAAAGATGGGCCAGCTTACACTGTTAACTATAGGCCAATTTAACTTAAAAGTGCAAATAACTATAGTGCAATCATCAAATCCTAGAGCATGATTATGCAGACATATTGGCTATCACTAGATATGAAATTTGTTCTGGAGATTTTGTAATCATTACTTCTCTGTCCAATCAAATTAGGTGCATCTTGAGGTGCTAATGAATCAATGATCAATCAATCAACTATAACTCAGTCCCCATTTAGTTGCACTCGTTTACCGATCAAGAATATCTTGCAAAAATCAACAACATTGATATGACAGAACGCCACAAACTGAACACAAAATTCTGCAACACTTGAACAACCATTAGATGTTGTGTCCCACCAGTTGCATAAAGCTACTCCACTTGCTGGTATAGAAAACCTCCTAATTAATGGGCATTGTTCACTGTGAAATCTAATGCCTTAATTTTCACTATGTGCATGTGCTTACAACAATACCAACAACTATGTCTCAATACCAAACTAGTTGAGTTGGCTAAAAGCCTAAAACAGTCTTCTACATCCATTCAGCTTCATTTGGACCTCTTTATTACAATACACAGTAATTTGTCTTTTAAGACATTAAGGGTGCCGATCAATCCATGTTCTGATGTAGCCGTATCTAGAAAAGCACATCCCAAGACATTTTTATAATGATTTTCCTCATAAATAGACTAGCTTTAACAATTGTGAACCTAAAGCAACCTGATACCTTTATTCGGGCTTGCTTGTGCATTAACTATCTAAAATTAGAAAAGACAAGGTCATTTGAACTACCCTATAAAATATGACAATCACTGAATCAACTACCTTATTTGTCTGTAAGTGTTGGAAAAAAACAGTTTCTCGATCAGAATCTCATTTCTAGTTAGTCAACAAATTAAAACAGAAATCATATTCAATTCTAAAAAACCAATCTGGTAATTTTTTTTAAATATTTTTTTGATAACCGAGAAATCTGTCTGTGACCCGCCCTTTAGACCAATCATAGCCTTCTAAACTCAGTGGATAAATGGGTCCGCCCCTCTACAATCTGGTAATATTTTCTTACCCCAGTTCTCTGTTGGTTAAGACCTCCACTGGTCACAATCAACAAGTATCGATTCGGATGTGTGATAGTTTTGGCTTCTGCAATTTGAAACAGTACAAATACGCAATCAGATTTCAATGATCAAATTCAACCTGATTAATAACTCCATCATTGCTGCTACATAAACATACTAAAACAAAATGATTACTTTTTTTTCAAATACAAATAGTATAAAAGAAGCTGAGCTATTGAGCTCATTTTCGAGTTTACGCACTTGCAAATTTACTGCTGGCATTACTGCATCCATAGAAAAACTTCGAATTTTTCGAACTCCAGAGATCACGATTATGAACTCCTGCACTGATCTAGAACTCAACAATCAACCACACCACATTTAGCAACCTTAGATCCAAATCAAATCTCAAATAAAACCAATAAGATTCAGATTAAATCCTAACCTTAACACGAGATGAAGGAACTTTAATCTCATTACCACCGCCTTTTCCTCCCTACAAATAACAAATTATGTAATTAAATTAATACTTTATCATATTATTAATCAATCAATTAACACATCATAATTAAATTAAACATTTTAGCATTTTCTCGTGAGCGTGATTATTAATGTAATGTACCGATGAATCATCACGATGGAGGTGGCGGAGGTGATTATCATCATTAGGAGACGGCGCGAGGATTGATAGGAAGAGGAATAGGAAGAGGATAATGGCGGAAACAGCAAAAATTGCCGGGAACAGAAACCGCACACGGCTGTGATGATGCTGGTGGCGCCGCCGTGGAATAGCCATACGGCGGCGATGATTGGTGGTCGGAAGCGTTTTTGCTGGTTTTGACTCCTCCTCCGGTGGTGTCGCGGAGGAGAGGGTTTAGGGGTATTATTGGAAATACAGATTTGTTATTCTTTCTTCTTCAAGGAGAGACGATTTTGGGGTTTTAGGCCCCATAACGACAACGATTTGCATTGTAGGAAACTCTTTTTCTGTTTTTAGCTTTTGGAAAGATCAAATTTTGTTCAATCCGTTCGGTGTTCGGTTCTCATATTAGATTTCGAATGTTAAAGTGAGGGATTCATTACACATTTTTTTGTTTTTTTCATATTTATCTTCCCTTCTCGACAACAGATCTTATTCATCTCACCATAATTTTCAGATGACGCAGATCAATTATTTACCATACAAGTAGTAATAAATTATTGGAAATGATTAATTTGAATTTGTATTGTGTCATTAAAGTGAACGGCTCATTATTAAAAAAATCATATTTACGTTTCTAAATGAAGAAATCTTATTCATATCATCATGATCTTCGGATAACAAATCAATTATTTACCACACAAATTTGTAAGAAATTAATTATTAAATTTTGAATTAATGATTAATTTGAATTCGTATTGTTAATGTTAAGTAAAGGGATGATTATAAGAATTTTTTTCATATTTGTATTCTAAACGAAGAAATCTTATTCATTTTACCATGATCTTCGGATGATAGATCAATTATTTACCAGGCAAGTTGTAATAAATTATTGAAAATGACAAAAGACAACAAAAGAAGAAATATTAGTTTATGTGAATTAATATATTAGGAGTAATTAAAGAAAAGGGAAGAAACAAAACAAACAAAAAAAGCAAAAAGGGGAGTGTGTTTGTGATTTAGATCTTTGAATTGTTGGTTACTTGAGGATTAGGTAAGATTTGGGGTTGAAAAAATGTTTGACTAGAAAAGTAGGTTTAACTGACCATTAGATGTACATTTTTAATGACCATCGTGTCCGCGACTAATTTCACGAGATAGTTATCAATAACAGGTGACACAGAACTTTGTTCACTAAAGCTAGGATTGATGGAAATAATCACGTAATATTTTTATATTAACATGTCATCTAACATCAAGGGGTGTGCAGAGAAGGTCTCGTATTCGAGTAGTATGAATGAAGAATTTCTTGGTAGAAAACGTTTTTTTCCTATAATGAGCTTATTTGATGTAAATCAGATAAATCGAGCTAGTAAATTTCGGATGTCAAAGTGTAATAGCTAGTAATTCGTTGTTTTGTTATTTGTAGATTGGATCTATGATTAAATTATTGAAAGCTCATCAACTATAGTTTCCCACTTAAAGTCACTTTCTAATAAATTTAATTGCAATTTGTAGATTGGACTTGTGATTAAACTAATGAAAGTTTACTAGCTCCACTACTTTGAAGTCATTTTCTAACAAATTCAAGATTTCATTGTACCGACTACGTGTATGCATTTATGAACTCTACGGAACTTTATCAATTCCTACGCGACACTAAGCAAAACTGCTAATATCCGCGGTGCCCTCTAGATTGTACTGAATATACTAGGCTAGAATGTCAATATTGTACCTTTAGAGTTGCGGGCCAATGTCAAAGAGACAGTGCTCATGAAGGCATTTTGAAGCTCAAAGAACATGTCATTACTAGCTAAACATGGCATATCTACTGGCTCTAGTATTTACAGGCTTTCAAGGAATGGAATATTACTATCAAACACCCTTCACTATATCGGATAGTATTTATGTTCTACCTTTTTCCTGGCAACTTTTCGTGGTTTTCATGTGGTTATAGGCACTATTGACTCTACTAGTTTTGGTTATAGGTAATTTTGATACTATTTATAATAGTTATTTTATATTAAACATGCATACATGTTACTCTATGATGTAAAAGAATATAATATTTCTTTAAAATATGTTTTTTATATAGAACTTTCCACACAATTTTTATATTAGATTTGAGATATATTTGTCTACCTATAATAATTAACATGTTTGTCCACCTGAAAAAGATAATGCAAAAGAAAAAAAAACTCCTAATTGTTTTTTAATGCAAACCAATTTAATTAGTATTATATGTGGTAATAAGTGGTTATTCAAGAGATATTGCTACGTGGAATTTACTTCAACATTTATGGTGTGAAGATTTTATTAAGTCATTAAGGCAGTAAATATTTATAAAAATGGTGAAAAAAATGTAAAAATATGATATTATGATTCATTGTAATGTAACTTGTCATTTAAGGTCTTTCCACTTGTAATATGATACATGATTTATTATTTAATGATTAATTAAATTATTTATTATTTAATAATTAATTAAATGATTTATAATATTATAATTTAGTATAGGGGTAAAATGGTAATCCAATTTTGCATTTTAAAGCTTCCTACTTTTTATAATACTAGTCTCTAGACACTTGCGTTGCACGTGTGTCCCATATAAGTAGTTCATACAAAATAAATCATATTAAAAATACATTGCAATGAACATAGAATAAAGTAAAAAAGTACAAGCTGAAATAGATGAATAGTAAACTTATATTCGAATGACTTCTTCGTTGAACAATAGATGATTAAATATTATTTGAAACTACAAAATTCAACATCTAAATTTAGCTAGGTAGCTAAAAAGTATAATGAATTATATTTTGAGCAACATTTAATGTATTCATATATTACATGATACTCTTCCATAAGTAATGTTCTTAATGCATATTCCACTTTATTGTTTTGATTACCGATTTCAACGGTTAGAGTAGTTTCATTCATCCACTTATAATTATACAATTAGGAAAACATTAATAAACATAAATCACCAAAATATTATAAATGAATACCTATTTTTTTTCATTTATCCACTTTTTTTTTACCAATTTTAGCAAATTTAAGGTATCAAAAATTAAAGTTTTAAATAACTTCAAGCTAAGCAAAGACTCAAAGCTAATGTCAAAGACATGACATATAAGAGGACCAAAAGTCAATCTCCAACACTTCTATGTCAATACATCGGTTTGATTTTAACTCATAAACATGAATATAAGAAACATTGATAATTTATAAAACTTAAAACTTATAAAATAAAATATTATATAAACAAGAATAATATATATTTACAATTGCAGGAGTTAGGCTTCTCATAGGGCACAATGTCTTTCAGATATTTGGGAGTTCCCTTAAGTACTAAGAGAGTAACTATTGTGCAATGCCAACCACTGATTGACAAGATCATGGGAAGAATTCAGAACTTGACATCTAGGTTCCTTTCATATGCAAGCAAAGTTCAACTTATCAAGAGTGTATTATTCTCTATTCAAGTGTTCTGGTCGCAAGTGTTTATCTTGCCAAAGAAAGTGATCAAATGTATTGAAGGATTGTGCAGAACTGGAGGTACAGATACATCAAAAAAAGCTTTGATTGCTTGGGATCAGCTATGTAAACCAAGGATTGCAGGTGGATTATTACGGCCCGTTTGGATTGGCTTAAAAGTTTGTCAAACTTACTTTTAAGTCAGTTTTTGACTTCTGGAAGTGTTTGGCAAATATAAAAAATAACTTAAAATAAGTTACGAAGTGTTTGGCAAGGTAAAAAATGACTTAAAATAAGTCAGAAACCAAAAGTAGGTCTCCCCCTACTTTTTATTTTTTGACTTAAAAGTCATTTTGGTTTGACTTTTTATTTTGACTTAAAAGCTACTTTTTTTAAGTCAATCCAAACGGGCTCTAAATATCCTAAGTATTTAGGAGTGGAATAAGGCAGCCATCTGTTAACTTTTGTGGAACCTGAGCAAAAAGAAGGACAAGTTATGGGTGCAATGGGTGCATATGTATTATGGGAAACAGGGGACAGTGTGGAACATACAAGCCTCGTGGATGATGCAGAAGATACTACAAGTATACAAAGATTTGGAGGTTGTGGGGTGGAATGAAGCACAAGTAATACAAGTTGAGAAATTCTCAACAAAACAAGTGTATCAACTGCTGAGAGGGGAATATCCTAACGTGGAATGGAGGAAACTGGTGTGCAATACTATTGCTTGCCCAAAATGGAGCTTTATCTTATACTTAACTCTACATGGGAGACTACTGACAAAAGAATGGCTTATTGTTTGAGGAAGTGTGGATAACAAGACAGGTCTGGCAGAAGATTTTACAATGGCAAAAAATCCAAAAGCAAGCATCAGGATGGAACAAGGAGCAGAGATCGGCACTTGACCATTACAAAGGGAACTCACCAGAAGCTGGAATATTTCGAACCACACTTGCAGCCAGTGTTTATTATATCTGGCAGGAGAGGGACCATAGGATCTTTCAGAAGAATGTTAAATTAGGTCTTAGGCCTAACTCACACCCCAAAAGCTAGCTCAAAGGGAGGAGGATTGCCCAAGCCTTA
>NW_006238962.1:1238839-1254500 GCF_000226075.1 Solanum tuberosum | reverse complement strand
CAATTTTGATTTTGGGGGCCCCAACATCGGATGAGACGGGCCCTTCTCTGATACCATGTTAAATTAGGTCTTAGGCCTAACTCACACCCCAAAAGCTAGCTCAAAGGGAGGAGGATTGCCCAAGCCTTATAAGGAGTTCACCCATCTCATTAACCACCGATGTGGGACTTTTGTCATTCTTTAACAGACTAGAAGTTGTGCCACTCTAATTCTTAAGATTGTACAAGAAGTTCGTATTATAGGGGGGATGAAATCGAAATTGAGCATGAAAATGGAGAGGCTGGATTGGTATCCTATATAGTGGTTTGGTTAGACAAAGCAATGGTAGGATAGAGTATGATAGAATGTTAGAAATATGCAGTTTCTGGGGGTTATCCAGACTGTTTTTTGTTTTGTAATTCTCACTTGGTAATAAAAAATTTATTTACCAAAAAAAAAGAATATATTTACGAACACATTCACAGAAAATAATAAAGCTGAAAAATGAACTTACTCGTTAAATTTGTATGTTTCCTCTACTACTTCTCCTAATGGAGAGAGTTGTACATATTCTTGATTTATGAATTCATTTATAAAAGTTGATCATTGAGCATAATTTAATGGATTAGATAAGATCATTCATTATCAATTAAGTTAGGTAACTAAAGAAAATCAAAAGTTCTAGTGTTGGAGACGAAAAGCCTTAAACTATGATAAAATGTTCTTTCCAACTTCGCTATGAAATCATTTTATGTGTATGAAATCATATACCTCTTCTAATATTTATTATATACAGATCATTGAGAAAAAATGAATATTAGTGCATATCCTACATTTAAGACGTCCATAATTGAAGTATTGAACCACAATTATCAATACTTTTCACATTCCCTTTCCGTCTTATAAAATGAGGTTGCAGAAAGTGAAAAGTTATTTTACATTTAATAGTATGCTGACATTAAGTAATATAAATTTAATATGATATGATATGATGATATGATGATGATATCTGACTAAGGAGCATCATGTAAACCAAAGGATAGCATAGAAAAGGATCTAAACAGATTTTAGATTCACAAAATAGTAGCAACAATTTGTAAAAAGTAATTGGATCTTGGTACATAGAGCCATGTAACCAAAACAAAAAGGCAAACACACACATTTTGTCCGAGGCAACTTATGTCGATCAGTTGCTCTCCAGTACTCCTCCAACTATAACGTTTCGTGAAGAAGCTGCAAGTAACATCATGTGCTAAATAAAGCTTGCCTCTAAAAGAAAAGAAGCCGGTGGGAACAACTTTGCAACGAAACCATATTTAGAGATGCTATACTTTCTGTGTACAGCATTAAGCCTCCCAGTTGCAGCCTTCTGATGGAAAGTAACCATCAGTTTTGAGCACTCCCTGTTATGTTTACAAAACAAAACACTCAGAGGGGTTTTTTCTTCGTGCATTCGGTAAGAATACATCATCTTTGCAAAGGAAGAAAAGTAGATAGATAGATTGATAGATAAGATACTTACAAAAGCTGATCTCGGGTATAGTTGCTATATTTCTCACAAGTTTTAGTCCACTCCTTAGCCACACCTAGAGTACATTGAGCAGTAAATATCGCTGCAGCTGCTAGCATTGAAGGTGGGAACCTAAGTGTTTCATACTCAACAAGGCATAGTTCAGTCATGAAGAAAGACAGAAGCTCCACCTGATTCAAGAATAACCGAAAATTGTCAGTACTTGATCATGATTCACAAATGTTGTCATTTCTCTAAGCTAATTTAGTACTAGTAAGTTTATAGTAACCTTCTTATCGGACTGAGCAGCTTTAAGAAATCGCTTCATAAACACATATGTCGTAGGCACAGATAGTTTGAACTGTAAGGTATTGATCATCAACTTCTCCTGCAGAAAGTACTCAATCAAAGTCATATGGCAGGCTAGGAGAACTTTAGCAAAATATAATGAAATTTTAGTTACCATTTCAAGCACTTCTATCCCGTTGTAAGCCTTGTCAGAGATCAAAATTAGATCCTGGACGACAGGAACTGAAACTTCTTCGTACTTGCAGGCGAGAAACAAAGCTGTTACCCCAACAAGCTGGAGTTTTTTCCTAACCACTGGCTGGACTGCCAAGAATCTATCGATAAGATTAACGGTCAAGTACAAAGTCTCCTCCATCAGTTCAAACTTGTACTGAACCTACACATATTTGATTGAACATTAGTGAGGCCGGAAGTCATTGTTGTTGCTTCATGGAATTCGGAGAGGCTGCGAGTCATTGTTTTTATACCTCAATCAGCCAGTCAATGAGAATAGCTCTCATCCTATCATTGATATCAAATTGTTGTTCCATATAGTTTGGAGGGGCACAAGCAGAACTCTGAAATGAAAAGTAAATTTATAAATGTGACTCCGTCAAACAGATATCCAGAAAGTTGTACAAATTTCATCTCATCCGGTCATTCTTGGGGTGTACAGAGCGATTGACAGAGAGAACTTGAACAAGTAAAATAAGCAACGATGCTACTATTAGCACAAAAACTACTACTGGAAGGTAAACTAAAGTAGGTCCACATTCAATGAGAAAGTTAACTAAAGTAGGTCCTCATTCAAGGCTTTGCATTATAAGTTCGTTTTCTGCTAAAGGCAACATGAATAGCACTTCCTATATTGTAATACGTAAAGGGAAGGACAAGTAACCAACTATGCTACTATTGGCACAAAAACTACAACTGGATACCAACTTTAGTTGGTCATTATGATCAAGAAAACTCACTCTCGAGAATCTTATTTACCTAGCATATAATACAGGAATCTGGTTAGCACCCATATTTAATAATGAAAGAACAAAGACTAGACTTAAGGGTATTCATGAGCAGATGAAACAAGCAAAGTGAACGTCTAATGATCAGCTTTTTGTTTCACTATAGATCAGTCAGTTTTATATTTAAAGTCTAATCCTGTTTATGTAAATGCTCAAACATACTTCTAAGAATCAATCATCTTAAATACGGTGGTCAGGTAGAGAACCTATATACAAACTTAACAACAGCAACATATCCAGTGGAGTCTGGGAAAGGTAGGATGTACGCAAACACAAACTATATTTAAATACCATCTCCATACATAAGTTTTAAAAAATCTATTGAGCTTCTACAAAAGGTGCAGTCGTGTTGGAATAATTTCTCACCTCAATCTTCTTGTAGTAAGCATGAATATCATCAATGTACTCCACAGCAGCTAGTATGTTCCTTTTATCAGCCCTATCTATGTCCACAATCAACGTCTTTTCTATTTCTCCCATCTCTATCTCTTCATCCTACATGAAAAAAACACACAAAATAAATGATCCATAGATCATCCCGAATAAAAGTACAGATCAAATCAATTATACCATCCGAGCAATTTCCTCCATCATTGCTTCTGTGTGTTGGACAGACATTGGCACAACATAGTCACTTGTGGCCTTGTAATCTTTTACATCGATAATGATGGCACCTTCTAGTTCATTTCTGTTAGGTGCTGTTTCGACCACTGGCTTTGTTACCTGTGGAAGATAACACTATCAACACCTCCAAACATAACTAGTATAATCCAAGATGGTACTCGTTGAAAAATGTACCTCGAGTGTTGGTTGTAGAGGCTTGCCAACCACTTGTGCAGCATACTTCCTGAGGCAGCAAGAATCCACCATACTATTAAAAGAAAAACAGACCAAATGATAAAAGTATTTAACAATAAGAACTATCTCAACCAAGAATTAGAGTCAGACCTCATGATTGGTCGATGAATTGGATTCGTATCACCTTCCACATTCTTGCTACAAAGAATTGGAAAGATCATTAATGAAAATGCAATAAAAAAAGACATTTTGAAACTCAATAAATTAAAGAGTTTGATCATTTCTTACTCGGTGACGCCATTTTTCTTGTGTAGCTTACAAGGGTACTGTGGAGCTTCAACTATGTTCTCATTTATTGTGCTTAGAGCCCTTCTATTATTCCCCATTACCCCTAGTAGCGAAAAAACGAAAGATTTTCCATCTCATAAATTTCATGTTTATAATAGACCTTAATACAAATCAGATACAATAGTCTATACATGATTTTAACAATTCAAAATT
This sequence comes from Solanum tuberosum, assembly GCF_000226075.1. Classification (NCBI taxonomy): domain Eukaryota; kingdom Viridiplantae; phylum Streptophyta; class Magnoliopsida; order Solanales; family Solanaceae; genus Solanum; species Solanum tuberosum. Next base: position 1,250,402 of record NW_006238962.1, on the reverse strand, counting down.
CAAATTATACCTCGAAGAATTGAAGGCCTTACAACACCTTGGGAATTCTCATCTGATCCAACCATCTTGAACCTAATTAAAGATTGAACAACAAACAATATTAAACGCCCAAACTTTATTTTCAAAAAAAGGGTCAATCTTTATAGGGACAGTCAAGAATCAAGCTAAAAAAAATCGCAGATCACAAACCGAAAACATCAACCTGCAAAATCAAGAACTCTTTATACTGATTCTCAAAAAGATCTAATCTTTCAGTGCAAAAATGATTCAAAAAGCAAAAAACAGACAATGAACTAAAACCTGCAAAATTAAGAACCATTTATACTAAAAGGGCAGCCCGGTGCACTAAGCTTTTGCTATGCACGGGGCCAGTCTATTGTACACAGTCTTACCCTGCATTTCTACAAGAGACTGTTGCCACGGCAAGAACCATTTATACTGATTCTCAAAAAGATCTAATCTTTCACTGAAAACCCGCAAATAATTCAAAAAGATACAAACAATGAACATAAACCTGCAAAATCAAGAACCCTTTATACTAAACGGGAAGCCCACGGGGCCCAATCAATTATATGGAGTTTTATCCTGCATTTCTGCAAGAGGTTGTTTCCACGACAAGAACCCTTTATACAGATTATCAAAAAGATCTAATCTTTCAGTGAAACAAACCTAAATGAATCAAAAATTCAAAAATTAAATAGAAAGACGACGAACATCAACCTTCAAAAATCAAGAACCCTTTATACAGATTCTCAAAAAGATCCAATCTTTCAGTAAAAATTACCCAAAATGATTCAAAAAAAGAAAACACAGAAACTATGAACAGAACCCCATAAAACAATTCAACTATTTAATAAAAAAAAATGTCTCACTCTCTCTATTTCTTTATCTACAAATTAATTTTGAGATTGTTTCATTGAATATAGAGAGAATCTAAAGGCAAAATAATTGTGTTTTTTTTTGTTTTTGTTTGTATTTTTTTTTTCATTATTTTGAAAACAACGGCTAGTATATATATGGGCTTAAGATGAAAAGTCATGTATTTTTCCAATTACTCCTTCAAAATTTCTTATTAAAGGCATTTAATAATGTGTTGCCAATAAATCAGTCTAGACATCTTTCCAATAAATTCGTGTATTTAGTCGGATTTCAATATAGGTACAGAACGCTAAAGGTGGAGCTCTCTATACTACTCTCTCCGCCCAACAATACTTGTCCACTATACTAAAAATAGATGTCCAACAATATTTGTCCACTTTATGAAATCCATGGATAATTTTACACTTAGTTCGTAATTCATCCTTATCATTAATTATAGTCATTTTCCTATTACATTTTTTAAGATATTGTATTTGTTATATTCAAAGGGTGATATAGTAAAAATATCCTTCTATTTATAGTTTCTTAAGGGGTGTGTCAAGTCAATAGTGGACAATTATTGTTGGACAGAGGGAGTAAGTTTAATATGACATGATTTCACTTAATCGGAGGTATTGGATTTGAGTTTCCCTAGTACATATTCATCTTAGTTAGGAAGCGTTTTACTCCTTAACGTGGAATTTTTCAATGTAAATTCGAATTTAGTCGAATTTCAATATAGGTACAGAGCATGAATGGCAGAGCTCTCTATACTAAGTTTAAGAAAGGTATAATACATAAATATGTCATTTAACTTGATTTCATTTCACATTTATGTCCTCCAATATTGGGTATGTACAAATAGACACTTTAACTTGTATAAAATTGAACATGTAGACACATGAGTCGTATGTGACATAATACACATAGGACACCACATAAGACCCAAATTTTCATGTAGGATGTCATGTAGGACGTGTATGTCTATTTGTTCAATTTTATAAAAGTTTAAGTGCATATTTGTGCAAACCAAAAGTTGGAGGGCATAAATATAAATCGAGACAAAGTTAAAGAGCATATTTATGTATTATGCCTTTAAGAAAATTAAAAAAATATTTTTGAATTTTGTGATTTTAAATTAAATATGTAACATTTAATTTTGTGATATTAAACATGTTAGGGATAAGGGTCTGAAAAATATCTCAACTTTGGTCGAATTTGTTGTTGTGATACTAAACCTTCATGAAAAATACCCCAACTTTGGTCGGATTTGTTGTTGCGATACTAAACTTTCATGAGGACCTATTACCTCCCTAGACTATTTAATACCGTATTTTTTACCCCCTGAACTATTTAATAGTGTATTTTAAAGGTACATATGTGCCCACGTGGACACATTACTATTTATAATTTTGCATTATTTTTTATGTCCACGTGGGCAAATATATATGTTTAAAATACGGTATTAAATAGTCTAGGGAGGTAATAGGTCCTTATGAAAGTTTAGTATCGCAACAGCAAATCCGACCAAAGTTGGGATATTTTTCAGACCTTTATCCCAACATGTTATATAAAAAGTTAAAATTAAAGAGTTATTGAAAAAAATTAAAATGGACTAAAAAATAAAATAAACAAATTGTTATGGAGGAAGTAATATTTGTTCAAATCCCTTGATATCGATTCACATTTTAGGCATGATATTTTTATATTATTTTAAATTTTCTTATAATTTTTTTGGATTTGCTACAGCTGTATCATTACCTTGTTTCCATACAAGTACAGTCAATGGTCAAAAATGTTTGTTTGTATGCAATTTATTGAATTGAGATGTTAATCCTTTTTGGCATTATTTTACTATATAAGAAGAGTGAATAAAATTCACTCTTCTTTCGACACGTGGCACCAAGATGGCCCACCTACTTTTATATTTGGTTTTTGAAGATGGCCCACCTATCACAAATATGGCCCACCTACTTTTATACACTCCTCTTTCATTATATTTTAATTTTTTCCTTTTTAAATAGTACTAAAAAATAAATTTAAAATATTACAAATTCGATTAACTCTCAAAATTTTACGCGAATTGTATAATTAAGACGAAGGGAATAACATATATTATTTGAAAAATTACATTAAGAATACCATAAACCACAATAGTTAACAACTTACAATATTTGAAAAACATATTAACTCTCAAAATTTCACATGTGTCACATAAATTGGGACAAATGGAGTAACATATATTATTTGAAATTACGTTAAGAATATTATTAATCACAACTTAAAGTATTTAAAAATACATAACATATATTATTTGAAAATAATGTAAAAAATATTATAAATCATAATAATTAACAATTTAACGGATATTGTGCCCGTGCTTCCATTTAGAAGTGAGAATGTTTAGGAGCTTAGGGTTAGTCAGTCAATTGACCGATTTGCCCTTCTTCTTCAACTTCCTCTATTTACTACAAAAATAGTACTAAAAATCAATTTAAAATATTAAAATTTTGGTTAATTCTTGAAATTTCACATGTATTGCATAATATAATAGAGTAGTAACATATATTATTTGAAAATTATATAAATAGTACTAAAATATAGTTTAAAATAGTACTAAGAATTTGATTAACTCTCGAAATTTCATATGTACTGCGTAATTGAGATTGAGTGAGAAATATATATTATTTGAAAAATAGAATAAATATGTGATATTATTAGAAAGAGCTTTAATATATATTTTAAAAATTATTTTGTCTTCCGTATATGATTTTCTGCATATATGTGGAGTTTTAAAGTTTTTAACATTTTAATATAGAAATATGATTATTTGAAAATTTTAGTACTTTCTTCATTTAAATTTTTCCTTGTTTTTCTTTTAATTTGTTCTAGATTTAAAAATTACATAAAAAGTACTTAAAATCACAATGTAATAATATAAGATATTAAAAAAACATAATTAAAAATCATAAAAGAAATTTTATTGACTCTTTAATTCCATATTGAAACATAAGAAGTTTGTTTGAAAATAACATAAAAAGTAACGTAAATTAAAGAAAAATAACAACTAAAAATATTTAAGAATCATATAAGAAATTTAGTTGAGTTTCGTAAAAGTACCTACGTCACATAAAATGGAACAGAAAGAGTAATATATATTATTTGAAAATGATATAAGAAGTGCTATAAATCACAATAAATTAACAACTTCAAAATATATTTAACAAAATCACATACAAAAAATTATATAACTCTCCAAATTTCATCGGTGTCACATAAATTGAAACAAAGAACTACTCCCAATTTATGTTATTTACTTTCCTTTTTAGTCAGTCCCAAAAGAATGTCACATTTCTATATTAAGTAACAATTTGATTATAAAATATTTATTTTACCCTTAATGAAATAATTTACAGTCATACAAATTTATATCATTCATTTTGGACCACAAATTTTAAAAGTCTTCATTTCTTTTTTAAACTCCATGGCGAATCAAACTATCTCACATAAAATGAGACGGAGGAAGTAATATACATTGGGCCCGCGCTGGCGCGGGAACCTAATAACTAGTATAAATATATATCTTGATGTGATTTTATTTGATATTTTTGTCCTCGAATTTTAGATTTGATAATAGTCATTTAAAAAATTGTATAAAATTAAATAAATAGTTATATGTGTCATACGTGGCGTTCTAGATGTCATTTGAAGCCAAGTTAAAGGGCATAATATATAAATGTGTCATTTAACTTGACTTCATTTTATATTTATGTCCTCTAACTTTGGGTGTGCATATGTAGGCATTTAAACTTGTATAAAGTTGAATAAGCAGACACATAAGTCTTACGTGGTATAACACATGTAGGACACCACGTAGGACACAAATTGTCACGTAGGATGTATGTGCCTATTAGTTCAACTTTATACAAGTTTAGGCAAAGTTGGAGGGCATAAATGTGAGCTAAGACCAAGTTACATGACATATTTATATATTATGCCTAATATATAAACGTGTCTTTTAATTTTATTCAACTGACATATACGTCCTCCAACTTTGAGTGAGTACAAGTAGACACTTAAACTTATATAAAGTTGAACAAGTAAACGCATGCGTCCTATGTGACATCCTACGTGAAAATTTCAACCTACATAGTGTCCTACGTGTATTGTGTCACGTAGGACATCTATATCTGCTTATTCAATTTTATATAAGTTTAAGTGTTTATTTGTACACACTCTTAATTGAAAGCAAAAATATAAGCCAAAGATAAATTAAATGACACATTTATATATTATGTGTTAGAATAATAAAATTTGAACCCACCAAATCAAATATATTGTCAAACAATTATAATTTTGGATCGCACGGATCACGTGAACTCAATAACTTTTGTTCGTACAAAAACGAAAAAGCTGGGAACTTGTGAAAAGTACCGAATTAACTAACTTTCAAAATCTCAACACTTCGAAACCCGCAAAAAGCGTTTAGTGTCTTTCTTCTCCTCCAACTTTCAACAGAATTTTCCACTGTAACTATTTTTTCCCTCTTTTTTCCAATTAGTTTATCGAAATCGAAATCAAAGCCTTAACTTTTTCTTAAAAAAGATTAGGTTATGGTTTTGATTTCGTTTCATTTTTTTTCAACTTTCAAACAGAGCATACTCTGTTTATTTTTCGAGGAAATCAAATGGCGATGGATCGAGATCACGAGCTTGAAGAAGGGGTAACTGTAGAGGAGGAATTTGGATCAAGCTGTCAAACGAGTCCACAAGACAAACGAGAAGTGGTACGCGAACTTATTGGTGTGATTCATACCGTTGGATCGTATGAAGAGTATAGGAGATCACAGAGAGAGGAATGTCATTATCTCTCTGAAAGATTGAAGCTTTTACTACCTCTTTTCGAAGAGATTAGAGATTTCGAAGGACAGATCCCTGAATCGAGTATCGAATGTTTGATGAAATTGAAAAAGGCATTTTCATCCGCGAAGAAATTGTTAAAAACTTGTCATTGTGGAAGTAAAATTTATCTGGTTAGTAACCCTCTCTTTTTTAATTGATTGAGTATATCGTCATTTCATCTATCATATGGTGTTTTTTGTGCTCGAAATATTGCATTATTTCGTTGTCATTACTCTTATGTAATGCTCTCCATTTTGCTTTATTTCGTTGTTGTTATTGCTCCCGTATCTATATCCCTTTTTCAAACTATTTGACGTGTAAACAACCTCCCTATCTCTACGAGGTAAGATTAAGGTCTGCGTACACTCTACCCTCCTCAGACTGCACTTGTGAGATTACACTGGTTATGTTGTTGTTGTTGATTATGTCATCATTATATTTATCTGCACCTGTTGTTTACACCAAACCAATGATAGTATGACGTGTGTGTTCTTCACACTCTTTTGTCAGCTAAATATGGTTAATAAATGTACATTTTCATCGATTTCGGGTTGGTTGAATATGTTTATTTTACTTACAAATATGCAGGCCATAGAAAGTGAGGCTGTTATGGGAAGATTCTATTCTGTGTATGAAAGATTAAGTCAAGCTCTGGAAAACATGCCTTATGATGATTTTGGAATTTCAGATGAAGAGAAAGAACAGGTACGATTTATTTCATTTATCATTTTTTTCGACGTTGCTGATAGATACTCGAGCTAATGAAATCACATGTATTGTTGATGAAAGAGTGTTGATGGAGAGACCAGAGTCTTGTCCTCTTTGATTAGATTTTCCAAACACCTTTTTGGCACCAAAATTGGTACACAAATTGTGTGTAACGTGACACACGATGAAGATGTAATATTGGCCTGAGATGAGCTTAAGTTGAGCGACATAGTTAGTGTGGATTCATATAGCAGACTCCGACTATTTGAGTTTGGGATTGAATCATAGTTGTTGTATTACACGCGTATATCTTCTTGGTATAGTAAGAAAGCTACAAGTTAATGTTTGTCGCCCAAATTGTTGAGGTTTAATTTTAGTTGTTTTAGCCAATTCTCGGAGATTGTTGTATTTCCCTGTCTATATAGTGTGCTCAAATGTTCCGAAAGGTTTATCCAATTTAACATTTTTTGATACTTTTGGAATACATCAACTAATGCTTTAGAATAGATTTATGATGTTAGTCCAATTGGCCTCGTTTTCACTATTTGTTCAACTAAGGGTCTTTCGGAAACAATCTCTCTACCTTCTCAAAGGTAGGGGTAAGATCTGCGTACATTTTATCCTCCTCAAACCCCACTTGTGGGATTACACTGTGTTTGTTGTTGATGTTGATCATTTACCGTTTTCAGGTGGAGTTACTGAGAGGGCAATTTCGAAGAGCTAAGAAGCGAAATGATAGTCAAGACATGGAACTCACCATGGATTTGATGGTTGCACTATCTACAAATGATGATAGGAATGCAGATAGTGCTAGCATAGAGAGACTAGGAAACAAGCTAGGTTTGCGTACTCTCGAGGACCTAAAGTTAGAAACAATATCAGTACGAAGAGTAGTTAAAGAAAGAAAAGGTCGTCATGCAGAAGAGACGCAAAAGATAGTAGGTCTTCTAAACAAATTCAGAAGTTTTGCAGGACTCGAAGAAATTGAACCGTTGATGATTAAAGTTCATGAGAAATCCACTGCTTTGGCAATTCCAAATGAATTTCTCTGTCCGATTACATTAGAGATTATGGCGGATCCTCTTACTGTCTCAACCGGGCAGGTTAGTTCCCTACTTCTACGTTGGTATTTTTTTCTCTTCGAACTACCATACCTATAACAAAAAGGTGAAAAAAGATAAGATGTGATAAGAAACTGCTTTCATATTAGTCATTTTTAGTTGCTATGATGCTCCATGATGATGCATTCTCTTCCTTTATATGAAGAATGATTGATTTTCAAAGAGTGAAGGGTCAAAAACATACCTAAAGTATTTTGGTTTTTCGAGTTTCATATCTGAACTATCAGGTGCGCGAGTTTCCTACCTGAACTATCACCAACTATCTCTCGTATAACACACTTCAACAATCAGTTGAGGTGTGTTTTAATGAATAGTTGGTGATAGTTCAGGTAGGAAAAGTGAACATATGATAGTTACAGGTATGAAAACTCAAAAAAAAAACGGAATACTTTAGGTGTTTTTTTATCACACTCATTTGTTAGACATGTGTAGTAGCAATAGATTTGCTTTGTATGACTGGTTTCCTTTCTATATTTCATCTATTTGTAGACATATGAAAGAGAGAACATACAACATTTGTTGGATTCTGGTTGCCAAACATGTCCGAAAACCGGGAAAATTTTGGAGCACTTGTCCTTAACCCCAAACTTTGCTCTGAAGAATTTGATCCAACAATGGTGTGAGAAGAACAATTTTCAGCTTCCTCAAAAGCAAGAACCTCCAAAACCCGAGAGCCCCTCGGATGAAAGTGATGAACAAGTTTTGTCCTTGATTCAAGACTTATCCTCTAGTCATTTAGAAGTGCAGAGAAAGGCTGTGAAAGAGATCAGGATGCTTTCGAAAGAAAATCCTGAAAATAGGACATTAGTAGTGAATCGCGGAGGAATCCCACCACTCGTGCATCTACTATCCTATCCAGATTCAATAATTCAGGAACATGCTGTGACGGCTCTTTTGAACCTATCGATTGATGAAACAAATAAAAAACTTATATCGAAAGAAGAACCTATTTTAGCCATAATTGAGATATTGCAGAATGGAAATGTTGGTGCTAAAGAGAACTCTGCAGCAGCATTGTTTAGCTTATCTATGCTGGATGAAAACAAAGAAGCTATAGGTTTGTTAAACGGTATCCCACCGTTGATAGAATTGTTAAAAAATGGTACAATCCGAGGTAAGAAGGATGCAATAACTGCATTATTCAACCTTTGTTTAAATGAGCAGAACGTTCGTTTGGCAAATGAAGCTGGGATTGTAGCACCGTTGTTTCAGTTACTCGAGAAGAAAAACATAGAGATGGTTGATGAGGCGTTGTCTCTACTGTTACTTCTTGCAACACATCAAGACGGAAGGCAAGAAATGGGAAAACTTACGTTCATTGAAACACTCGTTAATCTGATGAGAGATGGCACTCCAAAGAACAAGGAATGTTCAGTGGCGGTGCTTCATAGGTTAAGCATACACAATTCAAATCATATGCTCGCGGCACTTCAGTATGGTGTGTATGAGTATTTAGTAGAGATTGGTGAGAGTGGGACTGATAGGGGACAACGAAAAGCTAAATCTATATTGCAGCATATGAGTAAAACAGAACAGATTCCTTGTCTATAACGCAAGTCGAATTAGCTGTACTTGTCTATTCATGTAAGAATTCGAGTCTTTTTTTCTTTTCACCTTCTTGGATAGTTTAGGATAGTGCATTATGCTTAGTTTGTAAAACAACAGAACAGAAGAATGGCGTAAGAACATAGCTTTTTCCATTTCATCTCGTCTTGTTGTCTACTTCGATTCTGTTAATTGTAGTAATGTATTTGCCATGATAAGTTGCATTATGATATTCACAGACGTGAAAGTGGTGACAACGAGAATTTCACTGTTTGATTTTCTTCGTTCTCTCATTCTACACCACCTCTACAAACAATCAGTCCGTTATAGTGAGTTGGTGAAATTCTACATATATAGTTTCCTTTGAGACTCTCAATTGGAACCATCTTTCTTCAACAAGATCATATCCGTCAAATACAAGTCGTAGGTAAACCAATACAATGTGAGTTATTCACCTCTAGCCGTAGGAAATATCAACGTTAGAATTCAAGTTTCATGTATATTAACTTTGAGATCCTTGACGGAACTCATAAACTTCAAATCTTGGAGAAAATGTCGACTTCTTAGTGTGATAAGCTATATGCAAAAAGAGTGAACTATATCAATGATAAACACCATATCCACAAAACAAAATGAATGTGAATGAGAGGTACCACAAAGTAAAAATGAAATTTCATATATTGATTCCAATTCAACCAAACACTGCGATAAGTTTTTATGTTAAAACTTACCTCACGACCATCACATCTATGGGGAAAAAACAAGTATCGTCAACAAGTGAAGTATGAAGTGACTCTACAGACACATTTAACGAATCTCTCTCTTTCACAACGTCAACGATTGCCAATGCAAATTCTGCACCGTCTCTATGAAAGATCAGAAGAAACTTTCCCTTACCGAGATCAATGAGTTGAGTAAAATGTACAAAATCTCCATTCCAATTATAACTTTCATTAACCCACCTTCTACTCCATGGAAATGTCCATAGTTCCGTCTTCAGACATTTCGATTGGTACCATCTTTTTTCAACAAAATCATATCCATACAAATACAGATCATCCGTAAACCAATAAAACGTAGAGTCATTCACAACTAGTTCTACTTTCCTATCAAATTCCCTTTGTATATACCGAATATCTTCACAATCCTCTAGCCCTTTTGGGTGAGACTCAGCAGCCCCGTTTAAATACAAACAGGGATGATCCTCGTTAACAAATTCACGCGTCCACACATTGTAAAACATCAATTGACCCTTATTATCTCGAGGAAACAATACAATTCGCGATTGTTCACCTTCTTTTTCCAAAACAGAGTAACTGAATCTAATAGAATGATCACCAAATGTACTCTTCATATCCAATTCAATCACTTCCCATTTTTCCGAATCCAGGTCAAAAATTTCACCCCAGTAATTCTCTGATTCTCTCTCCCTATTGTTATCATCCTCGAATTCCCTCTCCCCATTGTAATTATCATCCTCCTCGAATTCCCTCGAGTAATTCACTCTATCGTAATTCCATCCGAGGACATACAATTTTCTACCAATCAAAGCAACAAAGTGCGATAATCGAGAAAAATTCCCTGGCAGTAAAAAATTGCTGGAAGAAGATGTGATTTTCCAGCCAGAACTCGGATTTTTCAAATTGAGTTTAAGCAAATCCCTAGAAATTCTTCGTGGTGGTGGATTATCGAAATCGGAATTTGAATCATTATTTTGATGAAAATTTCCAATATAGTAAATATTTTCACCATCAATAGTCCAACTTCCTTCCAATATCAGAGATGGATTTTCCAAGTGAGTGAAAGGAGAAAGTAGCATGGGCTCCGGGTGGGGCCGTATTGTCATAGCGTAACACATGGTGCATTCGGTGTTTGGTTTAGCGGTATCGATAACGGAACGTAAACGTAACGATTCAACGTCAATGCGATACCACGCTTGATTTTCAGAACCTACACCTCGCAAATAAACAATTGGAGATTTTGTTGAATTCTTCTCCATTGGAATTAGAGCTCTAATAATATGTTTTTAGGTTTAGGTTTAGGTTTAGGTTTAGGGTTGATTGGAATAATTTAGTAATGAAGTATAATAATTGAGTTTAAATAGATAGTGATACATGGGTGGCAAGAAATATGATATCATGAATAAATAGAGTAGTTGAGAGTTTTTAGGGTTTCAATAAGTTATTACTCCCTCCGTCCCATTTTATGTGATGTACTTTGATTTGGCACAAACTTTAAGAAAAATGGAAAGACTTTTAAAACTTGTGGTCCAAAATGAATGATAGAAATTTGTGTGGTTGTAAATCATTTTATTAAGGGTAAAAAAGACATTTTATAGGCAAATTGTTACTTAAAATAGAAATGTGTCATTCTTTTTGGGACTGACTAAAAAGGAAAGTAAGTCATATAAATTGGGACAGAGGGAGTAAT
>NW_006238962.1:1222183-1238826 GCF_000226075.1 Solanum tuberosum | reverse complement strand
TTTGACTCGGCACGGAGTTTAAGAAAGAAAGGAAGACTTTTAAAACTTGTGGTCCAAAATGAATGATAGAAATTTGTGTGGTTGTAAATCATTTTATTAAGGGTAAAAAAGACATTTTATAGGCAAATTGTTACTTAAAATAGAAATGTGTCATTCTTTTTGGGACTGACTAAAAAGGAAAGTGAGTCATATAAATTGGGACAGAGGGAGTATGATTTATGTGTGTTTTTATATTTTTGTAGTATAAATTTGAGGAATATTTGAAAATTTAAGATACAAAAGAAGGAATTAATGAAGAAGATTAAGTTTACAATTACAAAATTACTACTATAATTTATGATTTCATTATTTTAGAAAAACTTGTTAAAGTTGTTAAGCAAGGATCCTGTAAATCAATTTTGATTGTTAATTAGTAATCCTTTAATCAAGGAAATAAGTACCTCTTTTATAAGGCGATTCTATTTTTTGTATCCATATATATCGAATATAATTTGTGTGTATAAAAATACAAATAACAAAAAAAAAAGGGGGGAAATGCAAGGAATTCATGTATTCATTCGCTCTAACTTCAATGTATTCATTTGATCATTGCCAAGCAAAAATGAAATTTCATATATTAATTCCAATTCAACCAACAAAGGAGCTTTGATGCCCTTTATATAGGTGTCGATCCACCTACACGTCTTGCTTTTACACAATCTTTAAGAACTTGTTTAGAGGGTAAACTAGTGGTGCATGCCAGTGGAACAACAAAGAGTTAACAGGGGACTATTGAAGTAATAATATTGGCTTCGTATAAAGTTGAACAAATAAACTCATGCATCATACGTTGCATTCTATGTTGGCGGTACTAACTCCCTTTGGACGATTGGTGGTGAATATTATCTACTACGTTGGTGGTACCAATTTTTCAGAAGATTGGCCATATGATCAAAGAAACACAAGGAATTTACTTAAACTAAACGCGAAAAATCCTAGTTGAGGTTGGAAAATCACATCTTCTTCGAGGACGTTGATTGGTAGAAAATTGTATGTTGATGTAAGTCCATATGATTAATTAGTTGGACGCAAATATTTCACTGCTTGATTTTATTCGTCCTCTCATTCTCCACTACGAACAATCAGTCGTTAGTCCCACCAACTCTTGCTGAAATTCTACATATATAGTTCCCTTTGAGACTATCTCGATTGGAACCATCTTTTTTCAACAAGATCATAGTCGTCATATACAAGTAGTAGGTAAACCAATACAATGTGAGTTATTCGTTAGAATTCAAGTTTCCTATATATTAACTTTGAGATCCTTGACGGAACTCATAAACTTCAAATCCTAGAGAAAATGTCGACTTCTTAGTGTGATAAGTTATATGCAAAAAGAGTGAACTATATCAATGATAAACACCATAGCCACAAAACAAAATGAATGTGAATGAGAGGTACCACAAAGTAAAAATGAAATTTCATATATTAATTCCAATTCAACCAACAACTGAGATAAATTTTTATGTTAAAACTTACCTTACGACCATCACATCTATGGGGAAAAAACAAGTATCGTCAACAAGTAAAGTATGAAGTGACTCTACAGACACATTTAACGAATCTCTCTCTTTCACAACGTCAACGATTGCCAATGCAAATTCTACACCGTCTCTACGAAAGATCAGAAGAAACTTTCCCTTACCGAGATGAACCAGTTGAGTAAAATGTACAAAACTTCCATTCCAATTATAACTTTCATCAACCCACCATCTACTCTGTGGAATTGTCCATAGTTCCGTCTTCAGACATTTCGATTGGTACCATCTTTTTTCAACAAAATCATATCCATACAAATACAGATCATCCGTAAACCAATAAAACGTAGAGTCATTCACAACTAGTTCTACTTTCCTAGCAAATTCCCTTTGTATATACCGAATATCTGCACAATCCTCTAGCCCTTTTGGGTGAGACTCAGCAGCCCCGTTTAAATCCAAACAGGGATGATCCTCGTTAACAAATTCACGCGTGCACACTTTGTAAAACATTATTACGTCGAGGAAACAATACAATTCGCGAATCTTCACTTTCTTTTTCCAAAACAGAGTAACTGAATCTAATAGAATGATCACCAAAACTACTCTTCATATCCAATTCAATCACTTCCCATTTTTTCGAATCCAGGTCAAAACTTTCTCCCCAGTAATTCTCCGATTCCCTCTTTCTATTGTAAGTATCATCCTCGAATTCCCTGTAATTATCATTATCGAATTGCCTCTCTATATTGGAATTCTCTATATTGTAATCCCATCCGAGAACATACAATTTTCTACCAATCAAAGCAACAAAGTGCGATGATCGACAAAAATTCCCTGGCAGTAAAAAATTGCTGGAGGAAGATGTGATTTTCCAGCCAGAACTCGGATTTTTCAAATTGAGTTTAAGCAAATCCCTAGAAATTCGTGGCGGTGGATTATCTAAATCGGAATTTGAATCATTATTATGATGAGAATTTGTGGTTTTCCCAATGTAGTAAATATTTTCACCATCAATAGTCCAAGTTTCATGGGCTCCGGGTGGGGCCGTATTGTCATAGCGTAACACATGGTGCATTCGGTTTTTGGTTTAGCGGTATCGATAACGGAACGTAAACGTAATGATTCAACGTCAATGCGATACCACACTTGTTTTTCCGAACCTTCACCTCGCAAATAAACAATTGGGGATTTTTTGGTGGAGGTTGAATTTTTCTCCATTGAAATTAGAGATCTAATAATATGTTTTTAGGTTTAGGGTTGATTGGAATTAATAATTTAGTGTAATTAAGTTTAAATAGGTAGTGAAACGTGGGTGGCAAGAAATATAATACCATGACTAAATAGTTTTTAGGGTTTCAATGTTTATATAAGTCATTACTCATTATGTGTGTTTTTATATTTTTGTAGTATAAAACTAGTACTCCGTTCATGACACTCTTCGAATTTCGAGATTTAAACAAGTCTACCTTTGATCGTAAGTTTTTCATAGATTTTTTAAGGGAAACTTACATAAATATGCTATATTTAAAAAAATATTTACCATTTATAGCAATAACATTTTTTTCACTTAATCATTTATAATACAGTTTTAATACATATTACAAAAAATATTTTATTATTCACATAATGGATAATACATTTATCACACATTTTAATACACTTATAATACAATTTGTCAATTTATTACCAAACAAGGATAATATATTTTTAAAAACAGTTATAATACATATATATTGCATACATAATTTACTTTTAATACATATTGCAGATTTTGATATGTATTGCTATAAAATGGTAATAAATAAAAAGTATCGCTAAAATCAGTAATTATTTATTAAAAGGAAACAATCCAAGTAATTTTTCCATCTTTTAAATATTTTGAATTATCAATTATTGTGACTTATAGTATTTTTTACGTAGTTTACAGATAAATAAGTTTCAGTCCAAAAAAATTGAAGATTCCATACGCAAATTCTCGGTCAAAGATAAACTGTTTGACTCTCGAAAAATGAAAAGTATCACATAAATTGGGACAAAGTGAGTAGCAATTTATAAATGTATTTTAGATATTTAACATTCATAACAATTGTTTGAGATGTTAGGCCAGAAAAAAAAAAAACTGGCTCGCCTCTCTATAAGGTGATTCTATTTGTTGTATCCATATATATCGAATATAATTTGTGGGCATAATACATAAATATGTCCTTTAACTTGGTCTCACGTCACATTTATGTCCTCCAATTTGTAGACACTAAAACTTGTAAAAAATTGACCAAATAGGCACACATGCCCTATGTGGCATCTTACATGACAATTTGTGTCCTACATGGTATCCTACATGTACTATGCCACGTAGTATTCATGTGTCTACTTGTTCAACTTTATACAAGTTTAAGTATCTATTTGTGCCAAAGTTAAAGCATATATATGTGAAAGAGGCAAAGTTAAAGGGCACATTTATATAAAAATACAAATAACACACAAAAAAAATAAGGGATTCATGTATTCATTTGCTCTTGAATATTATGATCTTTACCAAGCAAAAATGAAATTTCATTTATTAATTCCAATTCAACCAACAAGGAGCTTTGATGCCCTTTGTATAGGTGTCGATCCACCTACACGTCTTGCTTTTACACAATCTTTAAGAACTTGTTTAGAGGGTATGCCAGTGGAAAAGCAAAGAGTTAGCAGGGGACTATTGAAGTAATAATACTAGCGTTGTATAAAGTTGAACAAATAAACTCATGTGTCAACATTCTATGTTGGCGGTACCTACTCCCTTTGGACGATTGGTGGTGAATATTATCTACAACGTTGGTGGTACTAATTTTTCAGAAAAACGGACATATGATGGAAAAAAACACAAGGAATTTGCTCAAACTCAACGCGAAAAATCTTAGTTTATGTTGGAAAATCACATCTTCTTCGAGGAATTTAGCCCAGTCAATGCCCTTTGTTGCATTGACTGGTAGAAAATTGTATGTTGATGTAAGTCCATATGATTAATTAGTTGGACACAAATATGAATTATGTTCTTCCAAAAGTATGCAATTAGTATACATCTAATATGTACTAATTAGAATATCTGCTTTGTTTTACTCATAAGTAGGTGTGTACGGATTACAGGGGCGGAGCTAGAAGGTTAGGTACGAGTTTCATTCAAGTAGTTGAAGAAGGAATTAGCTTTAATTAATTGGATGTTGATTAGGAAAAACAGAGAAAAATTAAAATTACTAGAAGAGAATGAGGCTTGAATAATCATCTTAAACACAACAATGAAAACATTTTTTTGTACTCTTTAATTCATAGGTTTAAGGGATTTCACTAGGAAAAAAGATGTTTCTCATTTTGTGAATGGTTAGTGTTATGCATGCAGGTATAAGTAACATGTATTAATTATATATATGAATAACTTACCTCATAACCATGCAAAACTAAATATTTGCATGAGTTACCTTCAAATCAGCTACCAAACGACCCCTCAGTAGAGCCGTCCAATAAGCAAAAAGAAGATTTGTACGAACAAGCTATCAAGCAAGTAGAAAAAAGAGATAATATGGATATCATGGAGATGAAGAGATATATTATGCAATATTGGTATGTGCGTCTATGGAGTCTCTTTATCATGACTTGCCACGTAGAACTTGGATGCAAATTTTTAATCATGAAGGTAAGTAATTAAGGAATTATAATGATATATATATATATAAGTTAGAATGAAATATATATATACTAAAACATAAAATTAATAAAAAGTTAAAATGCCTTAAAAGTATATAGGATACATAATTTAAAGCGTAAAGGTACTCAACGCGATTTCATCAGCCAATATTATGTATGGTCACTTGCCTTTCACCCCTCGCATTTTATTTTGGGTGAACCAAATGCAGAAGTAAATTAGTAAAATTAGCTTTTTTTATTATAATTTCTTAAAAGTCGAAAAAAATAGACCACTAATATGGGACGGAAGGAGTACTACAGTCTACACTTTAGGAAAGTTTGAAAATTTTATCCTAATTAATGTTTTTAAGAATGTGAATTAGATAGCAAGTCTAATTATCAAGTTTAAGTTTTTCACGTTTGCTCTTTTTTCAATAGTTAGTAATGTTTTCATTCAACTTGAGTTTTCCTTTCTTTTTTTTACAATTATAATATTCGAGTCAGTTTGTATCTCTTGATTAATCGTCTAACTATATATCTATATATTTTCTCCATCAACGTAGGTATGCGCCGAATAACTTTGTTAAAAAGATATTTTCCTCTTATTTTATTATATGTTACCTCTTAGGATAATTAATATTTTATTACTCATATATTAAATAATATTAAAAGTGTAATCTTTTTATTTCCTTTTTCAATTTGGCTAGTTAAGTGTCATCGTCTTTCTAAAGGTTTTTTCTTGCACGTAATTGAAAAAAGAAGAAATGAAAACGAAAGAAAATTAATTATATAAAAAGTTATGATTAGTATATATATATATATATATATAGGTTGTCTCTAATATTTTTATCGTCAATATATTTTTCTTCAATACTTACATCATCATAGGTTTTTACTCTTACATTTTTTTAACCATATTTCAAAAAAAATGTTGAGGTTTATCAAAAATAGTATATTTATCTCACAAAGATAGGGTATGGTTTGTGTGTACACCCCACCCTCCTCAAACTTTACTTGTAAGATTATACTGAATAATAAATAGTAGATTTTACATAAATTTCATAGTGTTAAGAGTTAATTACATCATATCTCTACTCTTTCTAAATTACAAAAATTCCTTAAATTTGGTGGAATTCGGATTTATCCCAAAATGTCCTGATACATCCCTTAACGTCCTGATACATCGCGTCTCAATTTCGAATACATCACTCAACATTTCGATACATCGCGTGCATCCCTATACATTACGTAAAGTGATGTATATATTCGACTGATACATCGTGTAGAGTGATGTATTCCACCGATACATCACATAAAGTGATGTATCCGACTGATACATTGCGTAAAGTAACGTCTCGATACATCATGTATGTCCTAATACAACTTAACGTAATGTATCCGATCGATACATTATGTAAAGTGATGTATTTGATCGATACATCGCTTAAAGTGATGTATCCGACTAATATATCGCATAAAGTAGGGATTTTTGTAATTTTTTCAAATGGTAGGTAATTTTAGAGAACATAGTAAATAAGTTGTGTATTTAGGTAATTTTTCCTAATAAATATGTTATTATTATAACATACTCAATATATTCGATCATAAATAAAGTTTAAGAGGATAAATTGTATGTAATCTTTACCTCTATCTTTACAACGGTTGTTGTATTGTATACCCACTAAAATTATTATTTATTCTAGATTTTGCTGAGCTATTGTATATTGTAAAGATATATTATTATTATTAAAATCCAACTAATTATTCATGATTTGTCATGGTGTTAATTTGTTTCCTTGGTCCACCATTTTTGAAAATAATGATAAGATTCCAAAAATGTAACATCACTTTTCCACTTCATCCTTCCACAAAGTCTTCCTAAAGATATGATATCAACCTCCAATTGATTTGACATGGTCCAGTTTACATTAATAATTGTGGTGGGAGAGTAAAAAAAAATCGCTTCTAATTGTATATCTTGAATTCAAGTCGTGTAAATAAAAATTTCTTTCGTAATAACTTGCTTTATATTATACTTTATACGGTACAAATTCAAACTAATCAAATTAGATTTTCATTAAGTAGACAATAATTTTCAATTCTTTTCTACGTATGAATTCAGTGACAAATTAAAATACGAAATATATGAGTTGAAATTCCGTAGTTTTTACTTGATTCGACCTTGTATGTATCGTAAAAAATATATTAAATATTTAATTATCATAAATTAACTTGAGATAGTAATGGTAAAAATCATAAGCAAATTCATATTAAACTTAATATGGTTCAAACTTTAAATTTGTTAGCTTTGAATTATTACATTATTAAAATTATGGATTGATCATATCTATAATCAATTGCAATTTTGTTTATACAAAAATTATATTAGCATTCAAACCTCAAAGCTACAAACGCTTTTAATAAGAATACATAAATTTTAAATTTACCTATCATTTTCTATAAAATAAGATATTCAAAAGGTGATATAGTAAAATTGTCATCCTATTTATTGCTTTTAATATGTTAAATCAATATTTGACAAGTAAAAATGGTTGGAGAAAGTATTTGTTATTTTAAAAGTTCAAAGTAAAATTAATTATTTTATCCTTAGTAATATTTATTTTTGAAGACTATGAACACTTTAATTACATATTGATGACACATAAATAAAGTAAATATTAAATGAAGAGAAATTACGTCTTAGGACACAAATAAAGACAAAAAAGTCTGAACTTCTTTTAATTAATATATTTTTTAAGAGACCTATAAAATAAAAATATATTTAATAATTCAAGATGGATTGAGTATTAATTTATGTGTAACTTTTATTATTAATTATGAAATAGTCTTTTTGAAGGTATTGTTCTTAGAAATAAACTTTGTAATAACGAATTCAAATTTAATAGGATTTCAAGATAGATAACAAATATTTTTTAGGAACTAAAAATAATTATGCAGCTACAAGAAACAGATTGTTGGACCTTGATCTCCAAATTAAAATTGATTTCTTTATCTCTCATTCACCATTAATTAACTTTTTTATTATCTCCACCATTTTCTTTGAGATATATCATAAAATTATTATTAAACACATGTATAATACGACTCAAATTTAGATATATAGAAATTTTAAGAAAGGACATTTATATCCCTAACATATACTATAGAAATTCTATGGCTTGTGAGCTTTGGTGACCATTTGCTTAGATAGAAACTATCTAACTACATAAATATTTTTATTATATTTATTATTATTTTTATAGTTTGAAATAATTATATTTTATTTAATTATTATATAATTTTATATCAGATTTCAAGTAGATACATGTGAATCAGATACACGAGCAAAATATGAGAGTGGCGAGCGAGATTTGTGTGCTTATCAATACATGTGAAATCACATTAGATATTCACCATATATATATGTATCTGGTGTTATTCACATGTATTAGGCATATCAAATATGCGAGCAAGATATGAGAGTGGCGAGCGAGATGAGAGGGAGGCAAGCGAGACAACCAAGATTTGTTTATGTATCCCAAATACATACATGTAAATCCACTTGAATATAGTATATATATCTAGAACAAATTAAACAAAATTTTACCATATATCTCGAGATATATATATCAGGACATATCTGGATGCACCAAAATATGATAAGATTAGTAATATTACAAACTAACGTATATCTTAATGAACTCTTAAACAGTTAAACTAATGAAATTCATACAATTATTGTAGTACTCTCTCTGGCCTCTGGAACATTTTTAAATTTTTTTTTTTATTTAAAAATAATTAAATTTTAAAGTTTATATTTTATCTTTATGATATGTTTCGATAAACATAAAAATTTCTATGCGTACTTTTATGAGTCCCGAAAATATTATATATTTTTAATTTTATATTAATCAAATATTATCACATAAATTAAAATAGATAGAACGGAATAGCAATTCCAAAGAAGAAGAAGAGGAGGAGCATGACTTTACAATAAACAAACCAACTGGATCCACAACCAAGAAAGTACAAACACAACATGGATTGCTAGATTAAAGGCAAACCTCGGAAAGGTTTTGCAAAATTCCTTTTTGAGTTTTTCTAACGGAAAAGACTCAAATATGCTATCGAATTTTGAGAAAGACTTATATATGTTATTCGTTAAAAGTTTGGTTTATTTATGTCATTTCTATTTGAGAAAGGCTCGTCCATGCCATTTTTTGTTCACTGAAATGGCATAGATTTAACGGATGGTATAAATGAGCCTTATTTCAAAGTTTGATGGTATATTTGAGTCTTTTCCCTTTTAAGTAAATGATTTGACTGATGAAGTGATCGAATCATGATTGGTCACGTGTAAAAAATAGTTTTACAAAATCGGAACTATTCTCAGTTAACGTACAAATAATGGCATGAATGAGTTTTTTCTCAAAAGAAAATGGCAAGATGAATCAAACTTTTAACGGATGACATAGATGAGCCTTTTCTCAAAGTTCGATGACATATTTGAACTTATCTCCCTTTTTAACTAACCAACAATAATTTTAAAAGTAAAAGATTCAACAGTTTATAATATCTATTCAATGTGCGCCCCCATGCTATATGGGGTGTGAATATACACTCAGTCTTTGAATGTCACGCTCCGAATCCAACAGTATAACCTCGAATAAAGAATATTTGTATCGAGCGTGAGAGGACCGAGGGGTGTTGATGAGAATAATCTCACATTTTATAAGATTTAGATAATTCTCCTTTAATTGAGTTAAACGTACTTTGATATATGAGTTAAACTCATAACCTAATCTATTATGACATCAGAGCTAGGATCATTGGATCTAATGTCCGCTCCCAAACCATAAAGGGTTATGAATATACTTGCAATCTTTGAATGTCACGCTTTATATCAAATAATGAAATGTCGGATAAAGAATATCGTGATCCGAACATGAGTGCATGTGTGGTGTGTGATCTCACAATGGATTAAAAAAAAAAATTCTTTTCTCCTTGTGAAGCTTAGGTAATCCGTCTAATTAGCCTGCCTCGAATACCTTTTTCTTTGGTTTATCATAACATATCCCATATTTAATATTCATTGGTACGATTAATTCAAAATTTATATTTATTCTCTAATTGACACGTGGCATCAATAGGATGAAGGAGACAGATGTACGAATTAATTAAGGAAACTACCATAGCTCTAAATCCTTATTTGGGACCCAATATAGTTGTATTGGAATGTTACATGTGCTTGAAAGTTTTACAACGAAAATAATCAAATATCGTTACATAAATTGAAATAGGAAAAAAAGTAATGATTCTAAAATAAAATGACAAAAAAACAAAGAAAAGGGAGAAGTGACCTTCTACCACATGCAACATGATATGTTCTTTGTTGGGTCATCAATAATTAATCAATTTAATTAATCACTAAAGTTGTTACAGCTAACTAATCAACTAGGCAAATAAGTTCTTTAAATGTTTTTGAAAAATGTTGATAACTCTTCTTTGAAATTTGTTACAATTAGCAAAAGTGCAAACCCTCGAGGCAGTGACAGAGCCAGATATTTTAATTTTTAATTCAAGAAACTATAAAAATACCGCATTTGAAAGTTAAACACCAATAATCTTTCATTGGAAAATTACTCCGACACTTTGAATCCGCTTGTCAAAAAAGGCAACATTCTAATTAAGTGGATCATAGATTCAAATTATTAAGTATGACATTCTTTGCACTTATAAATTCCTAGTTAGGTTATTATTATTTGCTTGCACATATATTTTTTTCGATGAAAAGAGTTCTATTAAGCTGATTTCTTCGTAGATTTTTCCCTGTCTTGCCCTAACCATACCATGAAAACGTATTGAAAGAGATAAATGTATGAATTGAATGAAACATATCACAACTCCAACGTACATATTTGGACCAATTTAGTAATGGAATTAATTGGTCCACCTTCTATATTATCCAATGACTTCTCATACATGTGCTTGAAAAATTTAACTAAAAAACAAGTATCAAGTTGAATTTATTTATCACCACACTTTTTTTT
Source organism: Solanum tuberosum (assembly GCF_000226075.1). Classification (NCBI taxonomy): domain Eukaryota; kingdom Viridiplantae; phylum Streptophyta; class Magnoliopsida; order Solanales; family Solanaceae; genus Solanum; species Solanum tuberosum. Next base: position 1,227,593 of record NW_006238962.1, on the reverse strand, counting down.
CTTGTGATTGAGACATGTTAGGTTGCTATTTAATTCCACCACGAAATAATACACAAAAGATATTTTTACATGTCACGTTTGTGCGTTACTTCTTCTATTTTAATTTGTTTGACTTATTTTAATTTAATACAAAGTTTAATAAATTAAGGAAGACTTTTGAATTATGTAGTCTAAAAGTAAAGTTATGTTGGTTTGGAGGATGGTTATCCACACGGATAATCCGAGATCGATCCCTCATCAATGTCTTCTGAGTCAAGCTTGTTGCATAACTAGGGCTTGCCTAGTACAGTTTACATCTTCGGTGTAGTTTGCAAGTTATTACACAATAGAGAGTTTATGCAGTGTACACAAAGTGTTCACCGGAAGGACAAAGGTTGTAGCGGCTGCAGGTTATTCTGGGGTTCTAAAAAAAATAAAGTTATGTCAAATGTACTAAAATGTCCTTTAATCTTGAAGTTTTAAACATGTTATTTGGAAAACTAAAATCAAAGAGTTGTTAAAAAAGATACGAATCATTTTTTTTTTTTGAAACATACTAATAATAAGTAGGTCAAACAAATTGAAATAAATAAAATATGACGATCATAATCATTCATCTTAACTTAATAATTTCAATCGAAACAGATCATAAATTGATTATCTAAATGTATAAGAAAAATGTCATTGAAAAGGTTGAGCAAAAAATTATGTATTTATACCAAACTAATAAAGATAAAATTAATTTTAAAGAAAATTTCACATAATTTAATTGTTGAGATTAAATTAGATGAACCTTAGTTCTCAATTCAATGATACCTGTTTATCCACATTTGATATTTACACCAAATTAATAATGTAAATTTATTATAGTTAAATAATTTAGTTATGTAATGTATGTTGTCAACTAATCATTGTCAAGGGCTAAAATCTTTTTTAACAAACATGTTAGGTGTCTGTTGACTTGATATAAATATCAAATAGGGCAAATAAATTTTTAATCTAGTTTCAATTCCAAAATTAGCTCGAAATATGATGATTGTTCACAATTATATAAGGAAATCAATTATTCTATATACCATATAACAAATGTAAGACAACCTACCAATATATAAAGAGGGTTAGGGACTAAAAGAATGGACAATAAATATTTATCTCGTTCAACTTTGAATAATTGTATAATCAGGCAATTTAAAAAATAATTATTAGAGTTATTAATTTTATCATTTTTATCTAATTTTAATAGGTTTGATGCTAAGAAAAAATCTTCTTAAGAAGATTGACTAGAGATTTCTTGTAAAATTAGTAGTCTTAATAAGTTCATAATGATAATATTTTTCATCATTGAAGTTTGTTTGATTTTATGTATTATTCACATTATGCACGTAAGGGAGAAATCTTCAAATTGAATAATGATCATAATAGATGATGAAGCTATACAATTAGAAATTAATCACAGTAGTGATCAAAGTTATATACTCCATATATAATATAGGATTTGCATATAAATATTAAAAAACGTAAGAAAACTTTGGAATATTATTTTCGAGCACTAGAAAAAAACCTTAAATCCTTATCATGATTTTCAAAAATTAGGTTGTGGAAATCCAAGGAACCTATAAACTCATAGCATTATAATAATGTTAAATAAAGATAAGATTAATGACAATAATTTGTGGGCACTAATATAATAAGGACCTCTTTTTTGAGTAGTCAATTTTCACGTGATTAATAACTTCAACTAATAATGGACCTTGTCGGCTAGTTTTAACATAAAGTTTTATTAAATTTTTATTTTTTTTACATTTTACCCTTTAGAGTTATTAAAGTTATTTTCCACTTTTGATTTGTCTGTTTTTTCTTGTTTTATTGTTTCAAAAATATTGGGACATAGTGATGTAGACAGTCAATTACATATGCTTTTAACATTTGTACCTTCAATTATTATTATGAGGGATAAACAAAAGGATATCCTTTCGAATTAAATAAAAAGAAAATTGTAATATTAGGTTAATTTTATCTTATAATAGGTAATATATTTTATTTCTAAAATTTTAAAGCATTATTTAAGAAGGCGTATTTTTTAGATATTACTTAAATTATTTAATAATATAAAAAAATAATGTTGATGGTATGTAAAATTTAAATTCTATTGTTTGTAATTTGATAAAAAAAAATGAAGGAAGGAAGAATACAATGAAATTTTAATTAGAAATCTCAAATTTAAAGTCTAAATTTTCTTTAAAAAAATAGATACTATATAAATATAATATGAATATAAATTATTCAGATCAATAAATTTCGAATAAAAATAGTTAAATCAACAAAATATATAGTGGAAAGGAATGAAAAGATTGTGTTTTGCGCTGTCTTTATATATATAATATGTAGGACATAGATGAGTCATAAGATAAAACAAAACGAAAGAAATATTTAAAAAATCAATTCCTTTAGATCTTGTTATGGATGGTCAAAATTAAATTTTATTACCCGGCTCAATTTATTTGATAATATTTGAATTTCGAGAGTCATAAGTTGTTTTTTTATTGCTATTTTTTATGACTTTTATTTTAAATTATTACTCAGATTATTATAATATATAGTACTTTTTAAAAGATAATATTTCACGATCAAAATTACAAATAAAATCATCTTGGTGAATATGTTTATGTAATGGTTAATAATGTTTAGTAACTTATAGAGGGTAAACTGTAATTATTTTAATACGATAAAATAATTTTATGATTTTATTATTGTATCAGATAAATTTAAGTATTTTCACTTTTATAGTAATGACAAAAAATAAAATTATTTCATTCGCAGTGCCGTACAGGAGAGGAAATTTATTTGAAGTGACATGACAATGAAACATATTTTAATAGTCAATAATTCATATTATTATATAATATTTTTTTACAAAAAATATTTTTCTCAAAAACAAGTTCTTTAAAAATAAAAATAAAAAAGTTATACGATTACGAGTGATATTTCATATTGACCATGTCTTTTTCATCCATCAACATGCCTTATATTTACCTTCACCTAGTGGCCCTCGTCTCCACCAAACCATACTCCCTATTCCCTATTCTTTATTTCGGGACAGAGTCATAATTTTCATTAAGGAAATTCAAAATATAAAAAAAGCACATGACTAATCAAAGGAGTTTAACATTTACTATATATATAAAATAATTTTAATCATATATAAATAATATACTTTAAAAAAAATGAGATTCAAATAAAAACCCCTAGACCAAAGCGGGTTTGCTCCTACTCCCACCCCACCAGTGGCGTCACAGGCGGAGCTAGGTGGAGTTCATGGATTCGAACGAACCAACTAGCTAGATTTTTCGTAGATCCTGTATTTGTATTAGAAAATAAAATAAAATAAAATAAATATATATGTATATTAGCTTGTGAACTCCTTACAAAAATTGATTAATAGCTCGGTAGTAAAAAAGAACGGTGAAAATGTTTTTCGCACTAGTGTTGTGGGTTCGAACCCCACTATTATGCAATATTTTTCTCATCTGTCCTAAAATTTAGAACCTCAAACTCTTTGCCTTTGAGTGGCGTAGCCTCATATAATTTAAAGTGGTCAGTTACACATCATTCATCGAAAAATTATATTATATATATAAAAAAAGATGTACAAAATATATAGGTCAAGAATTAATTTTTTTTTATATATATAAAATTAAATTTTGAATATCCTTAACTAAATTTCTTAGACTTCCCATATTATTTTTCCATTTTATACACAAATACTTAATGCTTATTTCCCATTTTCCTCTCTATCATTTTCTTTGTGAGTTATCATAACATTATTATTATCATTAATTATTATTTTTTATTAATAATAAAATAACGACAGATTTTTCTGTCCACCTATATCTGAGTGTTATTATAATAATAATAATTAATTCAATATAAAAAAAGTATAATGTATTCTTTTCTTTGTTGTTTTTTAATTAAGATTCTTTTATTTTTGGACAATTACAACTTGTTGGGACATGAAGAACTTGCTACTACCACACGCCATGTTTCTTTTGGTGGGTCAACAATTTATGGAGTCACAAATGGCTGCTAAAATTAAATAATATATTATATAAAAAAATCTTAAGCAACTTGACAATAAAAAAATAAAAAATATTCATATTCAATTTATATATTAATTTATCATATTGGAGTGTTTATACACACATGTCATATATTTATTGGGTTTTTGAGTTTTTAATACAAATAAATGTCCTAAGTTTCTACCAAGAAAAGTGATGGGTCTCTAACTCTCTATTCTTGTATGAAGCGAATGGAAAGTATAAATATCGTGTTTATCTGAATTCAATAATTTAAACGTAAAAAGTAAATTTATAAACGAAAATTCATGAAAATTCCAACAAAAAAATTATATGAAAATGTTTAGATATTAAATTCATAAAACATAAATTTTAAATTCACTCGATTTAGCATTCAAGTGTGTCGTCTAGTCATCTATGAAGTACGTTGACATCATGAAGTCTCAAATTCAATCTCCAATAGAGACAAAACATTAGATGATTTCTTGCTATGTATTCTAGCTTTTGTGAATAAAATTATTTGATACATATACTGATCGGTGGTGATAAATATCACTCGAAACTAGTTGAGATACGCACAATTTACCTCAATTGCCACGATTATAAAATAAGACGAAAAATTATCCGATCCACCGTCAGAGTGGGCCTGATATAAATGCGGTGAGTTGTATGAAATTCACCATACGTAGCTACATCCATTATTATTATTATTATTATTATTATTATCATTATTATTATTATTATTAAGTGTATATGTATGTATATTTCTGAATTTGAAGTTTATAATTTTTTTAATTTAAAGTTTATAAATTTATCATTGATGAATTTCGGTTGTCTTAGTTATTGAATTCATAATTAATATTTATATATTTTAATAATTTTAAAATATAAATATATGATTTTAATAATTTTAAAATATAAATATATGATTTAAATAAAAATTATAATCATTATTCCAAATTCATAATTGATATTCTAGCTCCATTTATATTAGTAATATAATAAGGTACATTATCTTGGAAGAGTCAAAGTTATAGACTTCAAGAAAGAAAAAAAAAGTCATATTTTCATTTATAGTTATCTTTCGGTTCTTTAAGGATTCTCCTATTGCAAATTAACATGATTAGGGTAGTAATTATGGGCGGAGCTAGTAGTCTGTATGTTTATTTAAGTTTAATAAATTTTATTAGAATAATATATTTATGTTAATATATATAAATATCAAATTTAAAACTTAATTATTATTATTTAAAATCATCATCATAATTCTAAAATGTCGTAAATTGAAATGGGTAAATTTTAGAAATCACATAGTTTTAATATGAAATTACAATTTATCCCTCTTTAGTTTGTAATTA
>NW_006238962.1:1194421-1222110 GCF_000226075.1 Solanum tuberosum | reverse complement strand
ATTATTATTATTTAAAATTATTATTATAAAATTAAAATTTATAAAATTGAAATTTTAACCGCGCCTATAATGATAATAACTAAAGAAAATGTAATTGATACTTTTAATGGTTAAAGAAAAAAGAAGGAAAAAAAAGCAATTTTCTCTTTTCCTTTTTACTCTTAACGTCAAGGATAAAGGCATAAAGCAAAGAGGACAAATGACCTTTTATTAGTTTTCCGCTCGATATCAAAACTCGATTATAATTAAATTCGATTAAAAACTTATTGATGCGTATAAACAATTCATTTAAAATCTAATAAGTTATTTATTTTTTTTGTAAAAATTTAAAATTGTACCGAATTCGAACCGTAGTGGGTTTAGAATGTCCTATTGGTAATTGAATCAGTGAAATTTCATTTTCTAACTTAAAACAAAAAACTCCAAAAACATCCATGTAGGCTAACTTTTTTTTTTTAACTTATAGTCTTGTGGATTTGACAAAATTCAATAATTTAAATTTAAATTATATATTTATATTATAATAAATTTAAAATTTTGAATTCTTGCGCTTTGTTAATAAAATTAGAAAGGCAAAAACATTCGTATAAAGTTGAACAATGGATTTGTAAGGTTTGAAAATGTGAAGTTCCTACCGTTCGCTTAACGTAACTTTAGACGCAACTTACATAAAAAGTCTCAATAATTTACCAAATTCTATAATTTATATTAAACATCGCATTTCACAACGTTCTTTCATCGATGATAGAGTCGAGATATCCTAATGAAACAAGAATAGGCAATGCCAAAAGGCCCCTTCATAAATCGGATATTTTCTTACACACATGAGTCATAAGGTCCTATGTGAATTATTAGTGCTATATATAGTATGGTCGTTACAATAATACATAGTAATAAAATATATTATCACCAATATATGTCAATAGTTCGGAAAATCCGTAAATATATCCTTAACATTTTTTTTAAATAAAAAATTATCCAATATCCAAGTTCAACATATTCACAAGATGAATGTCGTATACAAATGTATAATGATAAAATAAATGTGCGATCATATAAATTAAATCAGGATAGAAATGATTACATTTGTGAGAAGATACAAGCTACAACGTATCACACATCGAAGATAAAATGCGAAAATGTCATTTGAGATGATTTAATTATGCCCTGCATCGATCTCTAGATAGTTTAGGTGTCAAAAAAAAAGAAAGATAAGAAACCTGAATCACATGCAAGCTCGTGTGTCTCTAAGAAAGACCCTCAATACAAACTTAACGAACAATAGAATATAATGAAAGAAAAAAAAATCTATTTTTATATATAACGATAAAAAGATCTATATAACGATACTTATCCGTTAACCTATCTTCTAGACATGTTAGCAGTTTTATTACTAGGAATTATATACTTTCTAGAAAAATCAAAGATGGTGTTCATATGTGGACAATTTTCAAAATTGAAATGTTGAAGTCAATTTTATTTTTTTGTGAATTTCTTTAAAGATAAGAAATTTTTTCACCCAAAAATAATTATGCAAGTTGATGATTTGTGAGAGGAATATAAAGGCATTATAAAAAAAAGAAATCAAGTAACTAAAAACATTAATATAATATTTAATTAGATAGATGTTGATGCTGGTCCATAATTGACTAAAGTTTCTTTTTTTAAGTATTAATTATTTGGATCAAGAAATACAATGAATATATATGAAAAAAATGTAACATATATAGTGCTTTCATTTTTATCATCTTACAGCTATTATGCACTAAATCTTATCCATTTGAACAGTATAACTTATTTATTTATTCTAAAATTATTACTTATATACTAAAAGAATCAATTTTATTTCTCATGATTATGAATTTCACATTTTAAATTTTTTTCACGTTATACTTTGGCTCAAGGATGAACTAGAGACACAAAGGGTTCAATTAAACATCTTTTATCAAAAAGTTATATTTTTCATTTCAGTAAAAATATTTGACTCTGTCATTGTTTGGGCGACTAGATAATGTAATTGTTCTTACATTAACAATTTACGTTAAACGTTGAAGATTAAGATAAAAAGTTAAATATTTCTCATTTTTAGATGTCGAGAATTAAGGTAGAAAATTATGTTTCCCTTTTGGTATTATAAGAGTACTATTTTACCATTACCTTATTCTTTAATATAGCACTCGTATTACTTTTGTTTTCTCTTACATTTGGTTATTTCTATTATTTTTTTGTCAATATTTTTCTTTTCCTTGATATTTTTAGCTTAGTTTCTTTATTCTTTTATCTTTTTTCAAACCTATTCGATCTGTAAAACATTTTTCCCGAATCGAGAGTATCTGAAATAAACTCTTTAATTTAATCCTCAATGATAGGGGTTAGATCTGCATAAATGCTCTCCACCTTCTTCAAATCTCACTTGTGAAAACACACTGAATATATTATTATGAGGGGCAGAGCCTTGTTTAACAGAAAATAACATTGTTAATACATGGTTAAACTTATTTTTTTTAAGTATATATAGTAGAAGTTGTACTTTTTCACATTTTGAACCCCTTAATGAAATTCTGAATCCGCCACTGATAATTATTAGTATATTAACAATATATATATATAACTTAAAATAATATAAGATAGAATTTCATCCTCAACATTATGAGATTTTTATGTGTATTATAATTTTACATAAGTGCCCTCCACAGGTTATAAATAAGTTGCTCTTTCTCACTCTCAACACACCAAACATAAACAGTTTATTGATCAAAAGGCTCTCTCTTCAATTCTCCTTTCATTTCCATCACTATGGATCCCTCTAAGGTATATCAATTTTTTTTTTTGTATACAAAGTTTTGTGATCCTTTTTTTTCTTAGTTCTTGTGCTATATAATTGGTAATATTATTCAGATACGTCAATTAAGATTCGTATCCTATAACACTGATAAAGTAAAAACATATTTTTGTCAGAAAAAATTCTCACTCAAAGTTCGAATTCATTTTTTTTTGTTAAGGATAAAGAGATCTTATTCATTACATCAGAAGTACCCTCGATATAGTTATAATTTTTTTTTTTAAAACGCCTTATTAAGCTAGGTGTCTTTCGTCTCTATTGATACGTTTAAAATAGTCTCTCATGCATATAATGAACGATCCTTCGAGTTTCAAGTAAAGAAAAATGAAGCACTAGTCATATGAAATTGTGTTTGAACATAAATTTCATGTTTAAGTTTTATGAGTGAAAATCAAGTGATCGAATGAAGATCAAGCTTCAACTTACGAATAATAGCTTCAGATCACAAGTGACCAACCTTGGAAAAAGTTAAGTCATCTAAATAGTGAGTTAAGTTATATATACGGATAATTTTGCACACAAATTATTTATGTATCATTTTCACCAAATTACGAACTTAAAACTCTCAAAAAAAAATCTGCAAAATAAATATTTTGTAATTGTAAAAAAGAATAAAAAAATTATGCATATTTAAAAAAGATTTTAAATGAAAAAAAAACCCTCAAATTCCTTCCAAACAATTTAGGAAAATTCAAAAAAAGCATTTCATAAGCAAACAAAACTAGCATATCAAAAATTATTTTCTCAACAAAAATTGTCACGTGTTCTAACGCCCTTCTAAAAATAGAAAATACTTTTTTTAAAAATAACTACTAAAAAAACTGTCCTGTAGATGCCGGAATATTCTCCGACATCTGATCGGCATCGCCGGCGATCGAACACAAATTGTGAGCACTCCTTGCGTAATTTTTTATTACGAGACAGATCTAGCTTTTAAGCTTTGGGTTCACGTGATCTCAGTAGTTTTTGCCTTCGTATTAAGAAATCTACTAAATATTTATAAACAGTGAACTCAGTTATTATTATATATTAACTTGACATCGCCATAGGAACCTATAATCTTCAGATCTGCTGAATATCAAGTGGATTTGATTGAGAATTGACAAAGCTATAGTTGAGACCACTCTTTTTATTATATTTGGTTGTGCATTAGGAGGCAGATCTAGCCTTAAAGCTATGGGTTCACGTGATCACAATAGTTTTTTTCCAAATCCTATATTTGCATATTTAACTGTGAACTCAGCTATTATTATATATATATATACTAGCTTGAGATCGTTGTAAGAACTCATAAACTTCATAGGCTCGATTTGTTGCATATGCAATGTATATTTATTTTTGTTGGATTTGATTGTGACGCAGTATCGCCCATCAAGCGCATACGACACCCCTTTCTTGACAACAAATGCTGGTGGTCCTGTGTACAACAATGTTTCTTCCTTGACAGTTGGACCTAGAGGTATTTTGATATTAGACTTTGAGCTTGTTTGGATAGACTTATTTTAAGTGTTTTTAAGTCTGAATAACACTTTTTGTAAAAGATTTCGAATATTTTTCTGTATTAGTTCAAGTGATCAATTTTTATGGATCGTTATGTTTTTGGCAGGGCCTGTTCTGCTTGAGGATTATTATCTAATTGAGAAACTTGCGACTTTTGATCGCGAAAAGATACCTGAGCGTGTTGTTCATGCTAGAGGTGCTAGTGCTAAGGGATTCTTTGAAGTTACTCATGACATTTCTCATCTTTCTTGTGCTGATTTTCTCCGAGCTCCTGGTGCTCAAACGCCTGTTATTTGTCGATTCTCTACTGTTGTCCATGAACGTGGAAGCCCCGAGTCAATCAGGGACATTCGCGGTTTTGCTGTCAAGTTTTACACCAGAGAGGTAATTTCGTGTTACTTGAAACATGAACTTAGGTACTGGAATCTTGGATTGTGTTTTGTTCTATTGTAATGTATTTAATTAATTGCTTCAGGGTAACTTTGATCTTGTTGGAAACAATGTCCCTGTGTTCTTTAATCGTGATGCTAAGTCGTTCCCTGACACGATTCGTGCATTGAAACCAAATCCAAAGTCACACATTCAGGAGAACTGGAGGATCCTTGATTTCTTCTCGTTCCTTCCTGAGAGTTTGCATACATTCGCCTTCTTCTACGATGATGTTTGTCTCCCAACTGATTACAGACACATGGAAGGTTTTGGCGTTCACGCGTATCAATTGATTAACAAAGAGGGGAAAGCACATTATGTGAAGTTCCACTGGAAGCCAACTTGTGGTGTGAAATGTATGTCTGAGGAAGAAGCTATTAGAGTCGGTGGTACTAATCATAGCCACGCGACCAAGGATCTTTACGATTCAATTGCAGCTGGAAACTATCCTGAGTGGAAACTTTTCATCCAAACAATGGACCCTGAGGATGTAGACAAGTTCGATTTTGATCCTCTGGATGTAACCAAGACATGGCCTGAGGATCTCTTGCCGTTGATCCCAGTTGGTCGATTGGTATTGAACAGGAACATTGATAACTTCTTTGCTGAGAATGAGCAGCTCGCGTTTAACCCTGGACATATCGTCCCTGGTATTTACTATTCCGAGGATAAGCTTCTCCAGACTAGGATATTCGCGTATGCTGATACTCAGAGACACCGTATTGGACCAAACTATATGCAGCTCCCAGTTAATGCTCCCAAGTGTGGTCATCACAACAATCATCGCGATGGTGCCATGAACATGACACATCGCGATGAAGAGGTACTATGCACTCGACAATTGGTGCTCCTTATGTTGTTGCCTTTGTTCAAACATTTCATTCTTCTGATGTATAACTAAATGTTTCAGGTGGATTATTTGCCCTCGAGGTTTGATCCTTGTCGTCCTGCTGAGCAGTACCCAATTCCTGCTTGTGTCTTGAATGGAAGGCGTACAAATGTGAGGCAAATCTTTGTTATTGTTCGTCTGAATGATCTATGAATGAGTTTAACTTTCACTTACATATATACATTGTTGTTTTTTTAGTGTGTCATTCCGAAAGAGAACAACTTCAAACAGGCAGGGGAGAGGTACAGATCCTGGGAATCTGACAGGTACTAATTTGGTTCATCTATCATATAATTTATTGCCAATTCTCCCCCTCGTAAACACACAATGATAACTGATTATCCTTGTTATTTCAGGCAAGACAGATACATCACCAAGTGGGTTGAGTCTCTATCCGATCCACGAGTCACTCATGAGATTCGCAGCATATGGATATCATACTTGTCTCAGGTTTGAGTTGTTCTCTTCATTTCCATGATTCATTTTAGCCTAATAAAACGCGGTGATTAAACAAAACCAATCTTTTCTTCACGTGGATACATTGCAGGCTGACAAGTCCTGTGGTCAGAAGGTCGCTTCTCGTCTCACTGTGAAGCCTACAATGTGAAGATGATGAAAATAGTTGGAATGGTTTCAAGCTGCAAATGTTGAAAGACTAATACAAGAAAATGTTCACGTTGTGCTATAAACTGTACTTCTTTTTTCAATCGTAATGTTGTATTTGTATCAAATTTCGATGTCTTATGTTTTTACTATGATGATGTAAGAACCTGAATAAGTTCACAGTTGTATGTTCAATGTTTCACTTTCTAAAGTTATGTAATTATGTTGAGTTCTTGCTCACTTTGGTGCTTGAAGAACACTCAATTTCAATATTATCACTTTCATTTCAGTATCTCAGCTTGATTGATTATGTTTGAACAATTTTTTTTCCCTTTTTCATTACATAAGAAGATCAAGGAAGGTGAAATAGGTCATTAAGAATGTAACCCGCACATATTGTGCGGGAGAATTTCACTGATACAACTAGACTATAAGCTTTGATAGTGCAGAGTATGAGTTATGTTGTTTTACTTGAGTAGAGAATATTATCTGAAATAACATCCCTATCTTCACAAGATCGGGTAAGAGTTCATATACACCATTCTCCTCAGACTACACTTGTGAAATTATGATTCGGTGTGTAGTTGTAGTGTGAGTTGTGTGCGGTTTGAAATGCAGTTTTAAGTTGGGAAATTTACATATATCCTACTAGTTTATGAACTAATTACTTAGATACACTCTAGTTTGCAATATTACGAGTCTTACCATATTTTGGTGCGTCTAGATACTTATATCTTGAGATACATAGGGTCAAAATTAGGTGTAATTTATTCTAGATACATTGTATACAAGTGATTCGCATGTATATGTGATACATAACAAATCTCGCTAGTCTCCCTCCCATCTCGCTTTCCACTTTTCTCTATATCTGGTATTCCAGATACATGTGAATCACAACAGATCCATACAAATACATGTATCTAGTGTGGTTCACATGTATTTGAGATATGTGAGTATCTCACTCTCCTCCCTCCCCCATCTCACTCGTCTCTTTCCCTATTTTAATGTATCTGGTAGCAAAATTACATGTATCTAGGTGTATCTTCCTCAATATATGATAGGAAACTCTTAATTAATGATAACATAGGCAATATTTTAAAAATATAAATAATAATAGTACATATGATAATGGAGTATGTCTAATTACGTAGTTTCTCCATTTAAAAGTTCATTATCCCTCTAGGCTTGGGTCCATTAGTTTCCTTTGCTTCTTCTTGTTAGGTAGTAACAGTTTGGGCCAGTCCACTAAATTTTGTTCCTCATTGGGCCGCTCCAATGACGTACCCGGAGGCCCATACCAATCTCCAGCAATACAAAGTGATTACTGTTACTTGACTATCAGTTTGTAGACATGTTAAATCGTTGCAGACTCATTAAGATATTCAGCTATCGATTGTTGATAGTTATTGATACGATTATTAGTTTAACCATTAAGATTTTACGCACACAATTTTTTTTCATGAGAATCACTTAGAACATTCACCTGAGTGATTTTCTTAAAAAAGCAAATACTATCACCAAGTGTGTGACCATGTCATTTAAAAGCTTAAACTAAATTCTTTTTATTTTGGGTGGCGGTGAGATCCGATTGCAGGACCTCTACCTGCTCTGATAACATGTTGAAGTGTGTAACCTCATTTAAAAGTTTAAGCGGTTAGAGAGAACACATTTTTATTAATTAATGATATTCTCAATCGAGTGAAGTTTAGCAAGAAGCTTTCATATACCATCGAATTTTGATAAAAGGCTTATCTACACCATCCGTTAAAAGCTTGACTCATTTATGTTATTTCTGTTTGGAAAAACACCCATCCACACAAATGACATATATGACCCAAACTTTTAACAGTGACGTAAATAAGCTTTTTATCAAAGTTCTATGATATATTTGAGTTTTTTTCTTAACATAAATAACACGATGCAACACTAACAAGAGTTATACTAGAGTAATAAGTATTTTTTCATCTTTAACCGAATGTCACGATTTGTTGATTTTTATGGATTATTACGAGACTTTGGTTTCCAAATATCCACGTGTCAGTTGTTAACTATGTTGATCATCATCTTCCAAACTACAGAAACAAATTATCACTATTCTTGATATTATTATCCTTTCTTCTCTGCTCTCCAACTGTCACTCTTCCCTGCGCCGGCCGGCCACCATCCTCCGCCGTTAATTCATTTTCCGGTGACAGTCTTCCACCTCATTTTTACCCACTTCCCCTAACCTTACAGGATGATAGCTATTTCGAATTCTTTGCTTTTATCAACAACCCCTTCTCTGCATTTCACTTCTGGTAATTCTTTAAATCTTGTAAATTTTACATTTTTATTCATGGGGTTTGGATTATTTGTTGTAATTTGCTGTTTTTGATGCACCCTTTATGGTAATTTCGAATTTGGTGTGTTGATTAGTTGGTATTTGACCCTGTGTATTCAGTAATCGAGCTTCGTAATAGCATAATTGAATGATTATTTCAAGATTTGTGTTTTGTTCTCTACTGATTTTAGCTTTGATATGCTTTACTTGAGTCGAGGGTCTTTCAAAAGTCTGTCTCTCTACCTTCAAGAGTACAAAGTAGGGGTAAGGTAGGCCGTAGGCCTATGCACCACCCTACTCTTACCTTACTTGTGGGATTACACTGTGTTGTTGTTGTTCTCTACTGATTTTAGGTTTGAGATGCTTTACTTGAGCCGAGAGTCTAGCCTCTCTACCTTCACAAGCATAAGGTACGTGTAAGGTATGTTTACACATCATCCTCCCCGGACACCACTTCTGTGATTACACTAGGTATGTTGTTACCTACTGATTTTAGCGTTGGTAGGGTAATGTCTGCGTACACACCACCCTTCCCAAACCCCACTTGTGGGATTACGTTGTGTATGTTTTTGTTGTTGTTTACTGATATTAACTGTTAAAGTAGTAAACTAACTGCTGCATAGAGTAATTTGTGTCTCGAAAGAACTTGAGAACTTAGCTAAGAACAAAGCGAAATTGCCTCAATAGCTATAGGCTAGTTGGGATAGAGGATCTCTGTTGTTGTTATACCTCCGTTAAGTTGTTTTTTCGCTCTGATCAGAGACTTGTATGTGATAAGTGTGACATATATGGAACATCCAGTTTTAAGGAACACCAATTTGCTTTAAAAACTAGGTGATTTCTTTTGATAGTCTTGTAGTGAGAGTTGTTGGGTACAACTCTAGGTACCTGAGGTGGTGGGAGATAGCAGGTATTAGGTGGAATTAGTCAAGGTGCACAAGTTGTCTCTATCATGAAAAAAATATTCATGTCCTCCATATTATATGGTAGTGTTTTGCTGGATACGAAATTTAAGAAATAGAGAAACACTTCCACCGAGTTTAGAAGGCTGTGATTGGTCCAAAGGGCGGGTCACAGACGGATTTCTCGGTTATCAAAAAAAAAAGAAATAGAGAAACACTATCCTTAGATTGACTACCTTCGTTTCAACATTGTTATTTTATTCTTAATGACACTCTTATAGGAATAACATGTTTAAGATACAAGATCCAAAGGGTAGTTTTGGAATGTTAACATCTCTAATTTAAGTCCACAAGATTCAACAGTTTCCCAAACATTCTTAAATTTTGTGTCTGGTTAAACTAACACACAAAAATGAAACGGAGGAACTAATAGTTTTCAACTTGTCATAATTCCTATAAGAGCATATCTTTAAGGGCAAAAAGGGAGTGTTAAATTTAAAGATTTTTCAATTATAAAAAGGTGTCAATCAAACAAGAAATAATGCCGTATTTTAAATGATAAGAGAGTAGTATTCAATATCAGAATGAGATATACATGATCAGAGTGGCCCTTAAAATATCCATATTGTAGAGTTATCTGTTGAAAAATGGCCCTTATTTTGTTCCAGCGACCAGCATCATTTTCCAAAATGCTTGCTCAATTTTGTGCAGATGTTTGTTTCAATACATACATTACAATAAGGGGCATGATAAGATTCAACGACCTTCAGTGTTTCTTATTCAATTATTTAAGCATAGCATCTAAATGAAAATTGTTGGATACAAAATGATGTGTGTTTTTTGTTCAAATTATTTGTGGAACTGCATGAGACTAAAATTGGTTTTAGTAGTACATGATCATATGTTGCATTGATGGCTCCCTCTTTCACCCAAACCTACATGAGTGATGTGGTATAAGTCCAGTAACTTTCTCAATGTGCTAGGATCTAGTTTGAAGTCGGCAGATAAAAGTGTCAGTGGCACCACCAAATTGGCCTTCAGTCCAAGGCATGGAGGAAAATCATCCTCGTCTAGAAGATCATTAACCGTTCAAGCAGAATATAGGTATTGCTTCTCTTGTTCTTACGTGCTCTACTCGTATGCAACTTATACATTGATGATATATCACACTTCTTTTTGTTTGGTTGTCACACTCACTTGTCTTTCAGGTAGATGATATTTACATCTTAATAAGTTAGTGTGAGCTTTAATTAGACCAAATCAACTCAAAAGAACCTTCCTGGTCCTTCAATTATTTACTTTGATCCGACCGTTGTTCTGCAAACTATAAATCCAATTGACTCCGGAGTGACAGAAGAAAACTTGGATCTTGCCATTTAAGTAGGAAAAAGAATATTGTAGTTTTGTTTCTTTCACACATTGGTGATCCACCGATAGGAGAACATATTTTATGGGATGTTTGTCTTTCTTGTCAATTGGCAGTGATGGTGGAAGGCCAAGCAATTCAAGCATCTTTGTAGGTGGCTTTCTTTTAGGAGGAGTAATCGTTGGTGCACTTGGTTGTATCTTCGCACCAGAGGTAATCATTCTAAGTTAAAGCTAGCTTATTTTCGGGTATAAGTGCAGTAGCACTTGTATTAGTCACTGACTTTGGTCGTTTTTGCTCGTTAAATACTTGTGAATTTGCGACATCACTCATTGATAAATGCCTTCTCTGCATTTCTTCTCTTGCGGTGTACCTAGGAGCAGTAAGCTGACTGCCCTTTAATTTCTCTTCTACAGATTAGCAAGGCATTAGCCGAAACAGATAGGAAAGACCTCATGAGAAAATTGCCCAAGTTTATATATGATGAAGAAAAAGCATTGGAGGTAAGTTAATATTATGTACGTCTTTTATTAGGAAGCAGTAAGAGAGAGAGATAGTGTCTTTTTTTTGGTGGTGCATGCGCGCGCTTCGTGTGAGTGTAGACACACACAACAAACACACATTATATATCAGAATCCTCTATTCTGGCTGAATAAATCCCTCCTTATAAGTGTAATCCCCTTAGGTGTAGCTATCTGTCGCTTTTGAGTCTTCCTTCCTCGATCTTCACCTATAAAGATTTAAGGTGAATGGGCAATGGTCCTAAATCCTGATTGCTGAGATTTGGTGCTTTGCTACTTCTGTATAACTAGCTACCGCTATCCGCTTCAGTTGTTTCTCCTAAGTAGTATTTTAGTTGGACAAAAGGGTGATGATAGAGTTATTTGTTAGTTTATGTGAGTTCCGTTATGTAGTCGTGAACTTATTAGATGAAGTACCTTGCAAGAGATGTAAAGACAAAGGCTAGAGAAGATACTCTGAGACCAGTCACTGCTAAGATTTGAAGCACCCAACCAAGGATGTTCTACATTTTATTTTCTTTTTTGATAACCTTGGTGTCCGGTCCATCTTACACGCACCTCTATTAAGTTCACAAGATACTTTTCACTTTCCACTAGTAATAAGTACCATGTAACTCTGTCCACTAAAGTTGGGACAAATGAGAAGAAATCACCTAGTGTTTTTTGTTTCCCCTGGATTTGAACTTGAGACCTCGTGGTTCTCAACCCATTTCGTTGACCACTAGGCCAAACCCTTGGGTACGGACGTTCTACAGTTTTAGAACTAAAGTCTTGTTTGGTTATAAAGCTTTCGTTTAACTATACATAGATGCTATTCTTGGTCTTCTTATTTTTATTTCTGTGAAGTAAGATGTTTCATTACTGGCATCTAGGAGATGCAAAACATACAACAGTAGCAAATGTTAGCTCCATTACAATGTGACTCTATTCAAGCTCCGGGAGCTAACCAAAAGACGACATTTTTCTTGGTCTTTAAATGAACCTAGTTAGGTGATCTATACAAGAACGTCGTGCTTTCTTCTCCACGGTTTCTCTCTGTCTATTGCAAGAAAGAGGAGCGGGCTTGTTGCATCAAATGTGTCACCTTTATCTGAGTTTGTTACTTTGCTTGAATCATATAGCTTCCGGAGGTTACAAAAAAAGCTGCTGAAGGGCTAAAGATCCAAGTTTGAGAACGATATTCTTATTCCTGTTTTAAGTTTTTTCTAATGTATGCATGCTGTTTCGTCTGCAGAAACAACGCAAGATACTAACGGAGAAGATCGTCCAGCTGAATGATGCTATTGACGACATCTCCAACCAGTTGAGGTCCGGGGATGCAGAAAATGGAGCTGCAGTGAACCTAGATGAAGTTGAAAGTGTTGTATAAACAACACTTCAATTGGTTTTCATGTAAATGGATACACTTTCTGAAGACATTGATCAAATTCCAAGAGCATTGTATCTGGACTATTTGAAAACTACATTACCATTAAATATGAAGTGAAAATACAAGTTTAACATAACACATTGATAATTAAGTGGGAGAACAATCGAAACGTTTGGTGAATTTGCTATCATTCACCAGCAAATTCCATTGGTTTACCAAGTATTTGTTACCTTCCACGAGCACAAGTATCGAGTAACTTGCAAGTAATTGGTTATTGAATCACAGAGGACCACTGGTGTTTTGTGGATAGAGTTCTTTTCTATACCAAAAAAAATATTATCCTTCTGCAAGACCATCTCTAAATTGTCCTGTACTCTAATGAATGGATAGTGGTTATTATTCTTGTACTACTTCTCCAGTTGCCCAGAATAATGCCAAACAAAATAATTAAATATTCCCTCCTTTTCATTTTTGGTGATGGTATTTCACTACACATGTAAAAAAAATAAATTAAAAGGATTTTTTTAAAAAAATTTGTGTTTCTTTTAAAAAGAATTATAATTCTGGTGTTTGAGTCAATTTGTTCGCATGTTGGCTAACTCCACCAGGTTCTTGCTATCTTTCATCAACATAAGTATTAGGTAACTCTATCCATCAAGGTTTTGAACAAATGAAACGAAATCATCTAGTTTTATAAATCTCTTTGAAGATTTGAACCTGAGACGACTTCGTGATAGATATTTGTGGTAACAAACATGTCAATATAAAGTGAAGTCGTTCTGGTTGAAGTAAACTAAAAAAGAAAGAGTGTCACATGCGTTGCTATCACTTTGCTCTTTGTGATGCATTTTCTTAAAGTAAAATGATGGGAAGGATGTTTTAATTTGTTTCCACAATTATGGTAAGTAAATAAGGATAACATGAAATTTTCCAATAATTTGTGGTTGAGATTGCTGATGATGATCAAGGTGGGAAAAAAAAAATACATACATGAGGACATAGATCATCTTATCTCTTATCAAATCTTGATGATGCACCACTCATTTTTTGAACCTCAATTTGTAACCAAAACTTAATTTCAACAATTTTAAAAAAAAGTAAACTTGAAAAGTATATATATATAGCAAAGGATTTAAGTAGTTTTTGTCAAATAAACAAAACCATGGCTTCTCATGCAGCTTTGGCTCCTTCAAGAATTCCTACAAGCACAAGGCTTCTATCTAAGAACTCTTACTCTTTCCCTACTCAATGCTTCTCTAAGGTCTTTACTTTTTCTCCAAATAAAATTCGAAAAAAAAGAAGATTCTTTCTTCTAGTAAATGTGTTTGTTAATTTATCTGTTGTTTTTTTTGTAGAAATTTGAAGTAGCAGAGTTCTCTGGTCTTCGATCGAGTGGATGTGTGACATTTTGTAACAAGGAGTCTTCCTTCTTTGATGTTGTGTCTGCTCAACTCACTCCCAAGGTAAGCATCTTTACTCTACTCAGTAAAACATCTGCTTTAGACCGCGAAGCAAAACAGTACTAAACATAACAGAATATTGATCTTTTCAATACTTATGACTATACACTCTTTCCTCATTAGTCTGTTCTGAGAAGAATGACGTCCTTCTATATTTTAGAATGAAACATGAGATAAGAAATCCAGTGTTTCATCACTAAGATAACAAATAGTAGTCTCGAATTCCAGGTGTGTTCTGTTTTCACTGCTAATAACCAATTTGGTCCTGAGGCAAGGATTAAAAGATGTAGTTAAAACAGCCAGAACCAAACCAATGACCTAAGTCAATTCACGAGGATACGAAATAAATGTAGGATCATCATTCATCAATTTAGGGCCTAAATGAAGTTCTGACCATCTATCATAGAAAAATTTGACGGAGAAATAGTAGTGTTTTGTACCTTTTTTCCTGAAACTCATTTACTTTTATCCCAAATTAGACCACAGGATCAGCAGGACCTGTGAAAGGAGAAACTGTTGCCAAATTGAAGGTTGCCATCAATGGTTTCGGAAGAATTGGCAGGAACTTCCTCCGTTGTTGGCATGGACGCAAGGACTCACCACTAGATGTCGTTGTCGTCAATGACAGTGGTGGTGTCAAGAATGTGAGCTTTACCTGCAAAAAATCAGCACATTTATAGCAATTGTTGGTTTTACTATCAAATTTTTCGCGGTCCAATGTTAAAATGTATTGCAAATATTATGTTAATGCAGGCATCTCACTTGCTTAAGTATGATTCCATGTTGGGAACATTCAAGGCAGATGTGAAAATAGTGGATAATGAAACCATTAGTGTTGATGGAAAGAACATTAAGGTTGTCTCTAGCAGGGATCCTCTAAAGCTTCCATGGGCTGAACTTGGTATTGACATTGTTATTGAGGTAAACTACGTGTACCAAATTCTGATAAACGACACGTTAATAGCATTTTTGATCCCTCGGTTATTGGTAGATTCTACTTTTAGTACTTGTAATATCTGAGCCGAGGGTCTATCAGAAACAGTCTCTCTACCTTCACAAGTTTTTGTTGTCTTGTTGTAATATCTGATCAGACACACAAGTTATAGCAGAATTATTAACCATTCCTATTACCGATGTGTTAAGCTAAACTTGTACGATTACTCAACTAGTCGGATTTTCTGCTAGTTTAGGAATCATTAACACATCTAATAGCTTTCAATTTCATGCTAATATACATAATTAATGTAGCTAATGTCATAATTCATCCCATCATAACATTTGACTGATGCATACCTATGTTGCTCGGACCCTTCCAAAATGTTGTCAGATGTGTGCCTGATCCTCCAAAAGTTACTCATTATTTGCTTAACGAGATAAAATCAACCAAGATTAAACTTGTTGAGATTGATCAATAACAAGTCCAGCACTTCAACAGGATGAATCCTGAGAAAAGATGGCTATTAAGTTGCCTAATAATGTTGTTTGAAAACTCACAGGGGACCGGTGTGTTCGTTGATGGTCCGGGTGCTGGGAAGCACATCCAAGCTGGTGCCAAGAAAGTTATCATCACTGCTCCAGCAAAAGGTGCTGACATTCCTACCTATGTTATTGGAGTGAATGAACAAGACTACTCTCACGAGGTTGCCAATATCGTAAGGTCAGTGCAATTTATGTGAACGTGTTTGGCTGGACACATAGTTTAAGAAATAAAGCGAGACTTTTGAAAAAAGGATCATTCTTTTGGAGATTGACTAAAAATGAAAGTGTGTCGCATAAATTTGGATGGAGGGAGTATATTTAATGTTCAAGAAGACATCGTATTAATGTTCTACCTTTATAAATGCAGCAATGCCTCTTGCACCACCAACTGCTTGGCCCCTTTTGCAAAAATCCTGGATGAAGAATTTGGTAAGCAGCAGATTAATACTGTTGAAAACATTGTTCAAATTTATGTGGTTTTAGGTTATGTTTGACTATTTATATCATCGGAAACAGACTCTCTACCTTCACAAGGTAGGGGTAAGGCTGTGTACACACCACCCTCCCAGACCTCACTTGTAGGATTACGCTGAGTATGTTGTTTGACTATTTCCATTCACTTTGAAGGTATTGTTAAGGGAACTATGACAACAACACACTCTTACACCGGAGATCAGGTAATCATGATATACGATACAAAAGGGGAATTTGTGAAACGTGCACCTTACAATGACACTGAATAGATTTGATTATGTTGTATGCAGAGGCTTCTGGATGCATCACACCGTGACTTGAGGAGAGCGAGAGCTGCAGCATTGAACATAGTCCCGACCAGCACTGGTGCAGCAAAGGCTGTGTCTCTAGTGCTACCTCAGCTCAAGGGAAAGCTCAATGGAATTGCTCTCCGAGTGCCAACACCTAATGTTTCGGTTGTTGACCTTGTTATCAATGTTGCAAAGAAAGGAATTTCAGCTGAAGATGTCAATGCAGCTTTCAGAAAGGCAGCTGACGGTCCGTTGAATGGCATATTGGCTGTTTGTGATGAGCCTCTTGTGTCAGTTGACTTCCGATGCAGTGATGTTTCCACCACCATCGACTCCTCTTTAACCATGGTTATGGGAGACGACATGGTCAAGATTGTCGCTTGGTATGACAACGAATGGGGATACAGGTAAACTGAACACAATCATTTCACATACTTATACAACCAACCTGAAAACTCATTTACATTAAAAATACACATGCATAAGCACACATATACCGTTGATTCACTTGTGATCATACTTGGTAAAATTGCAGCCAACGTGTGGTCGACTTAGCTCATCTGGTAGCAAGCAAATGGCCTGGTTCAGCTGCAGAAGGGAGCGGAGACGCCTTAGAGGACTACTGCAAGACAAATCCTGCAGACAAGGAATGCAAAGTCTACGAATAATCTCTCTGCTTTCTTTTCCTTTTTGAAATTCCGCATGGATGATTTTTGAAGCTAAATTGTTTCCCTTGTTCAAAAATTTATAAATGAACGAATGACAGTAAAATCACACAGTTTCGAAATCATGTGTACATTCATATATACTGGTTTCACCACTAACCAGGATGCATTTCAACAAGGAATTCTGTTTTCCATTTCAAGATCTCTGCGTAATTTCACCTCGTTAACTAAACTAATGACATTCGATTAGGATATTTTGCCTCAATGCATCGGTCATGAAGCCCGGGGTGACATAGAGGTGGAAATATGGTGAAAACTTGAAGGATGAACGCGGAAATATAACTTATATGATCCATTGATTCAATATTTAGTTATGCTATCGTCTCTATTGAAGAGTCGAAGTATATGGACACCATGACCATAGAAGAACTTGTGTGTTCTATGCATGCTCATGAAGTTTTTTGCAAGCATCTGCATTTTTTCCTCATACTGAACACACCCTTACAGTTACTTTTGATTCTTTTACATGGATAAGCACCTAATTGTATGATCACTTTATGTAAAAAGTTATAAACTGCTAGAGAGAAAATATTTATTTATGTTAGGTTGCAACTTGCAATGTTGAGATCAAAACAACATGATGTCATGCGAAAGCTAACAACTGCAAACCTTGAATGACAATAAATCAATAAACTATGGAGAGATCAAGAGTCTTTAATTACTACGTTGTGGATGTTATTCCCTAGAAACAATCAAAAGTTATAATTTTTCAATGTAGAGTGTTGAACTTGATCACCCTTACGGATCGTGAATTATCATATTATATCATATATCATATATCATATATCATCATCATCATATATTATATATATTACTAAAAGTGGAAAGCTTCTAACCTCAAAGTTAGATTACCATTTTGCCCCTAAAATAAAATACAATATAATTAATTAAATAATAATCATTATTTTAAAAACTTTTCCCATTCAAAAATAACATTAATTCTCTACATCACCAATTAATCATTATGTCGAGAATGTGGAGAAGATAGAAAGTTGGAAAAAGTAATTTAATGTTGACCAAATTCATTGGATTATATAAATTAAATAAACATAATTCTTTGGCAATTAAAATGTTACCAAGAATTATTAAAATGAATGTTTGAATTTTGAATAGCCTCTACTATACAGAATTAAAATTGAATATGAAGGGGTCAATTTCCATGTAGAAATCAGTTTCGGAATTAAAAGTTGAATTTAAAAGGTCATTATCTAATATACTATTTAAGATGGATGCTAATCACATTAAATTGGATGAATTGCACAATTCAACATGCGAACAAAAAAGTGCTGGAAGCTGCTAATCAAGAAGAGGAAACAAAAGCAGCAGAAAAAAGAAAAGTAGATTGAATACATGTGTAGAAGAAACAGTATATATGTTAATATGTTTGACGCCAACAATAAGAAAGTTACTATTTGTTATTTATTCATCAGAACGTGGAAACTTGCTTAGCAATATATATCATCAACTCCTCACACTTGCTTTCTTTTTTCCATTACAAGATTTTTATCCTTTATAATTCATTTGTTTCCGATTTTCAACTCGATATAGTTACAAACTTTAAATTTAGTTATCATCTTGACTCGTGAGCCTTTGGAACAATAAATATGAAATCAAATTTGTCATTCTTCTTCTTCTGCTTCCATATTTTGATGTCATTTGGAATAACTGTGGGGGTATTTTTGATCTCAAAATGTAATGGAGGGTATAAGTGCTCTATTTCACATAGTTTAGGGGCAATTTTGATCCTTTTCCGATAAAATAATAATGATTCCATTTATCCCAAAATAAAGAGTACTCCACTCGCCATTATATCTGCCAACACGAGTAATTGACATTTTCAATAAGTTTTATCTAATAAATATTTGTATTCGTAACCGACTTTTTATGTAATCTATAATTACAATATTTAATATGTATTAACCTCTCACAATTGTAATAATAATAATAATAATAAAGTTCTTGTACTAATAGCATGAGATACACCAACAACATACATGTTGAGTGTATATATATATCGTTATAACAACTCCACACAACTTAGCATGGGACACACGTGCAACGCACGTGTCCAAGACTAGTATTATTATAAGTGGGAAGCTCCAAAGATGAAAAGTTGGCTTATCATTTTACCCTTGAACTAAATTAAACATCTAATTAATTAAATAATATTATTTTAATTATTTTTTGAATTGTAAGTTATTTATTAGAAAGGGAATGTGGAAGAACAAGAGTCAATTAGGATTTCTAGAATTTTAAATAAGTACATGAATCAAGATTTTTCCCCTTTTAATTTACCCGGCCTAGACTAAATTAAATAACTAATTAATTAAATGATATTATTTGAATTATTTTTTGAATTGTAATTTTTTTATTAGAAAGGGATTGTGGAAGAACCAGAGTCAATTAGGATTTCTAGAATTTTAAATAAGTACACGAATCAAGATTTTCACCCTTTTAAGGAAAAATTACAAGAATATACTATTTAAATCTTGAAATCTAAAAAGTGGCACATAAATTGAGACGAAAAAAAATATGAAATAAGAATCAAACATTTTTCTAAATGCCATTTTCCCTCTTAGAACACAAACTTTTTCTACGTCTCTTTTGTTGGAAAGTTGGTAGGTGGAAATTTAGATTCAAAAGTCGTTATATATATGTCCTGTCAACTTCATAATATATGGTTATTAAATTTGTACTTTAAAAAAAAATTAAGATATAAATTAATCTTAATAATTTTAATCTATTGTGTTCATATTCTATCATTCATTAAACTTTGATGTCCAGGTCAATTTATGCGCTTTGCTCATATCTTTATATGTGTTCTAAATCAGATATTATTTTAACAATGTTATATTTTATGCAGAGAAGGAGAACTAAAATCAAATATTGTATAACTTATCGTGGGGCCTTTTAGAAAAGTTATTGCTTTCTGAATTTCTTTCCATGAATCTAAGGCTGCAACGGATAATCTACAAAGGAACGCTAGCTATATGCTTAACACATGCAAATCGAACACTTAAGTTTGGTTTTCCCAAAAAACAATGAAATAAACTCTTTTTTTTTGGTAAAGCTGAGTCTTTTAAGTAAGTCCAAAAAGAATTAAAGTCAAGCCTTTAACTTTATTGTTCAAGCTAAGGCCTCTTGACGTAAAGAGAGGGGCAAGTGAGAGTTCTAACAATTCTCTTTCTTTCCATCTGCGAGGGGTGGACCCACGTGAGTTCTATGGGGTTTACCTGAGTTCCTTTTGTAAAAATTATATTGTATATACAAGGTAAAATTTATGTAAATATATTAATTTTGAACTGTTTTTATGAATAAAAAGCAAGTTGTAGTGTAGTGGTAGATCTCCTTTTAAATTGACCCTTGCTTCTGTGGTTCAAAACCATTGTGAACATTATATTTTTTTTAGCTTCTCTTCATTTAGTTTCAAGATAAATCTTTCACTTTTTTTTTTTTTTTTTAAATGGGCTATAAGAGTGGATTTAAACCTAAAAAAAATTCAAACATGCTAAGAAGTTTCTTGTAATGGAACTAACATTTTGTACCTATAAACTATGTACTATTACTTCCTTGGAATTAGATTTTATTGACTTATTCACATGTTTATATTTTATTTTTCGAACCCCAATAAAAAATTTGAATCCGCCATTTTCTTACATGAATGATATGCTAAATGTTGTGTGGAGATTATTTCTTCCTCCCTTCTTAGGAGTAGTTTGATTTGAGTATAGAAAAAGAATTAAACCCAATATAAATTCTTGTATAAAATAAATATATTATTTGAGTATAGAAAAAGAATTAAACCCAATATAAATTCACCTTTACCCCCACAGCTTTCATCTGCACCCATACCTCTCGTAATATTTATTTAAAAGATTTCTTTTACTTACTTAACGAACATAAAATAAAAATAAAATAAAAAAAAACTCAATTATTTGCATGAAAGATATTTTCCAATAAAATTTGTACGGAACGCTTACACCTAATCTGCTAGACTTTTGACTATTTTCATGACAGCATTCAATGAGAGGTGAGAGACATTACTATTGCAACTTCCCAAGTCTTCGTTACGAGTTCATTATTCATCGAGTTTCAAATAATGTATTACTGTCTTCAGAATTTTTTTCATTTTAAAAATATTACTACTATTTTTCGAATTGTGCGTCACTAATCCTAAGAGGTTTCTGAATCATAAAAAAAATTTGGTAGTCTTTGTGGTACACATTTCAATAGACATTCTCAAAGAGTGTTTTTACCAGAGCTTTTTTTTCAGGTATTTTTTTTTTCTCAAAAAAATCTAATGTTGGTTTGTTCATAAAATTGTTTCTTGTTTTGCTACTATATTGTTAGAGGTAAATTCAGAATTTAAGTTTTATGAGTTTAATTTTTTAAAGATTTTTAGTATTCAATTCATTGGATTTTTAAAAGAGCATGTTTTGCCTCAAAAGTACTGTACTCATTTTTTATTTATATATGGTTAAAATTATTTTTGATGTATATGTTGTGTAGATGTTGATTTACTGTTTATGGGTACTTATTTCATAATTATAGTCAATTTTCTGTTTAGGGTATTGACTTGTTGTCCATTCGAGTAGGGGTAGTATTACTCTTGTTTCTTATTCTTTGATTTCTGTTTATTATATGTTGTTTCGTGTAATTTGATTATAGTATTATTTTATTGTACGGAGTAGTATTGTGCTGTTTATTATTTGTTGTTTCCTTTATTTCCATTACTTTTTTTTCCTAGATAGTTTTTATCTTGAGTTGAGGATCTATCATAAACAACTGTTCTACCTAGAGATCAGATCTGCATACAGTCTATCCTTCCAAGATCCCACTTTCCGGGACTGGGTATGTTGTTGTATGGTGAAGGGCTTAGCTTTGAATTCTGAGTTTCATGATAAAATTTGATGTAAATGTGACTTAATCTGTAGATGGGTTTGGTTAATGTTTTAGAGTTGCTTAGATCTATGTCTTGGATAATTGGCATTTAGGGAAGCACGATGCGTAAAACATCCCATGTTTACAAAGGGTCACGGGAAGGTCCGCATACCAAGGGGTGTGATGTAGACATATGTTGCTTAGAGCCCGTTTGGATTAGCTTAAAAAAAGTAGTTTTTAAGTCAAAAATACAAAGTCAAACTGAAATGACTTTTAAATCAAAATATAAAAAGTAGGGGGAGATCTACTTTTGATTTCTGACTTATTTTAAGTCATTTTTTACCTTGCCAAACACTTCGTATATTATTTGAAGTCATTTTTGACTTATTTTAAGTTATTTTTTATATTTGTCAAACACTTTCAGAAGTCAAAAACTGACTTAAAAGTAGATTTGATCAACTTTTAAGCCAATCCAAATGGGCTCTTAGACTCTTCAAAAATATAGATGGGTTCATGTTGGATCCTTCAAAAAGTAGTGAATTTTTGATAAATTAATACAATATATTGATAAATTGTTTGATGCTAGCTAGTATTTTTTAACGGTTCATCCTTAATTTGTTTATATCTGAGTGTGAGTTCAACACGACAATCGTGGTTACAATAACATGAGGAGAAGAAGTGTCTATTTTAGCTCACTGTTTTAATTAAACTAGTCTTTAAGTGAATATCAGGTCCTTGATCTTGTAACAATTTTGGCTGTTTTTCTTGAGGCGAGGGTCTATCAGAAACAGCCTCTCTAGCTCTCTGAGGTAGGGGTAAGGCATGTGTATACTGTATCTTCACCAGTTGTTGTTGTGGTTTTTTAACAATTTTCTCCGGATCAACTTGTAGGTTTGGATCTTCATAATATTCGCTGTTGCTCTTGCCTATTGCATCCTTGTGGACAAATGGAGCTGGCAGCAGTAGCTTCTGTGGTGGTAGAGAAACTAAAGATGTCTGACGAGATAACAGACAAAACGGTGATAGAGGAAGCCTTAATAAAAATGCAACGCGTCATTGCTGACACAAACGAGGAGCAAAGAAATAGTGATGAATTTAAGAGTTGGGCTGAAAAGTGTCTGCGTAGTCTGTACTATGTTGAGGACACTGTTGAGTCTTTTACCCTTGGTATCGCCCGTCAGAACAGGAAATGGGGCTTTCTTATGAATCACTCTCTGGTTCCCAAGAACTTAATGCCTTGTCAAAAGCTGAGAAGGAAGATTAAAAGAATCCCTTCAGACATTAAACGGGTGATCGATGAAAAGCCCAAAGGTACTGACAAACAGCATGCCTGTAGCAATGGGACAACTACCAATATGGGTGATCAGAATCGTGCAATGGCACAATGTAGTTATGCTACGATCCCAGAGAGTGATGAAGAGGAACTAGTACTGGAGGTAGATAGAAAACCTCTGAGGTTAGACCGTGAAAAACAAGCAAAGCTCATGTCTACAAATAAACCTCTGAGGTGCAGCAGCGACAAGTCTGTGAGGTTAGACCGTGAAACAGAAGCCAGACTCATGTATACAAATTCTTATGCTGATGAAGAACTGGAGATGTTTGACATTAGACAAGAAGTGCATGACTTAGTGAAAAGACTAATCAAGACAGCTGATAAAGGAAGGGCCCGGATCGTTGAAATTGCTGGTGAGTTGGGTTCAGGCAAGACTACTTTGGCTCGTGCAGTATACGGAAGGAGGGAAATCAAAAAACATTTTAAGTCTGGATGTGCATGGGTCACCATTTCAAAAGAGTCTAATAAATCAGATGTATTGCAGAACTTGCTAAAACAGCTGGGGGAATCCAAGGACGCTGTGGATCTAGCTACCAATGAGCTGGAAACTAGACTTTTGAAGTGGTTAATTGGAAAAAACTACTTGATTGTGTTGGATGATGTACAGAGTGATCAAATGTGGGAAGGACTGAAATCTGTTTTCTTAGACAATCGAAATGGAAGTATACTACTTCTCATCACCACCACTGTTAATCCGATGTATTGTGTCTCTCCTCCGAATAATATCCAAAAGAAAACGCTAACTGAAGAATATTGCTGGAACTTGTTCCTGAAGAAAGCTGGTTGGGCTACTTGGGAGGAAGGAAAGGAACGTCAAGTTGTGAAGCAGCGAGTTCTTAATGTCTGTTGTGGTCTCCCCCTGAATACTGTCCTTCTTGGCAGCATGTTGTCGACCGTGGGAGATGACATTCGCTTTGATTATCTTCAAAACATACTGCGCATAAACTGGAAAACGAAGGACATTGTATCCGTTAGCTATATGAATCTGCCTGACCATTTGAAACTGTGTGTACTCTACTTGGTGCTATTCCCTAAAGAGTACGACATTCCGGTAAGGAGGCTGTTTCGTTTGTGGCTTTCAGAGGGTTTTGTAAACCCCAAAGAAGATAAATTCCCAGAGGATGTGGTACAAGAAAACTTTGATAATCTAGTCAAGCGGAGCTTGATTCAGATATCCAAATTTAGGTCTGATGGCAGTCCCAGAAGATGTCGGTTACTAGGCGTTCTCCATGACTATCTGTTGCCTAAGGCCCAGAACATCAGGCTTTTCCATGTTCATTGCAGTGCATATAGCACAAAAGATTCATTTCCCTTGAATGTTAGAAGGCTTGTTGAGCATGCAAGCAGTAAGAATATTTATAGTGATGCTTCCCGGTTTGAACATCTTCGCTCTTACTTATCATTCAATTTCCAGAGGAAAGACACCCCAGCCACGGAAGTAGGCATCCTTCTAAGTCGCGTAATTACTAAGGGTTTCGGATTGCTGAGGGTGCTTGACCTGGAAGGAGTGTATAAGCCAAGTTTACCTGAGAATCTTGGTGATTTATTTCACTTGAGATACTTAGGATTAAGATGGACTTTCTTGGATGCTCTTCCCTCGTCCGTTGGTGACTTGCCATATCTTGAGACATTAGATGTGAAGCACACTAACATAAATAACTTACCCACCTCCATGTGGAAATCAAAGAAATTGCGGCATCTCAATCTCAGTCACATCCGTCTTGACATGCCAAAGCATTCAGATACCGATTCTTTGCCTACACTCCTTACACTGTGGGGATTGTCTGTAGATGATGATAGCCCAGTGAAGAATGGACTGGATCGGTTGTGTAATCTTAGAGAGGCAGGCATTACTTTCTGTTTGAAGAATTGTGACCACCTTCTCAATTGGATTTCAAAGTTAACTTCTATTCAATCTTTGAGGTTACGATCCATAAATGATGTAGGACATCCATCACATTTTGGTGACGAGCCGTTGTCTCTGTCAAGTCTGAGCAATCTTTCCCACCTAAACTTGCTAGGTGTATTACCAAATCTGCCTGAATACATGCCTCAAGGGCTTAAAGTAGTCACATTGTCTCTTTCAAAGCTGACAGAGGATCCTATGCCGATTCTTGGGAAGCTTGAACATCTTAATGTCCTCAGGCTTCTATCAGATTCCTATATGGGGAAGGAAATGGTGTGCCCTCAGGAAGGATTCAAAGAGCTTCGGGTTCTAAAGATTTGGAAACTTAAGAACTTGGAAAAGTGGAATGTGGAGGAAGCGGCAATGGAGAAGCTGAAAGAGATAAATATCCGATGCTGTAATAAACTGATGAGCATTCCCGAAAGACTCTGGAAAAAACCAAGTCTCAGGGAATTGATCATAACCAACATGCCAGAAGAGTTCAAACAGAGTGTCATTACGTTCATGAGGTGTCAGGATTTGATTCTCACTTTCAAAGATTATGATTTAACCCCCTTGCCGGTAAGTTTCTCCCTTCAACTCTCTATGTTATTGTTGAGACAAATAACTAGTTTACGAGCACCATTCCTTCCATAATATACAAGGTTTGAATATTTATGCTTCTTGCTCGAGATTTTGTTGATCAATGGACTTACAAAAACACATTTTTCTTTGTGGCAGTGGGAGGATGCTGATCATACTTCTGATGAAAGTCACACCAACGAGTAGCTTGCTAAGATTCTGAACAGTGAATCTCCAAGGCTACTTCAATCAATGCTGCGTTACATTCATCATCGGTTATCAGATTCAAACTTTTGATGCTAACCAGTAGTTAGCTACTGGGTAAGCAATGCTTCAATAATTTGCACTTCAGTTTCACTGATGCATTAGTTATGTATTATAAGTCTACTCAGTGAGGCCCTCATTATCCTCTGTAACAATTTTAAATTTTGCAATGATTACGTGTGATTCGCCCGTAATTTCTAATATATACAGAACTTTCTCGTTCTTGATATCCATGAAACAACAACAACAACATACCCAGTGAAATCCCACTAAGTGGGGTCTGGGAGGGTAGAGTATCTAGTGATATCAGAAAATTTGAGAGTATTTTGATGACACTTTTAAGTATTTAAAAATTAATATTAATATTTTAATAATAGTGAAACAAAAAAAGTCCAAAGTATACTTCCACCAACAAGTGAGGGAAATCATTTTTTTGGTTTAATAATTTATTTATTCACTGTGAACATTAATTTTCGTTATATATATCAAATGTCAAAAAAATTACTTTATTTGTCCTAATTTTTGAGAGTCAAACAATTTAATTTTGATCGTAAATTTGCATGTAGAATCTTCTAATTTTTTTGAAATAAACCCTTTTAATCTTAAATTAAAAAATATGAGAGTTGTAGCCAAATCAATATATATCACTATCAAATACAAATTTGTTATCTTGAATTCTTCCACTAGCATTTATACGTACACCTATGGTAAAGTTCCTTCTTTTTCCATCTTCTATTGTTTGTTTGTAAGATTTTTATCTTTTATAGATTTTTTTCAAATTAGAAAGGATTGTTTCAATTCTAATTCTTTATTATGATTGTTTCTCTTTCTGGAATTTCTTGTTACTATTTTGTGTAGAAACGTAAATTCATTATACATATTGCCTTGCAATGTATACTGAAATATGTTAAATAAGTACCTTATTATGAAAATGCTAATAATACTTTTTCCAGCCTCTTCAAATTCCTAATAAAAAATTCCACACGATGTTGCCTTATTTAAAGTTAAGCTAAATAATGTTAATAATTTCCTTTCTTTTACCACCCCTTCAAAACTTAAAGATACACTCACAATGTTTTTGGTTGTCTTATTTAAAGTTATATTAACTACTAATAATATCATTTACAACCTTTTAAAAATTGTACACAGAACTTATAGCATTAAAACAGTTTTGGCCCTCTATTTTCCTTCATTAATCCAACACCATCAATAATAATTTTATACTAAGTTTTAGTCATTAAATATATTATATAAATGGATATCAAGTATATGTGTAATCCTCACCATTGGATGAAACAAGTTCAACATGTATGGCTCTTCTTCTTTCATTTTGTTTTGTTACTTAAAAGCTTAAATCCTCTCATTTATCCTATTTCTTGTATGATCTCTTTTATCTTTATTCTTGTGGTAGCTCTATTGGTTTTATTTTAGTAATATATGATGGTTTCAAGTTTTCTTATATGCAATTCATTTGTTTTTTAGGTTGGTCTATAAGTTTATATATATATATACATATATATATGTACTAGTTTTACGGCACGTACGTTGCACGTGTGTATCGTATATATAATATAT
>NW_006238962.1:1191146-1194140 GCF_000226075.1 Solanum tuberosum | reverse complement strand
AAATAAGCATTTGAGGATACTATTTCTATCAAAATAAAGTCCTAAATGAGTCCAAATTGTGGTATTACAAAACACCACTCTCCTTCAACGACAAGTTCTTGATATGTATATATGCACTTATCCCATTAATTTTAAATTTGTTATTTCTTTTAATTTTCATCCATTAGAAAACTTTTCATGTACTCTATTAAGTTTTATATAATACACATAACATTTTTGGAAAAAGTATAGGATGCAGTTACAATTGATTTGCACAGTAATTTAGGTAACTGTATTGTTATTCAAATTATAGCATATAATTGAAAGCTAGAGATTCTTCTAGCCGATTGCAGATTTGAGGCAGCAATAAGTGAAGCAGTTCTTGTCAAAGAACCATTTCGTGGTAGTTTATCTCCCAGGTGATGTTGATTAATTAGTTAAAATTGTTGTGTCTTTATGTTGTTAATCTTTAATTTGTGTTACACTTTAATATGTAATTGCATGGATTACTATAGAAAAAAAGTGTTATATATGAGATTATATACTTAGAGGTTTAATCCAAAATTTGAAGTTATTTGTCTAATACGGTGTTGTAATGCATGAAACACATTGATTTTAATAGCTTGTCATGTTGCATATGATATTATATAGTATATACAATTTTACTAATTATTTATGTTAAATTCAAAGATGAAATGACTTAGAAGTTTAAATCAGACAAAAGGTAATCTTCCCTTTCAAAATTCATATAACTCATTGCACATTTAATCTAATATTTTTTTTAAAAAAATTTCTTAGCGTGAAATACACGTGCAACACACGTGTTTGAGAACTAGTTATTCTATAAGTGTGAAGCCATTAAAGTTAAATGACTTTTTCACTCTTCAATAAATCATCATTAAAGTTGAATGACTTTTAACTCTTCAAGAAATCACCATTAAAATTGAATGACTTTTTAACTCTTCAAGAAATCACTATACCTATTAAATCTCTTATACGTTGTCTTTTAATGACAATATTGTGCATTTGAATTTGGTTTAGAGAGCATAAAACTCTTATCATATGTTCTTTCAAGCATTTCTTTACATTTAGTTTTTTCATATTTTGCTATCATTCAAATTATATTCTTAAATTGATGTTTAAGTGTTTGATCTCTCACATGAAATCTTTTTTTTATATGCATTTTTTTTTATATATATATACACACACAAATTTAAAGTTATCTTTTTTTTATATGCATTTATTTTTTGCACCATATAATTTTTGGTTTATATTGTTTTCTTTTTCTACCATACTGTTAATATCTCATAAATGATTGTGTTGTATTTCATAATTCAATTATATGTATATAACTTGACAAAAAATTCTTTTGTCGAAATTTACAGATGATAGAATTAATAATTTTGAATGAGCCAAAGAAGACGAAGGGTACATATATATGTAATTATTATTTATATATGTCAATTAAATATTAAACAATGAGTATTTTATAACAAATAAATACTTTTATTTTGTAGGTGTAGATTATGAAATTGATAATGAAGACATATGTTGATCGACTTTCTCTACAACTATTACAAAACACCACTCTCCTTCAACGACAAGTTCTTGATATGTATACATCTGTAAAAAAGTGGAGGGTATTATTCCTTAAAAAGAAGGCGGAAACTTTAAGGCATTAAATATTTTGTAACTATAATGTCGACATTTAAATTATGTGTTAACATATTAAAATAAGAACTTTTAACAAGTTGAATACTTGATATATTATAAGAATTGTATAATTGAAGTCGTTATAGTATTAGTTTTCAAAACAATTCACTTGATAACAATATTTTTGTATGATGTGTCTTGCAATGATCATAATATCCGTTGAATATGATGCACCGTTCATTGATTCGAGCTTGTATTTTACACATCGTACACTTATATTTTAGAAGCATTTATACTAATTAGCACGATATACACGTGCAACGCACGTGTTCGAAAACTAGTTATATTATAAGTGGAAGGTGCTTAGTCTAAAGTTGGATTACGAAAATGCCCTTCAACATTTTTATTATCATTATCATATTATTATTATTATTATTAATTAATTAATTATTATTCTATAAGTGTGGAGCCATTAAAGTCAAATGACTTTTTAACTCTTCAATAAATCATCATTAAAGTTGAATGACTTTTAACTCTTCAAGAAATCACCATTAAAATTGAATGACTTTTTAACTCTTCAAGAAATCACTATACCTATTAAATCTCTTATACGTTGTCTTTTAATGACAATATTGTACATTTGAATTTGGTTTAGAGAGCATAAAACTCTTATCATATGTTCTTTCAAGCATTTTCTTTACTATTTAGTTTTTCATATTTGTCTATCATTCAAATTATATTCTTAAATTGATGTTTAAGTGTTTGATCTCTCACATGAAAATATATTGCTAAAATTTTGTTTTATGAACTTATTATGTTATTTTTTAATTTCAGGTATAAACCAGAAGTGATGCTTTTCCAGACCGTTGAATAGAATTTTTAGTAGAAATTGCGCCAATACAAATGAGGTATGCGGCATGTCTCTCCAACAATTTCGTAATTTTTTGCATGAGTAATTTTTAATAAATTTGATTAACATTGGATTATTGTATTTTTAATTAGATTTTAATAATTGAATGCATGTGTATTTTACAAAGTAGAGCCTCCTTGATAGCTTTAGTTTGACAATGAATTATTGAAATTATATTTTGCTTTTAGTCTCCTAGATTTCGAGTTAAAAAGGATAACTAATGCTTCTCCCTCAACAACATCGAGCAAAAGAAATCGAGAAAATCTCTGAAGAAGACATATTCTAACAAATGAGGTTATTTAATTTAATATGAATGAGTACTTAAAAATCAAATATGAACAACATTAAAATTTATCTTTCTATATAGGGATAAGGGTCTGAAAAATATCCTAACTTTGGTCGAATTTGTTGTTGCGATACTAAACTTTCATGAGGACTTATTACCTCTCTAG
>NW_006238962.1:1187505-1191100 GCF_000226075.1 Solanum tuberosum | reverse complement strand
TTTTTACCCCCTGAACTATTTAATAGTGTATTTTAAAGGTATATATGTGCTCACGTGGACACATTACTATTTATAATTTTGCATTATTTTTTATGTCCACGTGGACAAATATATATGTTTAAAATACGGTATTAAATAGTCTAGGGAGGTAATAGGTCCTCATGAAAGTTTAGTATCGCAACAACAAATTCAATCAAAGTTGAGGTATTTTTCAGACCCTTATCCCTTCTAAATATGAAAAAGGAATAACAATCTTAAAGAGAAATACATATAATAGAAATTGAATTTGAATATAACATATAAGCTGTAAACGAGATTATTAGTTAGTGGTTAACAATTTTCACTCTTGACATGTTACCAATTCTCAAAAAAAAAAAATCACTCCTGACTCCATCAATATTTCCATTTTATAACTCAAAACTATTATAGATAAAAAATTTATTAATCATAATAATAAAGAACAAACGTGCGAT
This sequence comes from Solanum tuberosum, assembly GCF_000226075.1. NCBI lineage: Eukaryota > Viridiplantae > Streptophyta > Magnoliopsida > Solanales > Solanaceae > Solanum > Solanum tuberosum. The sequence continues at coordinate 1,190,627 of NW_006238962.1, read as the reverse complement.
GTACGTTACCAGAAACTAGTTACAACAAGTACAGGTACATGCTAAAAGTTAACTTTGTTTTCTGAGCCTGTCTCTACTATAATATCATGATAAAAAACTTAAAACGATTAGAGAGAACACACATTTATTTACCTACTAAGTCTTGATCAGCACGAGAATCCGAGTTTATTACTTGACAATGAGCTTGGCCCTAGCATGACCTCTGTTTATCTGGAATTGCTCTGTGATGCCAAGATGTGCCATGAGAAGCCAGACATGAGTAAGAAGCTCTCCTCCTTTACGTAGTTGTTGAGCGTGATGGTTCCCTCTGCAATGTGTAGCAGCATAAGCAAGCATTTCCACCCATACTTCACTGATGATTTCCCATTTTCTCTGAGTACCCTTTTCTTTCAATGATTTGGCAAGTATGCACGCGTCAAACAACACGCTCTTGCTCCTATCCCCTTTCACTTTTGCAGGTCTAACTTCAGTATTCACTGTTAGCAACTTGCGACTAGCTATAGCTAAGTCTTTTCCGACTTTCCTCTCTGTAAAAAACTCTTTGGCTTCAGCACATGTATCTCTAAATCTGATCATCCCAAGTCCTATTGGCAGCATAAAGGGGCATACTACTAAAAGATACAACATATAATCTGATAACTGCTTGCTAATTTGCTTGGATTTGATGGAACGAGGAGTACTTCCATCATCAGTGTAATAGCATAGATCAGTAGCAATGTGCCAAATAAGGAAGCTTTGATCAAATTCTACCTCGGTAGACCAAACTAGGGAAGAACAGTCATTTTTGGTAAGTGCTTTAGTGCCTCTACTTGTGCATAAGACTGGATGATCAGGCTCGTTATCACTTTCTCCGGCAAACTTTTGGAAATGGTTAAAGATCAGCTCTTTTAACTCCGGGGTGACTAGTTCATCCTTCTTGTACTTGTGTTTTTCCAAGAGCTCATTGATTAGAAAGAGTTTTTGGAACCTGTAGCACCGGGGGGGCTTGAACTCAACACAGTAGCTCAACAAATTGTATTGGGGTGTGCAATTGGACCACCTCATTTTATTTGATCTTCGCAGACACAGCTTGTTGAGGAGGAACGACTGGTAAAACTTTCCGTCCTGTTTCCCTTTGCTCAGCCAATTCTTTGTCCAGTCTGAGTTCAGCAAAACGATCAATGCATATATTTCCAGGAGAAAGGCCACCACCAGCAGCAGGTAAGTGAGAATCAAGTCAAGTATGTGGTATTTCGATCTTTCCTTACATAAAGAAAATGAAATCAAGCTAAAAAAAATGCAAGAAAAAGTAACCACACGAAGAATGCAGCCTAGAGGAGTAAAAATGGCGGGTGCTTTGGTATAAAAGGAATCGTATGCAAATCCTAACTCTGCCTCAATCACATCAAAAGCTTCTTTTGGAGGAAGTTGCTTGAAGTAAAATCGACTGTTGTCTCTGTCCTGGAAGCTAAGGATGAGATCCACAAATAGACGTTTAAAAGTCTGGAACTGATCGAAAGCTTCAGATATCAGCAGCAATTTATCTTTACCAGTATCGTAAGAATGATCAATTGGAAGTGAGATTTCTTTAACCTCATCCGCCATCACGTAGAAGCCCTCAGCTTTCTTCAAAGTATATTCCTCCATGAATTTAGCATAATTTGGTCCAGGATCAGGGGATGTCAGCATTGCGTCCCTGAGATTCTCGATTTTTGCTGAACGGAGAGCACATGTCCGCTCAGAGAACTTGATAAGACCAGATATGAAGATGAATAAGCTTAGAAATGGAAGCCAAGAAGAGCCTGGCAAGGACACAAGCAAGATATAGAAGGTTAGTCCACTCTGGATTATCAGACCGACTAAATGCCTTAACCACAGCTCGTTATCCTCCAATGAATAAGCCGTGATAGTATCAGGACCGCCAAGATGCAGCAGCATAAATGGCGCCCAGAACGACATCAATTCATCCTTTAACTTGTCATCAACACTTGTTTGTTTGCATTTATCCAACGTATTCTGAGAGATGATACCTAATGCAACAATAGCAATCCAATCTGCTAGTAAGTAAGATGTCCATAGAGTCATTCTGATCCATAATTTCGCCACACGCTGCCTGTGTTTGCCAAAAAGAATAAGCACAATCTGAAGGATAAGGCTTCCTAGAATCAGCACTTCTAGTTCCCAATCTTTCCATGCTTTCTTCAAGCTGTCCGGAATAACTTCAATTAGCCTTCTTCTCTCAGCATTAACAAATATTACACTTGCAGCTGCCAAAACAAAGATAAAAATTAGAAAACTAAGTCAGAATATTGTAAGAACATGACACCCGAGCCTAACTCAACCCCAAAAGCTAGTTCATGAAGGGAACATTTCCCAAATCCATAGAAACAAACCATCAGCCCATTTCCCAATCTACATGGGACTCTAACCCACTTTAACACCCCCCCCCCCCACCCCTTCACGCCCAGACCCGACTAGACCATGCTCAATCGGAAATAGATCTGGCTCTGATATATCATGTAAAGTTATGACATCCGAGCCTAACTCAACCACAAAAACTAGCTCATGAGGGGGAGAGCTGCCTAAGTCCATATAAACAAAAAATCAGTTCATTCCCCAATCAATATGAGACTCTAATCCGCTCTAACAACTATAAGGTGGGATCTTCATAATATAAGGCACAATGAGTATGGAAAAGGGAAATAAATATAAAGCAAACCTATATCATTAGAAAAACCCCACTCTTACAAAACAACACGCTATCCTCCCATATATATAAAGCAACAATATTAACCATTAAACGTTCAATTTCACGAACCATAATTACTAAACATTCTCGAATGACTCTAACAACACACCTAGATTGAGTAGCAGACACTTAAAACTTTAAATTAACATTTTCAACACTGACTTTGAAACAAAATTAGATGAAGCAAGAACAATAAGCAGAAACAAACAGTACCTAGTAAAAGCATGGTTTATCAATAAATTGCTTCCCGGCAGCTGGTTACTGCAATGGATGAAAATGTTACTACTACTTATAATCACAGGTATTTGGAAAAGAAAGAAAGAAAAAGGAAACAACTTGGAAGTACCATTAGAAGACTTGTTGAGTCAACTTAGTGGGGGGGGGGGGGGGGGCG
>NW_006238962.1:1138676-1187498 GCF_000226075.1 Solanum tuberosum | reverse complement strand
GGGGGGACCACAAACTAGGAACATAACAAGACTTGACTATTATATAAAGTTGACTCGGACTCACAAAGGGATGGAGGTAGTCTTCAGGATATGGGTTCGGTAAAATCCACTAGCTTGGGTGAAATCATGTATATGCGCGAAGAAATTTATTAAATATGTACAAAAGTTGAATTTAGAAACCTAAACGAGCAGTTGAGTTCGTTGTCCTAGAATCCATAACCTATAAAGTTCAAATTATTTATGGTTTGACATTCCTTTTTACAGGATATTGATTAATAGCTCATTGAAAAATTCTTGACCATGAATATTTACCTTGCATTTTGAAGTATCTTCTTGTAATATTTAAGATACTAACTAATACATTTAGGGGCCGTTTGGTTACTGATTAGAGTTATGCAGGTATTAGCTATGCAGGGTTTAGTTATGTAGGTATTAGTTATGCAAAATTTAGTTATGCAAGTATTAGTTATGTAGGTATTAATTATGCATAGTTTAGTTATGCAGGGTTTATTTATGTAGGTTTTAGTTATGCATGTATTAATTATGCAGGGTTTAGTTATGCATGTATTAGTTATGCAAGTATTATTTAGTTATGTAGAGATCACAATACATAAATTATTAACTATTAAATATTGAATTTATTGTAATTTTTTTTATATATACAGTAAAACCTCTATAAATTAATATAGCTAGGACCATGAAGATTTATTATTTTATAGAGATATTATTTAATCGATAAATTAATATTTATTAATTTGAAGAATGGTTTGAGATTTGATGAAGGATAATTTTAATTATATCAAAATCATTGTATCTTACTAATTTATGTATCATAGTTATTGATTTCACATAAAAAAAAATATTATACATAAAGTACAACGAATACATCAAAATCATTGTATCTTAGTAATTTCAACCTTGTGATGTTGTGATAATAAGAGCTTTCAAAATGTATTATCGAACAAATTTTATCGTAGGATATTAGAAGGCTATGAAGTGGGACAAACAGATCCAACAAAGATCAATGTTTTGGATGCTATAAATTTTGCAATCCCTGTTTGGACAATAAATGTTCAGCAAGAGACAATAACAAATTGTTTTCGACATTGTAAAATTCATTCGCGGGATGCAATCTCAGAGAATTTGAATGAACCTACTTGTGAAAACGTCATTCATGAACTTGAGGTCATAATTAATGATCTTGGTTACCACAATAAAATGGATGTCAATAACCTGTTGGATTATTCGGGTGAAAGTGATGCATGTTTAGAGGTCCAGAGCTTAGAAGAAATTGTGGACACCATCGGAAAAAGCAATGTTAATGATGAAGTTGAAGATGATACTATACCTTTGGAACCAGTTACGCGTAAGGGAACACTTATCGCATCTAGAACTCTTCATAATTTTATGGTGCAGTTCGAAAAGACAACACCGAAGCTCTTGGATGCAATAAGAAAAGTTAGAGATGAGCTTCAACTAGATTTAAATCATAAGAAAAACCAGAACACAATAAAATCATATTTTACTAAATTGTCTTAGATATATTTGTACTTTTAAAGAATTATTAATTTATGATATTAATGGGACCATATATTTATATAGAGGTCTTCCGAAAATATAATATGTTATTATCTTATCGAAATTGGTGACTTTTTCCATTGGCCCAAGTCGAGACCGGAGGAAAACATTATTTTAGAGAGATTATTAATATATAAATTCTCCCACTTTTTGAATAAAAAGTAAAGAAAAAAAATTTCCCTCTATACTTAATTGGGACCGCTATTTTTTCATTTTGTTATTTTTTTATGTTTATAAAAATATAAAAATAAAATATGATTAATATATCTTAAGTACATTATAATATCCTATTTTATATAATGTAAATATTCTATTAATATGTTGAATATATTGTTTATATATTTTTAATATATAAATTATGTATAAATTCACATCCTAAACAAAATAATAATACATGTTAATTCAATAAGTGGAATATATTTAATAATATATAACCTTAATATATGATTAACATATGTGTCAGCAAAATATATACAATTCAATTTGTAATATTAATAAAATATTACATTTGGATATCAAATGAAAACAGGAAAAAAAAATGGTTGTTCGTGAATTAAAAAAAAAGTATAGTTTGGTAAAGTTTTCAATAAAAAAGAGTAACAATAAATCAATAGGGGTAAATGTGTAATTTACTATTTTAATACATGTATAGCTAATACCTGCATAACTTATTCCACCTTCTACCCTGCATAACTTATATATAGATTTCCTCATAAGTTATGTTGGTATTAATTATGTAGGAGTACAAAAAACACAACCAAACACTGCATAAAATTAATACATGAATAACTTTTATACAATATTTGGAATCCTACCAACCAAACATGGTATACGTTATATTGACTTTTCCACCTAATACAAAACTTCTATCAAACATAGTAAAAACTAATGCAACTATTTATACATGAATAAAATGCAACTTATACAGTAACCAAACGGCCCCTTATATTACTAACCTAAGTAAAGCAATAAAATGCTATGTTGAATTTGTTGAGTAACACATCATTTACATATTTTTTCAAGTATTAACTGGTGAACTTATCTTTTTTTCCATGTACAGGTGAAAATTTCTTGAGACGAGGGTCTATCGAAACAACATCTCTACCTTCTGAGATAGGGTAAGGTCTACATACGTTCTACTCTCCCCAGACCCCACTTTGTGGGTCTACACTGGGTATGTTGTTGTTGTACAATCTCTTTCCAAGAGGCATTGCACAACGAGTAAACTAATCAATATTAGTAGGAGAAGCAAATTACTGCTTTCTCTCTAAAGACATACATTTAAGCAAATGAATACAATGTTTCATGGATATGAGCCGAGGATCTTTTGGAAACAATCTCTCTACCTCCACGAGGCAATGGTAAGGTTTGTGTACACTCTACCCTCCCCAGACCCCACTTTGTGGGATTTCACTGGCTATGTTGTTGTTGTTTCATGGATATCAAGCACGAGAAAGTTCTGTATATATTAGAAATTACAGGCGAATCACACGTAATCATTGCAAAATTTAAAATTGTTACAGAGGATAATAAGGGCCTCACTGAGTAGACTTAAAATACATAACTAATGCATCAGGTGAAACTGAAGTGCAAATTATTGAAGCATTGCTTACCCAGTAGCTAACTACTGGTTAGCATCAAAAGTTTGAATCTGATAACTGATGATGAATGTAACGCATCATTGATTGAAGTAGCCTTGGAGATTCACTGTTCAGAATCTTAGCAAGCTACTCGTTGGTGTGACTTTCATCAGAAGTATGATCAACATGCTCCCACTGCCACGAAGAAAAATGTGTTTTTGTAAGTCCATTGATCAACAAAATCTCGAACAAGAAGCATAAATATTCAAACCTCACATATTATGGAAGGAATGCTGCTCATAAACTAGTTATTTGTCTCGACAATAACATACAGAGTTGAAGGGAGAAACTTACCGGCAAGGGGGTAAAATCATAATCTTTGAAAGTGAGAATCAAATCCCGACGCCTCATGAACTTATTGACATTCTGTTTGAACTCTTCTGGCATGTTGGTTATGATCAATTCCCTGAGACTTCGTTTTTCCTCAGTCTTTCGGGAATGCTCATCAGTTTATTACAGCATCGGATATTTATCTCTATGAGCTTCTCCATTGCCGCTTCCTCCACATTCCACTTTTCCAAGTTCTTCAGTTTCCAAAGCTTTAGAACCCGAAGCTCTTTGAGTCCTCCCTGAGGGAACACCATTTCCTTCCCCATATAGGAATCAGATAGAAGCCTGAGGACATTAAGATGTTGAAGCTTCCCAAGAATCGGCATAGGATCCTCTGTCAGATTTGAAAGAGACAATGTGACTACTTTAAGCCCTTGAGGTAAGTTTTCAGGCAGATTTGGTAATTTACCTAGCAAGTTTAGGTGGGAAAGATTGCTCAGACTTGACAGAGACAACGGCTCGTTACCAAAATGTGATGGATGTCCTACATCATTTATGGATCGTAACCTCAACGATTGAAGAGAAGTTAACTTTGAAATCCAATTGAGAAGGTGGTCACAATTGCTCAAACAGAAAGTAATGCCTGCCTCTCTAAGATTACACAACCGATCCAGTCCATTCTTCACTGGGCTATCATCATCTACAGACAATCCCCACAGTGTAAGGAGTGTAGGCAAAGAATCGGTATCTGAATGCTTTGGCATGTCAAGACGGATGTGACTGAGATTGAGATGCCGCAATTTCTTTGATTTCCACATGGAGGTGGGTAAGTTATTTATGTTAGTGTGCTTCACATCTAATGTCTCAAGATATGGCAAGTCACCAACGGACGAGGGAAGAGCATCCAAGAAAGTCCATCTTAATCCTAAGTATCTCAAGTGAAATAAATCACCAAGATTCTCAGGTAAACTTGGCTTATACACTCCTTCCAGGTCAAGCACCCTCAACAATCCGAAAGTAATTACACGGCTTAGAAGGATGCCTACTTCCTTGGCTGGGGTGTCTTTCCTCTGGAAATTGAATGATAAGTAAGAGCGAAGATGTTCAAACCGAGAAGCATCACTATAAATATTCTTACTGCTTGCACGCTCAACAAGCCTTCTAACATTCAAGGGAAATGAATCTTCTGTGCTACATGTACTGCAGTGAACATGGAAAAGCCTGATGTTCTGGGCCTTAGGCAACAGATAGTCATGGAGAACACCTAGTAACCGACATCTTCTGGGACTGCCATCAGACCTAAATTTGGATATCTGAATCAAGCTCCGCTTGACTAGATCATCAAAGTTTTCTTGTACCACATCCTCCGGGAATTTATATGGTTTGGGGTTTACAAAACCCTCTGAAAGCCACAAACGAAACAGCCTCCTTACCGGAATGTCGTACTCTTTAGGGAATAGCACCAGGTAGAGTACACACAGCTTCAAATGGTCAGGCAGATTCGTATAGCTAAGGGATACAATGTCCTTCGTTTTCCAGTTTCTGCGCAGTATCTTTTGAAGATAATCAAAGCGATTGGTATCTCCCTTGGTCGACAGCATGCTGCCAAGAAGGACAGTATTCAGGGGGAGACCACAGCAGACCTTAAGAACTCGCTGCTTCGAATCTTGATGTTCCTTTCCTTCCTCCCAAGTATCCCAACCAGCTTTCTTCATGAACAATCTCCAGCTATATTTTTCACTTAGCTTTTTCACCTCATGGATACAATTCGGAGTAGATACATACCACATCGGAGGAACACTGGTGGTGATGAGAAGTAGTGTACTTCCATTTCGACTGTCTAAGAAAACAGATCTCAGCCCTTCCCACATCTTATCACTCTGTACATCATCCAACACAATCAAGTAGTTTTTTCCATTTAAGCACTCCAAAAGTCTAGTTTCCAGCTCATTGGGAGTTAGATCCACAGAGTCCTTGGAATCCCCCACCTGTTTTAGCAAGTTCTGCAATACATCTGATTTATTAAACTCTTTTGGAATGGTGACCCATGCGCATCCAGACTTAAAATGGTTTTTGATTTTCCTACTTCTGTATACAGCACGAGCCAAAGTAGTCTTGCCTGAACCCATCTCACCAGCAATTTGAACAATCGGGGCCCTTCCATCATCAGCTGTCATGGTTAGTCTTTCCACTAAGTCATACACTTCTTCTCTAATGCCAAACATCTCCAGTTCTTCGTCATCATAAGAATTTGTGTACATGAGTCTGGCTTGTGTTTCACGGTCTAACCACAAAGACTTGTCGCTGATGGACCTCAGAGGTATATTTGTAGACATGAGTTTTGCTTTTTTTTCACGGTCTAACCACAAAGACTTGTCGCTGATGCACCTCAGAGGTTTTCTATCTACCTCCAGGACTAGTTCCTCTCTCTCTGGGATCGTAGGATAACTACATTGTGCCTTTGGACTTATTAGTCTGAACTTTGCAGAATCTTCACCGTTGTGATCTTCAATATCTCCATCTTCAGCTTCCCCACCATTCTGATTACCCATATCGGTGGTTGTCCCACTGCCACACGCGCTCTGTTCACCAGTACCTTTGTGATTTTTATTGATCACCCGTTTAATGTCTGAAGGGATTCTCTCCATCTTCTTTGTCAGCTTGCAAGCCATGAAGTTCTTGAGAACCTGAGAGTGATTCATAAGGAAGCTCCATTTCTTGTTCTGACGGGCGATGTCAAGGGCAAAAGACTCAACAGTGTCCTCAACATAGTACAGACTATGCAGACACCCTTCAGCCCACTCCTTGAATTCTTCGCTATTTCTTTGCTCCTCGTTTGTGTCCGCAATGACGCATTGTATTTCTTCTAAAGCTTTCTCTATCACCCTTTTGTTCGTTATCTCATCAGAGAGCGTATCCTTGAGTTTCTTGATCACCACAGAAGCTTCTGCCGCCAGCTCCATTTGTCCACAAGGATGCAATAGGCAAGAGCAACAGCGAATATTACGAAGATCCAAACCTACAAGTTGATCCGGTGAAAATTGTTAAAAAACCACAACAACAACTGGCAAAGGTAGAGTGTACACAGACCTAACCCTTGGCTCAAGAAAAACAGTCAAAATTGTTATAAGACAAGGGATCTGATATTCACTTAAGACTAGTTTAATTAAAGCAGTGAGCTAAAATAGACATTTTTTCCGTTCTTCTTCTCCTCGTGTTATTGTAACCACGATTGTCGTGTTGAACTCACACTCAGATATAAACAAATTAAGGATGAAATGTTAAAAAATACTACCTAGTACCTACAAATATCAAACAATTTAATAGCACATTGTATTAATTGAAGGTTAAATGTGTTTAGTCGGATCAAGAGGATGGAGTTCACCAAAAATAAGTGTAAATATTCGACACAATATGAACAAATTTCCCTTTACCAAGGCTGGGAGTTATAGACGGGCTAACGATAATCTAGTTCAAATCTCTTTTGGCTACTACTAGTTCATTTCCAGTTGCATATCATAGCAGCAACTAAATCCATAATTCTAAATCCCAACAAAGTTGTCTCCGTGTGGCCTATAAGTCATGGGTACATGCCATGGAAGCAGCCACTAATGCTTGCATTAGGGTAGGTTGTCTACATCTACATATGTTCATTGGACTCTCCAAAAATGTTGTTGCACCCGTGTCAGATCCTTAAAAAATTCACTACTTTTGGAGGATCTAACACGAACCCGTCGATATTTTTGAAGAGTCCAAGCAACATATAGGTCTACATCACACTCCTTGGTATGCAGCCCTTCCCGGGACCCTTTGTAAACATGGGATGTTTTACGCATCGTGCTGCCCTTAATGCCAATTATCCAAGACATAGATCTAAGCAACTCTAGAACACTAACCAAACCCATTTACTGATTAAGTCACATTTACATCATTCATCAAATTTTATCATGAAACTCAGAATTCAATACTAATCCCTTCACCATACAAAAACAACAACATACCCAATATAGTCACAGAAAGTGGGATCTGGAAAGGGTAGAGTATACGCAGATCTAACCTCTAGGTAAAATGGTTGTTTCCAATAGACCCTCCGCTCAAGATAAAATTAGTCTAAAATTTTTTTTTTAATGGAAATAAAGAAAACAACATACAGTAATAAAACAACAGATAGTAGCATAATAATACTATAATCAAACTACACGAAACAACATATAATAAACAAAAATCAAAGAAGAAACAAGAGTAATACTACGACTACTAGAATGGACAACAAGTCAATACCCTAAGCCCTTCACCATATCAGCAAAAAATTGGCTATAATTATGGAATCTGTACCCATAAACATTGTAAATCAACATCTACAATAATTTTAATCATATATAAACAGTATAATTTTCAGTCAAAGAGCCAAAGTTTTATATGAGCACAGTACTATAAATTTATGTGTAAAAATTCAATAGTAGATACAAACCCATAGCTTTTAAAAATCCAATGAGTTGAATACTAAAAATCTTTTGAAAATTAAACTCATAAAACTTAAATTCTGAATTTACCTCTAACAATATAGTAGCAAAATAAGAAACAATTTTATGAACAAACCAACATTATAATTTTTTGAGAAAAAAAAAATACCTGTAAAAGAGCTCTGGGAAAAAACACTCTTTGAGAATTGTCTAATGAAAAGTGGACCACAAAGACTACCAATCTTTTCTTTTTATAATCGAGAAATTTTCGAGGGCAAGTGACACACAATTCGAAAGAATAGTAGCAATAATTTTCCAAAGACTAGTAGTAACACATTATTCGAAATTCGATGAATAATGAACTCGTTAGGAAGATTATGGGAAATTGTAATAGTAATTTCGCCATGAAAATGAAGTCAAAAGTCGAGCAGATTAGGTGCAAGTGTTCCGTACAAGTTTTATTGGAATTTCATGCAAATAATTGAGTTTTTTTTTTTAATGTTCTTTTATGCCATCAAAAAATATTTTTTAATAATATTTGTATATAATTCAGTTGAACATGAAAAAATTAAAAGTATTTAATTTCCTCTGTATCGAACACATCGAGCTAGATGACAATTAATTAGTTTATCACTTGTGTATTACCATTTTACTTTTTAATTAAATTATGAATTGATTATTTATACATATTAAAATATTTTTTTAAATATAAACTCATGATTAAAATATTTTTTTAAATATAAACTCATGATTTGAGTCGAATTTGTAACTTTAAGGCTGATTTTGCCCTTGCAATGAAGTAGTTATGTATATACATAAGATTTATGAGTTTGAGTTTAAATTTTAACTATAACACCTTTCATTTATCATGTTTTGTTCTGATATATTTTTGAATATATATATGTTAAGGTCTTAATTTTTTTTAAATAAGCACTTTTTAATTTTTCAAAAGCTCGATAAAGTCCTAACTTATATTTGGTCCCCAGTTCACATTAGGACAAATTTGAATATTAAACACACTCCTAAATTAGCACTAAGAAATGACAGTAATACTTATTCAAAAAGTGATATTTGGATTGACTTGGTCAAAGATGCCTTTAATCTAAAGTATAATAGAGGACAATATTAAATCTTTTTTAATTTCTTCTAATATTTATGAATGTAGTTAAAAGGTTAACTTTAATATTTTTTTTGGATTTACTTGAAAGACGCTTTATCGAAAAAAGAACCTGTCCTTTAGATTCATTGAAAGAGATCCAGAAAGCAATGGCTTTTGTAAAGGATATTTTTCGCATATATCCACTCAAAAATAGGTTAATTATGCTTTATAGTTATAGTTTGCTTATTATGATTCGTAGTTATATATTACAGAGAGGAGAGTGACGAGCGAGATTGAGAGAGGGCAGAGAGGCGAATTGTATATGTATTATCTGTCAAAATAATTGTATATATGTAACTGATACACATATGTATTTATATATCTGACGAATAATAATGGGAGAGGGAGGAGAGAGGGCAGAGAATGGAGAAATGTGAATTGTATATGTATATCTATCAAAATAATTGTATATATATGTAATTGATATACATATGTATTTGTATATCTGACGAGCGAGATTGGTAGAGGGAGGAGAGAGGCGAGCGAGATAAGGCAATAATTTGTATAGTTCACGGTTACGTTTGTATAATTCACGTGTATTTGTATAATTGAGTAATACAAAGTCTGGAATTATACAAATATGATAAAAACTCAAAATAACGAATTGATACAAACACAAACATATGAACTTTAAACAGTTGGTACAAATTATATTATAAAAATTACATTATATAAGTTATATTATACAAAATTTGAAAATTACACGTTTATATAAACTTTAAAAAGTTATACAAAAAAAGATTGAAGGTATATGGTAATAAAACTGAAAAATTAAAGGAAATCATCAATACAAACCATCGTATACAAATACAAATCAAATGAAGAATTGTTAGTTGCGAATTATACAAATATGGTGAATTATATAAATGTGACTAATTATACAAACTCGAAGTCAGCCCACGTAATTAATGGTTTAATGTAAGTCGCAAGTGATAATTATTATAAACTATAGATGTGATGACTAATTAAGTAGTATAAGTTTGTTTAACCGCGTAATTTTTCTTTTTTTCCTAAAAGCCATGTGATAAGCTATACAATGTTTGATTTTAGTTTTCCTTCTCTGCATAAAATATAATATTAATAACATAATATTGTATTTAGCGCACACTTAAAAATGTGATCAAAGTGTGCATAAATTGACCTGAATATCAAATATTAATGAATGATAAAATATGAAAACAAGATAGATTAAAATTATTAAAATGAATTCATATCTTAATTTTCTAAAATAACAAATTTAATAACCACAAATTATGAAGTTGACAGGACATAAAGCGTTTTTTTAATCCTATTTAATTTCCACCCACCAACTTTCCAAGAAAAGAGACGAAGAAAAGTTTGTGTTCTAAGAAGGAAAATGACTTTTAAGAAAAATGTTTTTATTCCATGATATTTTGGCATTTAACTATAAAAATAATAAATATAATAACGAAAGTTATTTTTCTCAAAAATTAAAAAAAATGATTTTCCTTATCTTAGTAGGATGACATCTATTTTGACTTTTATCTTTATATTTTTTGTTTCACTAATATTTTGGTGCAGTTGTGAGATTGTTTCACCCTTAATCAGAGGTATCAGATTTGAGCCTTGAGTATGAAAAAATTATGTTGGGAGCGTCACCTCCAAATGGTCCTACAGTGCGGAATTCAAATTTAGTCGGAGCTTCAACGTGTGCTTGAATTGTATTTTCACTCCACTCTCAAAAAAATAATATTTATTAATTGTATTTAATGTTTAAACATGAGGTTAATTTTCAAATATTATTTTTCTAATAATTTTCCAAAATATATATTTTTTAATTTTGAAGATTATTTTTTTTTTCCAACGCCACCATAAAGTCCGCCTCAAGCAGACAGCATACTTGACCAAATCCTTCGTAAAAGGCTGCTATCAATAGAAACAAAACTAGGATTAATAATTCTTTTTTGAAGAATTATTCTTTGTTCATATATTTTAGATATATTTTATTTATTTAAAATTTATGAAGATAAAGTTACGTTTAATTATATCTTTTTGTAAAAAATAGAAGTTAGTTTTTTATTTTCTATTTATAAAGATGGTTGGAAAATAAGTTCTGAGTACTTTTCCAAATTTTAAATCCACCTTCAGTTTTTTATTTTCTATTTATGAAGATGGTTGGAAAATAAGTTCTGACTACTTCTCCAAATTTTAAATCCACCTTCAAGTTCAATTTGGAAATTTATAACCAAATATTAGTTTTGAATTTTATGGCTTTTGTTCAAATCGTAGATTTATTTTAAGAAATTTACTTAATATGAACAAATATTAAAGTTAGAACTCATTTAGTACTACTTGAAATCGTTATTTTAAAATTCAGAACGCATAAAATTAAAATCATAACACCTCTAATTATTTGTTTATTTTAATAACAAATTAAAATAAATTCTTCATGTCTATCATCTAGTGAATGACACAATTAGTTACTCATTTTAAAATTGAAATTGATAAACATATTACATACTAGTATTATTTCTCACTAAATGTCCAATCAAAATCATAATTAGTCTCAAACAATGATTAGAAAATAATAAAACAAATTATTAACCAACAATAATTCCGATTCCATTTCCCTTAAGGATTTTAATTTCCTACTTAAATTCTAATTAGGAATCTTTCTCTTTCTTATATATACACATACTTTAAACCTATCAAGCATACTCATAGGCGAACTACCTCTGAATCATATATCATATATATATATATATATAAAGGAGAAACATAGACAAGGTGATGTGGCACCTCTCTATGGCCTCCATTTCTATTTATTTATTTTTTCTCCTTTTTTTGGACATTTTTTAATTTTTCTCCTGATTTTTAATACAATTATTATTTGTATATAATTAATGTTTTGTTGTAAATATATTATATTAATGTGGATGTCCATAATTCAAGATATAATTTCACCATTATGTGTAATAATACTCACACCTCCACCATCTCCTCATTCATCTTCCACACCCTTTAATCTTCCCCACATTCTCAGTAATTAATATCGTGTTTATTGCTATCTCTTTGTATGCCTCTTATTACAATATAAATAGAGGTCTTGAGGATGTGTTATGCACTTGAAGATTTAGAAAACACTTGAATATACTTGGAAGAATAAGAAAATTCTCTCGTCTCTCTACATTTCTTGTCTATTTTCTCACTTATATTATTACTCTTTTTAGTTTTGTTTTACTATATATTTTCATTCTTGAAAAGTTAAAATGTTATATCTTATTGTATTTACCTTCACAAAAATAAATGTACTGATACTTGTATGCCTATCTTAAGATACTTGTATAACTACCTTCACATCTTTTGATATATTTTGTCTTCTTTATATATTTTATTCATATATTTATTTTTAGATTAATTTCATTCCAATATTCATTGATCTCTTTGTATAATAATCAAACATTAAGGTTTGACGTATATCATATTCGTTCTAAGGAATAAAATTCTTCAATAAATAAAAAATATCATGTATTGACACAAAGGGAAGTTCAGTTGTTTTGCATTTTTTGCTTTAGTATAGTATAAATAAAAAATATCATGTAGTGACACAAAGGGAAATTAAGTTGTTATGCATTTTTAGTTTTAGTATAATATATAATTGTAGAAGTAATTTAATTTTTTTAATATATTTTTTCCTCATCAATATATTATTGGATCTTTGTTTAAAAAATCTCTATTGTGATGTCCTTTTTGTTCTAGCGAATACAATTCATTCACATATAATCGGAACTATAGTCTTACAAATTAATGCATTGAACATTTCAATCAAGTTTAATATTTTAATGAATGAAAAATTCTCAATTAAATTCTTAAAAATTAGATGATATGATCACAAAAAATATCCAAAAGAAAAATACTTGAAATATCTACCTTTAGATTTTTTATCGTTTGCCTGCAAATAATTTCCTTAAATCAATATCGTACATTTTCACTGGAAGGCTAAAAGTGCTTAAGAAAATTAATTATTAGAAATAAAAAAATTATATACACAAGAAAAAGAAAAAAATCACCACAAATATATGACACTCACATTTCAACTAATTAAATATCTAGAAGAATCATAATTCGATATAAAACTCAATTGAGAGAAAAAAGAAGAAGAAACGAACTTTCATGCATATGAGTTTTCTTAGTTCCTAGCATTTAAGTATGATTATAGGAATTGTTAGAATAGTTATATTTTGTAAGACTTAAATGTTTTTTTCATTGTTCCATACTCATTAAGATATGTAATGTTTCTATTGTCTTTGGAAGGAAAAAATTAAGGGTTAATGAGACATATATATATCTTGCCCGTTAGCCTTTTCTATAAATTCTCAAATAGATTGAACATATTATTTTATTTTTAGTATTACTTTATGCATTTAAGAATCTTGAAAACTTAGAAAAATTCATAACTTGGTTAAAATATTTTGAATACCATTATATTTATACCTACTCACCAAATGAATATCAACATTTCACAAAAAAAATTATTTAGTAGAAAAACAGATTCATATTCTTTTTTTTTTGGACGATACAATGAGATGTGTTTTTAAAGAAATTTCCTGATATCATGTTTTCATTTAATTATTTCTTGAGTAGCAAAGACTAATTAAATAAATAGATAACTTAGTGAAGAAATATATAGTCAAAGGTCTGCTAACAAGCTATTTTTATATATATTTTTTCATATTTACTTAAAACAAAATATATATATAATGTTTTTATGTAACTTTTGGTTTAGAATTTAAAAACTTAAGTTTTGAAAAAGACTTTTATGTATATTATAATTTCTTTTATTTAGATTATACATTTGAAAGAAATATTAAAAATAAAATTGATTATATTTTTTGATGATTTTAATATTTGAGTATTAAAAAGAAAGAAAAAATAAATCATGAATTTGGTGGGCATTTGACCATATATAATTATAAATTAAATATTTTTCATTTCACTATAAATTTTTAAAATCAGAGTTGTGTTTTGTTATATTTTTTTCACAAATAAGACAAATAACATTTTATTTGAAACTCTAAACATGGAGGTTTAATTTAATTTTTTCATAGCCAAAATTAATTTTTAAATAAAGTAAAAATTATTTCATAAAAAAGACAGGTGATATAATTTATTTCTCTGCGCTACGCGCGGATAAATTCACTAGTATATATATAAAGGAGGAACATAGAGAAGATGATGTGGCACCTCTCTATGGCCTCCATTCATTTATTTTTTTCTCTTTTTCTTTACATTTTTTCTTATTTCTTTCAATTATTTTTTTCTTCCAAAATCATCTTCTTAACTTATACCTCTTCAATTATATAAATTCTATTCTTAAATTAGTAATAATAATATTCATAACTCCCAAACCTTTCATATTCACAACCTCTCAAACCTTTCATATTCATAACCTCTAATTAATTAATGTGGAAGGTTATATTAACACTATAAAATCACACTAAAATTGTGTGTTATTTTGTAGTCATCTTTGGTTAGAGAATTAGTGGCAGACATGTTACAATATTTGTACGCTTTGAGGTGCATTATCTTTTCCAATAGGATTTCATATATTACTTTTAATTAGCAAGTAAGGCTAATATGTCAAAGCATATTTTTGTTTCTTCTAGATAAATTATTTTGTTTTGTTGTCTTTGAGATTCATTTTAGGACTAATAATCTATTTGTTATTATTTTCTTGACTCTTGTATATAGGATGAAATGAAATCATCTAGAGATGGAGATTAATGGATTTTGAGCTATATATATTGATTATCTTTATTTTTTTTAGGTGCTTCAGAAGTAATGTTTCTATTATATTATTTCCTTTTGAATTATTTATGTTTTGTCAAAAATGATTATATGTGTAGGAGGATTTATGATTAAATCCAATTTTCTCCTTATTTTTTATCCTTTTCTTCTTTTGCTAGATAATTTTTTAACTTATTTAATCATAATTTGCAGATTATAGGAGATATATCTATAATGAAAATTGTTACACAGTCTTGCATAATTTGATTTTACAAGGTAAAATAATTTGATATGTCTAATATAATTACAACTCTTTCTTTGTTGAAATCATACATTTAATATTATTTGTTTGTGTTCGCGAAGATATAAATCCTGAGTTTTTTTTTTTTAAATATCTAATTTATTCTCTTTAGGCCTCTATGTGATTCTTAGATAATTTGATTATATTATACTGATAACACTCTTCAAAAAAACATTATTTGTTTAGATAAATTCATCTCTCACTTTTTTGTTGATAATATTAGTTTATTGTGTTTGTGGGGTATAATATTTTAAAACATATAAGCAGGAAATGACTAAATGGATATCGACATGCTACTTAAAGAAATACGTACATATACTTCCATAGTTTGGTGGAGCAAATTTTAATAACAAAAATGATAGAACATGAAAATGTAAAGTTAATTTATAATTTTGAAAATATAGTTTGTTTTATTAAAAACAAACTCTTTATTAATGTATAAAATTGCAATCTTTAAATTTTTCATTTTTTTGTTTTCTAGGAGATTTCAAGTTGTTTATTAATAAGTCAAGTTGCAGTCTTTATATTTTTCAAATTTGTTGTTTTCCAGGAGTTCTCAAGTTATTTCAAAATTGCGATTAATTTATAATTTTAAAAATATAGTTGGTTTCCTTGCTTTCTATTTACTTATAATAAAATATTTGTCTCAATAACTCTAATTTGATTGTCTTTTCATTTTCTATAATTAATGTTCTTTATTAATGTAATAATGTACAAATATTACTCCTATTATATGTTACAAACAAGTCCAAAGCCACATTGTTAATCCTCTTAATTACTGTGACTTTTTATTCTTAGGAATTCATTATATTGAATGTAATATTTATTTAAAATGTGAAATATACTTTTTAATATTTTTGTGTTTAAGCCAAGCAAAATTTTAAAAAAAAATAGGAATTTGTATGTGTCATTTTTTTGAATCTTTTTTGCATAGTTAATTCTCTCTTTTGTTCTCTTTTATGTTTATTTCTAAATTTTACACAATTCTTTGTTTTCCCAATATAAGTTGTCCAAAAAACAATTGGATATCTGAACCTAAATATAATAATAATATATTAAGATATGAAATCTAACTAATTAAGATTGTTATTTTTCATCATTTAAATATGTAAACTTTTTTTATTTAAAATTTAATTATTAAAAAGTTATTAATCAAATATTAAATTAATCTAATATTGTACAATAAAAATAATTAAAACATGTGATGACTGGGTGATGACGACGCAAGTAATAGTAATTGTGGATAGTGATTAAAAATAATGTTGGCTAACGATATAGCTCTATGAAATTATGTGATTAATAAAAAATTTCTTTTATTAAAGTAATTATTGATATTAGTATGTAACTTTATTTTAATTCTTTTCATAACCGCGCGAAGCGCGGCTAAGTACACTAGTATATATATAAAGGAGAAACATAGATGAGGTGATGTGGCACCTCTCTATGGCCTCCATTTCTATTTATTTTTTTCTCATTTTTTCGCTCATTTTTAATATAGTTATTATTTGTTTATAATTAATGTTTTGTTGATTAATGTGGATGTCCATAACTTCAAGATATAATTTCACCATTATTTGTAATAATACTCACACCTCCACCATCTCCTCATTTATCTTCCACACCCTTTAATCTTCCCCACCATTCTCAATAATTAATATCATGTTTATTGCTATCTTTTTGTATGCCTCTTATAACAATATAAATAGAGGTCTTGAGGATGTGTTATGCACTTGAAGATTTAGAAAACACTTGAATATACTTGGAAGAACAAGAAAATTCTCTTGTCTCTCTACAATTCTTGTCTATTTTCTCACTTATATTATTACTCTTTTTAGTTTTGTTTTACTACATCTTTTCATTCTTGAAAAGTTAAAATGTTATATCTAATTGTATTTATCTTCACAAAAATAAATGTATTGATACTTGTATGCATATCTTAAGATACTTGTATGCCTACCTTCACATCTTTTTGATTATATTTTTGTCTTCTTTATATATTTTATTCATAATATTTATTTTTAGTATTAATTTCTATTCCAATATTCATTGATCTCTTTGTATAATAATCAGACATTGAGGTTTGACGTATATCATATTCGTCCTAAGGAATAAAATTCTTTGAATAAATCAAAAATATCATACAGTGAATTGAGGTTTGTTATACATTTTTTGCTTTAGTATAGTATAAATCAAAATATCATGTAGTGACGCAAAGGGAATTTAAGTTGTTATGCATTTTTAGCTTTATTATAATATATAATTGTAGAAGTAATTTAATTTTTATATATATATTTTAATGAATGAAAATTCTCAATTAAATTCTTAAAAATTAGATGATATAATCACAAAAATATCCAAAAGAAAAACACTTGAAATATCTACCTATAAATTTTATCATTTGCCTGCAAATAATTTCTTTAATTCAATATAGTACATTTCACTGAAAGACTAATAGTGCTTAAGAAAATTAATTATTAGAAATAAAAAAATATATACACAAGAAAAAGAAAAAAATCACCACAAATATATGACACTCACATTTTCAACTAATTAAATATCTAAAAGAATCATAGTTCGATATAAAATTCAATTGAGAGAAAAAAAGAAGAAGATATAGAATTTCATGCATATGAATTTCCTTAGTTCATACCTTCATGGTATTTAAGTATGATTATAGGAATTGTTAGAATAGTTATATTTTGTAAGACTTAAATGTTTTTTCATTGCTCCATACTCATTAAGATATTTAAAGTTTCTATTGTCTTTGGAAGGAAAAATTAAGCGTTAAATATATCTTGCCCATTAGCCTTTTCTATAAATTCTCAAATAGATTGAACATATTATTTTCTTTTTAGTATTACTTTATGCATTTAAGAATCTTGAAAACTTAAAAAAACTTCATTACTTGATTTAAAAAAATTGAATACCATTATATTTATACCTACTCACCAAATGAATATCAACATTATTTAGTAGAAAAACTGATGAAACTTATTTTTGTGTTTATATTCTAACCTATATTAATTGTGAATATACAATGAGATGTGTTTTTAAAGAAATTTCCTGATATCATGTTTTCATTCAATTATTTCTTGAGTAGCAAAGACTAATTAAATAAATAGATAACTTAGGGAAGAAATATATAGTCAAAGGTCTGCTAACAAACTATTTTTATACATATTTTTTCATATTTACTTAAAGCAAAATATAGATAATGTTTTATGTAACTTTTGGTTTAGAATTTAAAAACTTAAGTTTTGAAAAAGACTTTTATGTATATTATAATTCTTCTATTTAAATTATACATTTGAAAGAAATATTAAAAATAAAATTGATTATATTTTTAATATTCGAGTATTAGAAAGAACTAAAAATAAATCATGAATTTGGTGGGCATTTGACCATATATAATTAGAAATTAATTTTTTTTCATTTTACTAGAAAATTTTAAAATCAGAGTTGTGTTTTGTTATATTTTTTTCATAATTAAGACAAAATAACATTTTATTTGAAATTCTAAACATGGAGGTGTAATTTGAATTTTTCATAGTCAAAATTAATTTTTAAAATGAAGTAAAAATTATTTCAAAAAAAAGACGGGTGATATAGTTTATTTCTCCGCGAGTTCACTAGTTATAAAATAAAGTTGAATAACGTTTCAATATGACTCGAAAAGTTCGTATGATCACTTCACTTTTCATTATCACTTCAATTTTCTTCTTCGCTACTCAGTGTCATCTTTACCATTATGATTTTATGTCCGCCATTAACGATGTACCCAAAATCACCATTACTATCTCTTCGAAAAATATGGAAAATTTTGCAATTCATGAAAATATCTCTTTACCTGTATCTCAGGTGAATTCACTATTACCCGATTCAATTTCATCTGTATCGATTCTAATGCCGGATTGGGAAGTATTTGTTATTGTCTCGCCCGATTATACTCATCTAATTTCTCATCACAATTCTTATATTTGCGTATTCGAAACAGGGGAAATTTCACCGGCGATTCTCGCCGGTGAGCTTCAATTTCCAGCTCGGTCTTTGTTCAAGTGTGAGCTACCGAAGAGATCTCGCTGGAGATTGCCGTTTAAACAACCTAAATTGATAAAATCGTCTGAAAATAGGAATATTACGCCGGCGCCGGCGACATCGCCGGAGATGTTACGGTGGACTTTTCTCGTTTATGATTCACTAACGACGGACGACGACGTCGTTTTATTTGTTAAAGGATTGAAAAATCGTCAGGGGATTAATAAAGGATTGAATAATCGTTAAGGGCTTAATAGAGAATCTAGTGAATTTAACTGTATTTTTGGGTATGGGGGTAATAAGGTAATTAGAACCAACGTAACGAGTTCGATACAAGAAGTTTTTTGATGTAATCGTCCTGATCCAACTGTTTTTGAGGGAGAGAGGATATCCGTCTCTCTCGAAATTATACTACCTGTCCAGTGGTTGTACCTTCTGTGGCGTATTACACTAGACCGCGGAAATTGGAAGGTAACGAGAAGTTAGAAAGAGCTCGTGTTTGCACATGTACTATGGTGTATAATGTTGGTAAATTCTTAAAAGAATGGGTATTGTATCATTCGAAGATTGGTGTTGAAAAATTTGTATTATACGACAATGCTAGTAATGCTGATTTAAACAATGTTGTCGATGAACTTGTTCGAGATGGCTATGATGTTAAAACTTATTCTTGGGTATGGCCTCAAACTCAAGAAGCTGGTTTTTCTCATAGTGCAATTTATGCTAAGGATTCTTGTTCTTGGATGATGTACATTGATGGGGATGAATTTGTGTATTCACCTTTGTGGTCGAAATTATCGCATCCATCGAAATCTCTATTACCTTCTATGTTACCAAATCCCAAGAATGTACCAAATTCGTCACTTGATAAGAGACATATCGGGGAAATTACCATCTCGTGTTATGAATATGGACCATCAAACAAGAAGTTTCATCCTATAACGGGAGTGACCCAAGGATACAACTGTAGAAGAAAGGTTGAGAATAGACACAACTCTATAGTATTATTGGATGCTATTGATCACTCTTTGTGCAATGTTATTCATCATTTCATACTGAAACAAGGGTACAAGATAAAGAAAGTGAATGCTTGTGATATGGTATTGAATCACTACAAGTTCCAAGCTTGGTTTGAATTAAAGGCTAAATTTAGGAGAAGGGTATCCGCTTATGTTGTCGATTGGACTAAAGAATTGAATCCACGTTCAAATGATCGAACCCCAGGACTAGGATTTAGTTCGGTTGAGCCTAAAGATTGGCCATTGAAGTTTTGCGAGGTATATGATAATGGTTTAAAAGATTTGACAAGGAGATGGTTCGGACTAAAGTCTCCAAATCGGATACATTACCGCATGGTATGGCAAAGATGACGAGTTAGAATTGATTGATGTATAGAATACAATATTAAAAAATATATTTGTACATTTCAACAAATTTTTAGTTTAAGATCAGATGATTTGAAAGTCTTTTTATTTTTTAAGATTTCATGTTAGATCAAAATCAAGCAAATAAATTAAAATAGAGGGTTCATTATTACTTTATTCTTGGTGTTATATTCGATGGTAAGGCCAAGCCCGCTCCCGTATGCATCTTCCTATATATAACAATCTAAACACTTGATATTTAAGTTTAATCGTTATTAGATATAAAATATGTCATTAATTTTTTTTATATTGACTAATAAGGAAGGTTAGTAACACATCAAATGATATTCGAACATGTGCTTTCTACGAACATGTGTGACTTAGGGTGAGGCTAGTAAAACGTTTGATTTATGCCCCTATAATTTGAGCCACCAAAAAAATTTAATAACGAATTAAAAGAAAGGTACGTATTTTAAATAGAAAAAGAAAGAAAACAAATTTATCTACTTTTTATTAGAAATATTTTGTAACTCTGAATTAAACAATTCAAATCTTCGTATTAATAAATGAAGTTCTTACAACAACATCCAAATTCCAAGCTAAATGTATATATGTAAGCAAATGAATAACATTTTATTATCTTCAATGCATTTTTCTTATATAAATATTAATATCAATTAATATGTAAAGTTAAACTTTTAATATCTTTTAAGAATACAATACTTTACACTATATGATGATGTGTATCTGTATTTATTTAAGGCCACTTATTATTATTACGCCCTTCTATCCTGATCTATCGTTTCTATCAGCAAAATTCTCTTTTCTTCACCTAACTTACCTACTTTTGCTCCTACTGGATCCTCCAGTATTATCATCTTCCAAATTCTCATCTTTTAAGTTATTATGGCCGGAAATATCCTTACGATTTTCTTTTTCATTACCACTTAGATTTTCTTCTTTGCTACTCTATATCACCTTTACCTTCGTGATTCTATCTCCTCCGTTGATAACAATTATCTCCAATTTTCTGAACCTCCACCACCACCACCGAAAATCACCACCATTACTATCTCCTCCCCACCCCCACCCCCAAAAATTGCCATTACTATTTCCTCGAAAAATTCTGATAACCTCGTTATTCATGAAAATATCTCTTCACCTATAACTCCATATAAACAAACTGATGAAATTCAGAGGGATTTGGGGATTTTCTTTATGTTGATTATTCAAGATAGATTTCATACAATGAGGATTAGACCTCTACTTATACACATGGCAGTAACTGCCTTCAAATATATTCTAACTACCTTCCTAACAATATTAACAAACTAACTAATTATATTATTATCACATTTAACTAATTACTTAACAAACTTCTTCTATGCTATCTTCAATACAAACCATCAATCCCAAAAGCTAGCTCATGAGGGGAACATTGCCCAAATCCATATAAACAAACCATCAGCCCATTTCCCAATCAACATGGGACTCTAACCCACTCTAACACCCCCCCACCTCACCCCTTTACGCCCAGACCCCGTGGAGCATGAGCCCAAATGGAAATAGATCTGGCTCTGATATATCATGTAAAGATATGACACCTGAGCCTAACTCAACCACAAAAGCTAGCTCATGAGGGGAGAATTGTCCAAATCCATATAAACAAAAATTCAGTTCATTCCTCAATCAATATGAGACTCTAATCCACTCTAACAAATATAAGGTGGGCTCTTCATAATATAAGGCACAAAGAGGATGGGAAAGGGAAATAAACGTAAAAAAAACCTATACTAGACATTATATAAAGGTACAATATTAACCATCAAACGTTCAATTTCACGAACCATAATTACTAAACATTCTCAAATGACTCTAACAACACACCTAGATTGAATAGCAGACACTTAAACTTTAAGTTCACATTTTCAGCACTGACTTTGAAACAAAATTAGATGAAGCAAGAACAATAAGCAGAAACAAACAGTACCTAGTAAAAGCATGGTTTATCGATAAATTGCTTCCCGGCAGCTGGTTACTGCAATGGATGAAAATGTTACTACTACTGATAATCACAGGTATTTGGAAAAGAAAGAAAAAAGAAACAACTTGGAAGTACCATTAGAAGACTTGTTGGGTCAACTTAGTGTGTGTGTGTGTGTGTGTGTGGTGGGGGGGGGGGGGGGGCGACCACAAACTAGGAACATAACAAGACTTGACTATTATATAAAGTTGACTCGGACTCACACAGGGACGGAGGTAGTTTTCAGGACCGAACCCATTAGCATGGGTGAAATCATGTATATGTGCAAAGAAATTTATTAAATATGTACAAAAGTTGAATTTAGAAACCTAAACGAGCAGTTGAGTTTGTTATCCTAGAATCCATAACCTATAAAGTTCAAATTATTTATGGTTTGACATTCCTTTTTACAGGATATCGATTAATAGCTCATTGAATTTTTTAAAAAAAAATTCTTGACCATGAATATTTACCTTGCATTTTGAAGTATCTTCTTGTAATATTTAAGTTACTAACTAATACATTTATATTACTAACCTATGTGAAGCAATAAAATGTTATGTTGAACTGGTTGAGTAACACATCATTTACATATTTTTTTCAAGTATTAACCGGTGAAATTATTAATTTTTCCATGTATAATAGGTGAAAATTTCTTGAGCCGAGGGTCTATTGAAACAGCGTCTCTACCTTCTCCTCCCCAGACCCCACTTTGTGGGACTACACTGGGTATGTTGTTGTATAATATCTTTCCTAGAGGCATTGCACAACGAGTGAACTAATCAATATTAGTAGGAGAAGCAAATTACTGCTTTCTCTCTAAAGAAAGACATTTAAGCAAATGAATACAATGTTTCATGGATATGAGCCGAGGATCTTTCGGAAATTTACCTCTCTACTTCCACGAGGCAGTGGTAAGGTTTGTGTACACTCTACCCTCCCCAGACCCCACTTTGTGGGATTTCACTGGGTATGTTGTTGTTTCATGGATATCAAGAACGAGAAAGTTCTGTATATATTAGAAATTACAGGCGAATCACACGTAATCATTGCAAATTTAAATGTACAGAGGATAATAAGGGCCTCACTGAGTAGACTTAAAATACATAACTAATGCATCAGGTGAAACTGAAGTGCAAATTATTGAAGCATTGCTTACCCAGTAGCTAACTACTTGTTAGCATCAAGAGTTTGAATCTGATAACCGATGATGAATGGTAACACAGCTCTGATTGAAGAAGCCTTGGAGATTCACTGTTCAGAATCTTAGCAAGCTACTCGTTGGTGTGACTTTCATCAGAAGTATGATCAGCATGCTCCCACTGCCACGAAGAAAAATATGTTTTTGTAAGTCCATTGATCAACAAAATCTCGAGCAAGAAGCATAAATATTCAAACCTTGTATATTATGGAAGGAATGATGCTCGTAAACTAGTTATTTGTCTCGACAATAACATAGAGAGTTGAAGGGAGAAACTTACCGGCAAGGGGGTAAAATCATAATCTTTGAAAGTGAGAATCAAATCCCAACGCCTCATGAACTGATGGACATTCTGTTTGAACTCTTCTGGCATGTTGGTTATGATCAATTCCCTGAGACTTTTTTTTTTCCTCAGTCTTTCGGGAATGCTCATCAGTTTATTACAGCATCGGATATTTATCTCTTTGAGCTTCTCCATTGCCGCTTCCTCCACGTTCCACTTTTCCAAGTTCTTCAGTTTCCAAATCTTTAGAACCCGAAGCTCTTTGAATCCTCCCTGAGGGCACACCATTTCCTTCCCCATATAGGAATCAGCTAGAAGCCTGAGGACATTAAGATGCTCAAGTTTCCCAAGAATCGGCATAGGATCCTCTGTCAGCTTTGAAAGAGACAATGTGACTACTTTAAGCCCTTCAGGTAAGTATTCAGGCAGATTTGGTAATTTACCTAGCAAGTTTAGGTGGGAAAGATTGCTCAGACTCGACAGAGACAACGGCTCGTCACCAAAATGTGATGGATGTCCTACATCATTTATGGATCGTAACCTCAATGATTGAAGAGAAGTTAAATTTGAAATCCAGTTGAGAAGGTGGTCACAATTCTTTAAACAGAAAGTAATGCCTGCCTCTCTAAGATTACGCAACCGATCCAGTCCATTCTTCACTGGGCTATCATCATCTACAGACAATCCCCACAGTGTAAGGAGTGTAGGCAAAGAATCGGTATCTGAATGCTTTGGCATGTCAAGACGGATGTGACTGAGATTGAGATGCCGCAATTTCTTTGATTTCCACATGGAGGTGGGTAAGTTATTTATGTTAGTGTGCTTCACATCTAATGTCTCAAGATATGGCAAGTCACCAACGGACGAGGGAAGAGCATCCAAGAAAGTCCATCTTAATCCTAAGTATCTCAAGTGAAATAAATCACCAAGATTCTCAGGTAAACTTGGCTTATACACTCCTTCCAGGTCAAGCACCCTCAGCAATACGAAACCCTTAGTAATTACGCGACTTAGAAGGATGCCTACTTCCTTGGCTGGGATGTCTTTCCTCTGGAAATTGAATGATAAGTAAGAGCGAAGATGTTCAAACTGGGAAGCATCACTATAAATATTCTTACTGCTTGCATGCTCAACAAGCCTTCTAACATTCAAGGGAACTGAATCTTCTGTGCTACATGTACTGCAGTGAACATGGAATAACCTGATGTTCTGGGCCTCAGGCAACAGATAGCCATGGAGAACGCCTAGTAACCGACATCTCCTGGGACTGCCATCAGACCTAAATTTGGATATCTGAATCAAGCTCCGCTTGACTAGATCATCAAAGTTTTCTTGTACCACATCCTCCGGGAATTTATATGGTTTGGGGTTTACAAAACCCTCTGAAAGCCACAAACGAAATGGCCTCCTTACCGGAATGTCGTACTCTTTAGGGAATAGCACCAGGTAGAGTACACAGTTTCAAATGGTCAGGCAGATTCATATAGCTAAGGGATACAATGTCCTTCGTTTCCCGGTTTGTGCACAGTATCTTTTGAAGATAATCAAAGTGATTGGTATCTCCCTTGATCGACAACATGCTGCCAAGAAGGACAGTATTCAGGGGGAGGCCACCGCAGACCTTCAGAACTCGCTGCTTCAAATCTTGATGTTCATTTCCTTCCTCCCAAGTATCCCAACCAGCTTTCTTCATGAACAAGTTCCAGCTATAGTTATCACTTAGCTTTTTCACCTTATGGATACAATTCGGAGGAGATACATACCACATCGGACTAACACTGGTGGTGATGAGAAGTAGTGTACTTCCATTTCGACTGTCTAAGAAAACAGATCTCAGGCCTTCCCACATCTGCTCACTCTGTACGTCATCCAACACAATCAAGTAGTTTTTTCCATTTAAGCACTCCAAAAGTCTAGTTTCCAGCTCATTGGGAGTTAGATCCACAGAGTCCTTGGAATCCCCCACCTGTTTTAGCAAGTTCTGCAATACATCTGATTTATTATACTCTTTTGGAATGGTGACCCATGCGCATCCAGACTCGAAATGATTTTTGATTTTCCTACTTCTGTATACAGCACGAGCCAAAGTAGTCTTGCCTGAACCCATCTCACCAGCAATTTGAACGATCGGGGCCCTTTCATCATCAGCTGTCATGGTTAGTCTTTCCACTAAGTCATACACTTCTTGTCTAATGCCAAACATCTCCAGTTCTTCGTCATCATAAGAATTTGTGTACATGAGTCTGGCTTGTGTTTCATGGTCTGACCACAAAGACTTGTCGCTGATGCACCTCAGAGGTATATTTGTAGACATGAGTTTTGCTTTTTTTTCAGAGTCTAACCTCAAAGGCACATCACTGATGCACCTCAGAGGTTTTCTATCTACCTCCAGGACTAGTTTCTCTCTCTCTGGGATCATAGGATAACTACATTCTGCCTTTGGACTTATTAGTCTGACTTTTGCAGAATCTTCACCGTTGTGATCTTCAATATCTCCATCTTCAGCTTCCCCACCATTCTGATTACCCATATAGGTGGTTGTCCCACTGCTACACGCTCTCTGTTCACCAGTACCTTTGTGATTTTTATTGATCACCCGTTTAATGTCTGAAGGGATTCTCTCCATCTTCTTTGTCAGCTTGCAAGCCATGAAGTTCTTGAGAACCTGAGAGTGATTCATAAGGAAGCTCCATTTCTTGTTCTGACGGGCGATGTCAAGGGCAAAAGACTCAACAGTGTCCTCAACATAGTACAGACTATGCAGACACCTTTCAGCCCACTCCTTGAATTCTTCGCTATTTCTTTCCTCCTCGTTTGTGTCAGCAATGTCGCCTTGCATTTCTTCTAAAGCTTTCTCTATCACCCTTTTGTTCGTTATCTCGTCAGAGAGTGTATCCTTGAGTTTCTCTATCACCACAGAAGCTTCTGCCGCCAGCTCCATTTGTCCACAAGGATGCAATAGGCAAGAGCAACAGCGAATATTACGAAGATCCAAACCTACAAGTTGATCCGGTGAAAATTGTAAAAAACCACAACAACAACCGGTGAAGGTAGAGTGTACACAGACCTAACCCTCGGCTCAAGAAAAACAGTCAAAATTGTTATAAGACAAGGGACCTGATATTCACATAAGACTAGTTTAATTAAAGGAGTGAGCTAAAATAGACACTTTTTTCGCTCTTCTTCTTCTTCTCGTGTTATTGTAACAAGGATTGTCAAGTTGAACTCACACTCAGATATAAACAAATCAAGGATGAAATGTTAAAAAATACTACCTAGTACCTCAAATATCAAACAATTTAATAGTACATCGTATTAATTGAAGGTTAAATGTGTTTAGTCGGATCAAGAGGATGGAATTCACCAAAAATAAGTGTAAATATTCGACACAATATGAGCAAATTTCCCTTTACCAAGGCTGGGAGTTATACACGGGCTAACGATAATCTAGTTAAAATCTCTTTTGGCTACTACTAGTTCATTTCCAGTTGCATATTTGAACTCATAGCAGCAACTAAATCCACAACTTTAAATCCCAATAAAGTTGTCTCCGTGTGGCCTATAAGTCGGAGGTACGAGCCATGGAAGCAGCCACTAATGCTTGCATTAGGGTAGGTTGTCTACATCTACATATGTTCCTTGGACTCTCCAAAAATGTTGTTGCACCCGCGTCAGATCCTTCAAAAATGCACTACTTTTGGAGGATCCAACACAAATCCGTCGATATTTTGAAGAGTCCAAGCAACATATAGGTCTACATCACACCCCTTGGTATGCGGCCCTTCCCGGGACCCTTTGTAAACATGGGATGTTTTACGCATCGTTCTGCCCTTAATGCCAATTATCCAAGACATAGATCTAAGCAACTCTAGAACATTAACCAAACCCATCTACAGATTAAGTCACATTTACATCATGAAACTCAGAATTCAACACTAATCCCTTCACCATACAACAACAACAACATACCCAGTATAGTCCCAAAAAGTGAGATCTGGAAAGGATACGCAGATCTAACCTCTAGGTAAAATGGTTGTTTCCGATAGACCCTCGGCTCAAATAAAATTAGTCTAGAAAAAAAACTGTAATGAAAATAAAGAAAACAACAGACAGTAATAAAACAACAAATAGTAGCATAACAATACTACAACAAAATAATACTATAATCAAACTACTCGAAACAACGTATAATAATCAGAAATCAAAGAAGAAGAAACAAGAGTAATTCTACCCTAAGCCCTTCACCATATCAGAAGAAAATTGGCTATAATTATGGAATCAATACCCATAAACAATGTAAATCGACATCTACAATAATTCTAACCAGAGGCGGATCTATTAAGGCATGTGGGGGTGCCACGCCACCCCCGAACTTCGACGGAAACTCTATATATACATAGGTATATATATATAATATTTATATTTATATAAAGCGTGTCACCCATAGAACAAAATTGGCTTGTGGTGCCACGGTAGGAGGGCAACTTTAGAAGGCTGATGTTGCGGGTTCGAATCCCATTTGTACCTATGTTTTTTAGAAAGACATTGTTTTAAGAAAAAGGAAATTGTTGCACACGTTCTTTTAAGAAAAATTAGAGAACTAAAATTAATTTATATTGAAAAGACGAATAATTTAATCAAATATAAAATTAATTTAATCGATAAATCTATTTGGCACCCACGAAGTCTAAATCCTGGATCCGCCACTGATTCTAACCATGTATAAATAGTGCAATTTTCCATCAAAGAGCCAAAGTTTTATATGAGCACAGTACTATAAATTTACGTGTAAAATTCATTAAAAAATTGTAACAAATAGTAGATCCGAACCCATAACTTTTAAAATTCCAATGAGTTGAATACAAAAAATTCTTTAAAAATTAAACTCATAAAACTTAAATTCTAAATTTACCTCTAACAATATAGCAGCAAAATAAGAAACAATTTTATAATTTTTTGAGAAAAAAAAATACCTGAAAAAGAGCTCTGGGAAAAACACTCTTTGAGAATTGTCTAATGAAAAGTAAATCACAAAGACTACCAATCTTTTTTTTTTATAATCGAGAAATTTTTGAGGGCCAGTGACACACAATTCGAAAAAATAGTAGCAATAATTTTCCAAAGATCAGTACTCCCTCCGTTTCACAAAGAATGACCTCCTTCCTTTTTAGTCAGTTTCAAAAAAATGACCTCTTTCCTTTTTTGGTAACATTTTACTTTTTGCTTTCCACGTGGCATGTTTAAG
Source organism: Solanum tuberosum (assembly GCF_000226075.1). Classification (NCBI taxonomy): domain Eukaryota; kingdom Viridiplantae; phylum Streptophyta; class Magnoliopsida; order Solanales; family Solanaceae; genus Solanum; species Solanum tuberosum. The sequence continues at coordinate 1,158,188 of NW_006238962.1, read as the reverse complement.
ACTACAAGATTAAGGGCAATTTTGTACATTTGACATAACTTTAATTTAGGACCACAAGATTCAAAAGTCTTCTTTAATTTCTTAAACTTCGTGCCAAGCCAAACCAGACCAATCTTTTTGAAACGGAGGGAGTAATAACATATTATTCGAAATTCGATGAATAATGAACTTGTTACGAAGATTATGGGAAATTGTAATAGTAATTTCGCCATGAAAATGAAGTCAAAAGTCAAGCAGATTAGGTGCAAGTGTTCCGTACAACTTTTATTGGAATTTCATGCAAATAGTTGAGTTTTTTTTTTTTAATGTTCTTTTAAGTAATAAAAAGTATTTTTTTAATAATATTTGTATATAATTTAGATTAATATTACAAGAGGCAATGGGTGGGGATGGAGGTTGTGGGGTAGGGGTGAAAAATAATTTTTCAATTTTTTTTTATCCAATTGAACATGAAAAATTAAAAATATTTAATTTCCTCCGTATAGAATACATCAAGCTAGCTAGGTGACCATTAATTAGTTTATATCACTTATATATTATCATTTTACTTTTTAATTAAATTATGAATTGATTATTTATACATATTAAAATAATTTTTAAAATATAAATTCATGATTTGAGTCGAATTTGTAACTTTAAGGCTGATTTCACCCTTGCGAAGAAGTAGTTAGGTAAATACATAAGATTTATGAGTTTGAGTTTAAATTTTAACTATAACACCTTTTATTTATCATGTTTTGTTCTGATATATTTTTGAATATATATTAAGGTCTTAATTTTTTTTAAATAAGCACTTTTAACTTTTAAAAGCTCAGTAAAGTACTAACTTATTTGGTCCCCAGTTCACATTAGGACAAATTTGAATATTAAACACACTCCTAAATTATTAGTACTAAGAAATGACAGTAATACTCATTCAAAAAGTGATATTTGGATTGACTTGGTCAAAGTTGACTTTATCTAAAGTATAATAGAGGACAATATTAAATCTTTTTAATTTCTTCTAATATTTATGAATGTAGTTAAAAGCTTAACTTCAATATTTTTTTGGATTTACTTGAAAGACTCAGCTTTATCGAAAAAAGACCCTGTCCTTTAGATTCATTGAAAGAGATCCAGAAAGCAATGGCTTTTCTAAAGAGTAACTTTCGCATATATCCACTCAAAAATAAGTTAATTATGATTCATAGTTATAATTTGTTTATTATGATTTGTAGTTATATGTTACATGGAGGAGAGTAACAAGCGAGATTGGGAGAGGGAGGAGAGAGGGCAGAGAGGCGAATTGTATATGTATTATATGTCAAAATAATTGTATATATGTAACTGATATACATATGTATTTGTATATTGACGAGCGATTGGGAGAGGGAAGAGAGAGGCGAGTGAGAGAAAGCAATAATTTGTATAATTCGCGGGTACATTTGTATAATTCACGTGTATTTGTATAATTGAGTAATACAAAGTCTGGAATAATACAAATATGATAACACTCAAAATAACGAATTGATACAAACACAAACATATGAACTTTAAACTGTTGTACAAATTATACTATAAAAATTACATTATATAAGTTATATTATACAAAATTTGAAAATTACACGTTTATACAAACTTTTAAAAGTTATACAAAAATAGATTGAAGGTATATGGTAATAAAACTGAAAAATCAAAGAAAATCATCGTCATATACAAATACAAACCATCGTATACAAATACAAATCAAATGAAGAATTGTTAGTTGCGAATTATACAAACTCGAAGTCAGCCCGCACAATTAATGGTTAATGTTAGTCGCGAGTGGTAATTATTGCAAACCATAGCTATGATGACTAATAAGTATAAATTTGTTTAACCGCGTATTTTTTCCTTTTCTAAAAGGCCCCATGATAAGCTATACAATCAAATTGTATTTAGCTCACCCTTAAAAATGTGATCGAAGTGTGTATAAATTGATCTGAACATTAAAAATTTATGAATAAAAAAATATGAAAACACAAAAGATTAAAATTATTAAAATGAAGTCATATCTTAATTTTCTAAAATAACAAATTTAATAACCACAAATTATGAAGTTGACAGGACATAAAGCGTGTTTTGAATCCTATTTAATTTCCACCTACCAACTTTCCAACAAAAGAGACGTAGAAAAGTTTTGTCTTCTAAGAATGGAAAATGACTTTTTAGAAAAATGTTTTTATTCCATGATTTTTGGCATTTAAATATAAATATAATAACGAAAGTTATTTTTCTTAAAAATTAAAAAAAAATGATTTCCTTCTCTTGGTAAGGAGGACATCTATTTTGACTTTTATCTTTATATTTTTTTTTCACTAATATTAAAATATTATTTTTAATTTTCAAATACTCAGAAGTTTCATCACGAACCAACATGAGTTGTGGTGTGGTGGTGGTACTGTTTCACCCTTAATCAGAAGTCTCGGGTTCGAACCTTCGATATGAAAAAAATTATGTTGGGAGCGCCACCCCCACATGGTTCTACAATGCGGGATTCAAATTTAGTCGGAGCTCCAATGTGTGCTTAGATTGTATTTTTCACTCCACTCTCAAAAATATAATATTTATTAATTGTATTTAGGTTTAAACATTAGGTTAATTTTCAAATATTTAATAATTTTTCAAAATATATATTTTTTAATTTTGAAGATTATATATTTTTTTTCCAACGCATAAAGTCCGCCTCTAGCAAACAGCATACTTGACCAAATCCTTCGTAAAAGGCTGCTATAAATAGAAACAAAACTAAGATTAATAATTCTTTTTCGAAGAATTATTCTCGGTAGGCGTTTGTCCGTATATTTTAGATATATTTTATTTATTTAAAATTTATAAAGGTAAAGTTATGTTTAGTTATATCTTTTGTAAAAAGAAAAGATAGTATTTTATATTCAATTATGAAGATGGTGTTGGAAAATATGTTCCGAGTACTTTTCCAAATTTTAAATCCACCTTCAAGTTCAATTTGGAAATTTATAACCAAATATTAGTTTTGAATTTTATGGCTTTTGTTCAAATCGTAGATTTATTTTAAGAAATTTACTAAATATGAACAAATATTAAAGTTAGAATTTATTTAGTACTATTTGAAGTCATCATTTTAAAATTCAGAACGCATAAAATTAAAATCATAACTCTATCTCTGATAACTAGTTTATTTTAATAATAAATTCATCACCACTATCGTTTTGTTGAATGACACCTACTCATTTTAAAATTGAAATATATTAATTGATAAACATATTACATACTATTATTTCTCACCACTGTCCAATCAAAATCATAATTAGTCTCAAACAATGATTAGGAAATAATAAAACAAATCATTAACCAACAATAATTCCAATTCCTTTTCCCTTAAGAATTTGAATTTCCTACTTTAATTCTAATTAGGAATCCTTCTCTTTCTTATATATGCGCGAGCTATTGATTATTATTGAATGACTTCTGAATTATAAAATAATGTTGAGTAATGTTTCGATATGACTCGAAAAGTTCGTATGATCACTTCAGTTTTCATTATCACTTCAATTTTCTTCTTCGCTACTCAGTATCATCTTTACCGTTATGATTTTATCTCCGCCATTAACGATGTACCCAAAATCACCATTACTATCTCTTCGAAAAATATCGAAAATTTTGCAGTTCATGAAAATATCTCTTCACCTGTAACTCCGGTGAATTCACTATTACCCGATTCAATTTCATCTGTATCGATTCTAATGCCGGATTGGGAAGTATTCGTTATTGTCTCGCCCGATTATACTCATCTAATTTCTCCTCACGATCCTTATATTTGTGAATTTGAAACAGGGGAAGTTTCGCCGGCGATTTCCGCCGGCGAGCTTCAATTTCCGATCCGGTCTTTGTTCAAGTGTGAGCTTCCGAAGAGAGCTCGCCGGAGATTGCCGTTTAAACAACCTAAATTGATGAAATCGTCGGAAAATAGGAATATTACGCCGGCGCCGGGGAAATCGCTGGAGATGTTACGGTGGACTTTTCTCGTTTATGATTCACTAACGACGGACGACGACGTCGTTTTGTTTGTTAAAGGGTTGAATAATCGGCAAGGGTTAATAGAGAATCTAGTGAATTTAAGTGTATTTTTGGGTATGAGGGTAATAAGGTAATTAGAACCAACGTAATGAGTTCGATACAAGAAGTTTTTCGATGTAATCGTCCTGATCCAACTGTTTTTGAGGGAGAGAGGATATCCGTCTCTCTCGAAATTATACTACATGTTCCGGTGGTTGTACCTTCTGTAGCGTATTACACTAGACCAAGGAAATTGGAAAGTAACAAGAAGTTAGAAAAAGCTTGTGTTTGTGCATGTACTATGGTGTATAATGTTGGTAAGTTCTTAAAAGAATGGGTATTGTATCATTCAAAAATTGGTGTTGAAAAATTCGTATTATATGACAATGCTAGTGACGATGATTTAAACAATGTTGTCGATGAACTTGTTCGAGATGGCTATGATGTTAAAACTTATTCTTGGGTATGGCCTCAAACTCAAGAAGCTGGTTTTTCTCATAGTGCAATTTATGCTAAGGATTCTTGTTCTTGGATGATGTACATTGATGTGGATGAATTTGTGTATTCACCTTTATGGTCTAAATTATCGCGTCCATCGAAATCTCTATTACCTTCTATGTTACCAAATCCCAAGAATGTACAAGATTCGTCACTTGATAAGAGACATATCGGAGAAATTACCATCTCATGTTATGAATTTGGACCATCAAACAAGAAGTCTCATCCTATAACGGGAGTGACACAGGGATACAACTGCAGAAGAAAGGTAGAGAACAGACACAAGTCTATAGTATTATTGGATGCTGTTGATCACTCTTTGCGCAATGTTATTCATCATTTCATACTGAAACAAGGGTACAAGATAAAGAAAGTGAATGTTCGTGACATGGTATTGAATCACTACAAGTTCCAAGTTTGGTCTGAATTTAAGGCTAAATTTAGGAGAAGGGTATCGGCTTATGTTGTTGATTGGACTAAAGAATTGAACCCACGTTCAAATGATCGAACCCCAGGACTAGGATTTAGTGCGGTTGAGCCTAAAGATTGGCCATTGAAGTTTTGCGAGGTATATGATAATGGTTTAAAAGATTTGACACGGAGATGGTTCGGACTAAAGTCTCCAAATCGGATACATTATCGTATGGTATGGCAAAAATGACGAGTTAGAATTGATTGATTATTTTTAATTATAGCGATATTTTTTTAAATTTGATTCTTTATGTATAGAATACAATATTAAAAGATATATTTGTACATTCAACAAGTTTTTAATTTAAGACCAATGATTCAGAAAGTCTTTTTATTTTCTTAAATTTTGTGTTAGATCAAAATCAAGCAAACAATTTTAAACAGAGGGTTCATCATTACTAGTTCTTGTTTTGTGCTAATTAATCCTCCCCAAATGCAAGTAGCTAACCTTATTTCTTTTGGAATTAACTTTGAGCTGTTACTGGGGTGCATGGTGACATTTATTTTTCCAAATGATCAATGAAAACAAATGATATAGTTATAAGCTAAATAGGATAATTAAAGAGGTTCAACGTCTAAAGAAACTTGCTAATATCAAGGTAGAACATAACATTATTTCAGAAAGGTCAATAAGGTTGCAGACCATCTTGCTAAATTAACTGCGAGCAGTTAGAATGAGTCTTGCTATGATACCTATCAACAACTTCTTATGGGGGCTAGAGGTTCAATCAAACTGAACCCTTTTACTAGATAGGTTGTCCCTTTTTGCGAGATTTGGAATGTCTGAGTTAGTTTCCCGTACCTTCTTTTTATAAAAGATAAATTCTTTATCCTTGTGTTATATTCGGAGGTAAGGCCAAACCCCCCTCCCATATGCATCATCCTATATATAACAATCTTAACATGTGATATTTAAGTTTAATCGTTATTAGATATAAAAAAATGACATTAATTTTATTTATATATTGACTAATAAGGAAAGTTAATAACACATCAAATGATATTCGAACATGTACTTTCGATGAACATGTGTGATTTAGGGCGAGGCTAGTAAAACGTTTGATTTAGGCCCTAAAATTTGAGCCACCAAAAAAATTTAAAAACAAATTAAAAGAAAGGTATATATTTTAAAAAGAAAAAGAAAGAAATCAAATCTATCTACTTTTTATTAGAAATATTTTTAAAATCTGAATTAAACAATTCAAATCTTCGTATTAATAAATGAAGTTCTTACAACAACATCCAAATTCCAAGCTAAATGTATATATGTAAGCAAATGAATAACATTTTATTATCTGCAATGCATTCTTTCTTTTATAAATACTAGTTTTTTAACACGTGCGTTGCACGTGTACCTGTATTATTCTAAAAATATTTTGAATTAATACAAGTTAGTTATATATAGTAGATTGAAGGGAGAAAATGCAAGTTTAAATTGATGAATGGTGAGTTTATTCGACCGACTTAGTTGATGAGCATAAGATTATTGAGTATTATTTGAACAATTAAATTTAGTGGTAAAACTATAATGATATTCAACTTTACCGTTTGATTGATTTTTTTTTTATATTTCAACAACACAGTTTATAGATGTGTGAATACAAGTGTCATCGGCTAGCAAGAAATACTTTACTTCTTGTAGTCTTTTACGGTGTATCCTTAAGAAATTGTAGTCTCTTTTTTCTTTAAGGTTCAATCAATATATGTCTTCTTTAAGATGAATATTAGTAATGTGAATAATGGTGCAAGGTTGCAAATAAGTAATATTTATATTGTCCCAATTACCTAGTTCGAATTTCTACAAACAAAAAGTGTCATATAAATTGAATTGAGGGAATAGTTATTGTGAAATAGATAGTTAGTAAATACTGACATTAAAAGTTTTATTGAAATCATAGTTACATGTATATGATCCTTTTGCCTGATTCAAAATTATAACTACTTTAATTTGTAAATTTGAATTTTTTTTTTTGTTATAATGTATAAGTATAATCATATAATCAAATATAACTTATACTTAAAATCTAAAATCTTTTAGGTACAATATAGGCAATTATTTCAAGCAGTTTATGTAATAATCTCATATAGTAATAGAAAATGAGTTTAAGATAGACCAAATAATAAATACCATTTTGTATTCATTTAGAAAGTGACTGGACATTATACAATTGCATTGCCCTCTTGTGTATCATGCAAATTTTAACTTTTCAATTGTTGATTAAAAAAAAAGGTAAAAGGCAGAATGATTAGGAAAGAGTAGATATTTTTTTAACAATAAACAAGACATAATGTAAATATATGTCAAAGGCTTTCATTTTATTGGCCTAATTGTTGAAATCTTGTGTGAGTTTAGCTGTAAAATACTTACTAATATAAATTTGAATGTGATATTCCAGATGTGTATCTAAATTAAAGATTAAAAAATAAATAAAGAAGCACAAAAGAAGAAGTTGAGAACATTATAAATCATTACTAAAATAAATATCAGAGAAATTCAAAAAGATGAAAATTTGAAAAGTAAAAACTTACTTATAATATCAAAATCTGAAGAATCCCCCGTAACTATGACAATGTGTATACTCCTCAATAAAAAATGATAATAATTAAGAGATTAGAGATAATTGAATGAACCAAAATTCTAATTGGTAAAAATCCAAAAAAACAATTACTCATTTCCCTTAATATGGATATAATGCATTAAGGTTTTGCATTTTTTTTTTAATTAGAAAAGAGTGACATAACAATAGACCAACAGAAGAATTGGTCAAAGAGCTCTCATATCGGGCAATACATACACAAAAGTAAAAAAGGTCATACAACAAATGACCTTTTCATTCAGACAAAATAATAATAGTAGTAATAGTAATAGGAGCAACAAACATCAATATCAATTAAACTTTGGGGTGAAAAATTAGAGTAGCAATGTGGTTAAACAGTTAAGGGCATTTTGGTCCTCCTTTTTTGGTCTTCCAGTTGTTGTAGCAAGGGCAAACACCTTTGTTTTCATAGAAACCAGGAGGAACACATAGTCATGTCTTGCAGCATTTCTGGCAAAAGAACATGCATGGCTTGTGGTACTGTGTCTTGCTACATCTTCTTGTACATTGTGGACCATACCTTGAACGATTAAGGTTTTGCATTGAAACACAACTCCAAACTCATATTTCTGATAGCAATTTCACATTTAATAGTATCTGATATATTACAAAGTCCCTTGAATAACATAAATTTTTAGGCATTTCAAAAGTTACGGTTACACTTCTAAAATGCATGCATTATCAAACGTTATAAAATACAAAATGTTTCATATGCATAAAAAAACTAAAATCATAAAAAAAAATTAAAACTACTTCATGACAAAGTTTGTAGGAATAAAGTACCTTCTGAAGCACACAAGTGTATTTATAAGCTAAGGAATAGATCTTAAAGGTATATAGAAATCAAAAGTCATGCTGATTTTTTTTTATAGATATTCAAAAGTCATGCTGAAATAAAAGGTATACAAATAACTCTTGGGTTCTTCATACATGCACTTGCATTAAAATTGTACTTATTGCTAGGAAGTTGAATCACGTAACTCTAATGCCAAGGAAAGTATATACAAGTTATATTACTTCTTTTGGCTAATTCATTATACAATATATTTAATAATTATTTAGTAATGCTAATAAATAACTCATAATCTAAAAAATAATTAAAATATTATTACTTAATATTTAATTAATTAGGTTCTTAAAACATTTTAATTAACATCAAGGGCAAAACTGTAATTCAACTTTGAAGAAAAAATCTTCCCACTTCTTTTAATATCTTTTAAGAATACAATACTTTACACTATTATGATAATGTGTATGTGCATATATTTAAGGCCTCTTATTATTATTATTACGCCCTTCTATTCTGATCTATCATTTCTATCAGAAAAATTCTCTTTTCTTCACCTAACTTACCTACTTTTGCTCCTACTGGATCTTCCTGTATTATCATCTTCCAAATTCTCATCTTTTGAGTTATTATGGCCGGAAAAATCCTTACGATTTTCTTTCTCATTACCACTTCAATTTTCTTCTTTGCTACTCTGTATCACCTTTACCTTCGTGATTCTATCTCCTCTGTCTCCTCCTCCTCCGTTGATAACAATTATCTCCGACTTTCTGATCCCCCACCATCACCACCACCACCACCACCACCGAAAATCACCACCATTACTATCTCCTCCCCACCCCCACCCCCAAAAATCGCCATTACTATTTCCTCGAAAAAATCTGATAACCTCGTTATTCATGAAAATATCTCTTCACCTATAACTCCATTTCAAATTTCTCTGTTACGTGGTCAAATTTCATCTGTATCAATTCTAATGCCTGATTGGGAAATTTTTGTTATTGTTTCTCCGGATTATACTCATGTAATTTCTCATCACGATCCTTACATTTGTTCATACGGAACAGGGGAGATTTCCCCTGCTATTCCTGCAGGGGAGCTCCATTTTCCGGTCCGGTCTATGTTTAAGTGCGAGTTTCCAAAGAGAGCTCGCCGGAGATTGCCATTTAAATCACCCATATTGATGAAATCAACCGAAAATCGAAATGTTAGCATGATATCAACAATGCCGGAGCTGTTAAGGTGGACGTTTCTCGTTTACGATTCTCTAACAACAGATGAGGACATTGTTTTGTTTGTTAAAGGGGTGAATAATCGTCAAGGAATTAACAGAGAACCCAATGAATTTAGCTGTATTTTTGGGTATGAGGGTAATAAGGTAATTAGAACCAACGTAACGAGTTCAATACAAGAAGTTTTTCGATGTAATCGCCCTGATCCAACTGTTATGGAAGGAGAGGGAGTACCAATCTCTCTCGAAATTTTACTTCCTGTTCCAATGGTTGTACCTTCTGTGTCTTACTACAATGCACCACGAAAACTGGCAACTAACAAGAAGTCAGAGAAAGCTCGTCTTTGTGCATGTACCATGGTGTACAATGTTGGTAAATTCTTAAAAGAATGGGTATTGTATCATTCAAAAATAGGTGTTGAAAAATTCGTGTTATACGACAATGCTAGTGATGATGATTTAGAAAAAGTTGTCGACGAGCTTGTTCATGATGGCTATGATGTGAAAACTTATTTTTGGGTATGGCCTAAAACTCAAGAAGCCGGTTTTTCGCATAGTACAATTTATGCTAAGGATTCTTGTTCTTGGATGATGTACATTGATGTGGACGAATTTGTGTATTCACCTTTATGGGCTAATCTATCGCGTCCATCTGAATCTCTATTGCATTCTTTGTTACCAAATCCTAAGAATAAACAAGATCCATTGCTTGACAAGAGACAAGTCGGGGAAATTAGTATCCCATGTTATGAATTTGGACCATCGAATATGAACTCTCATCCTATAACAGGAGTGACACAAGGATACAACTGCAGAAGAAAGATCGAGAATAGACACAAGTCTATTGTATTCTTGGACGCGGTTCATCACTCTTTGCTCAATATGATTCATCATTTCATATTAAATAAAAGGTATAGGGGAAAGAAAATGAGTGTTCATGATATGGCGGTGAATCACTACAAGTTTCAAGCTTGGCCTGAATTTAAGGCTAAATTTAGGAGAAGGGTATCGGCTTATGTTATTGATTGGACTAAAGAATTGAACCCACGCTCAAAGGATCGAACCCCAGGACTAGGATTTAGTCCGGTTGAGCCTAAAGGTTGGCCATTGAAGTTTTGCGAGGTATATGATAATGGTTTAAAAGATTTAACACGGAGATGGTTTGCACTAAAGTCTCCAACTCCGTTACATGAATACCGTATGGAATGGCAAAGATGACTAGTTAGCGTCTATGTTGCTCAGACCCTTAAAAGATGGTATGACACTCGTGTTAGGTCCTTCAAGAATACATAACTTTGAAGATCATTTTGAAGGATCCGAGCAACATATAGGTCGAAATTTTTCTTTAAGAGTTATATATTACTCATGTATATTATGACACATTGATTTTTTGCTATCATTGATTGAGCACCAGCTGCAAATTTACAGCCTGAATTGTGATCACTAAGAAGCTTAGAGGAAACCTTTTTTTCTTTTTCTTGTATAGACATTTTATTGTTGTTTTATTAATAACTAGTTAGATTTCCTCATTAAATTCTTTGTTTTATTCATTCAAGGTTCATTACTGTCTCGTTTTAACTTGTTTGTCTTACTTTCATTTTTATTTTGTTTGGAAAGGAGTGACTCTTTCCTTTTTTTGACAACTCTTTGATTTCAATTTTTCACACGACATACTTAAAATATAAGATTAAAAGATATTCGGATACATTACTTATGTTTTTAGTTTAAGACAAAAAGATTCAAAAGTTTTTGTTTTACTCTTAAGTTTCGTATCAAATTGAAATCAGACAAACAAATTTTAATTGAGGTTTCATTATTAGTTCTTGTTTTGTGCTAATTAATCCTCCCCAAACTCAAGTAGCTAATATTATTTCTTTTGGAATTATTCTGGTGTAGTTTGCATGGTGGCTTACAAAAATACTTCTATAGTTTGTAGTTTAAAAAAAAGCACAATTTTAATGAAATTTATGTGATTAGAAAAGCATACTATACAATTAAAGGTAAAAATAAGAAAATGACATTTATTTTTTAGGTAATATTGACTAATAATAAGGAAGGAATTAACATCACCATCAAATGGAATAGAGGATAAGATATTTGACCATGTGCTTTTTCCAGATCTAACGTCTCTATCAACTATTATTTATCTAAGTTACCTACTTTTGCTCCTACTAGATCCAGGAGGGATTTGATACCTAATTCTCCGATCTATTACTCATTTCTTTCTGACTCGATAAAAATTACACTCTCTAGACTATTGTTAAATTCTTTAAAAATTAATTATTGCCAATTATTAATAAACAAAGAATTGAATGCAAACTAATTGATGAGAATAAATAATGAAGAGGAATATATTTCAAGGTAAATATCGCAAAATACTTGTCATGTTTTACTTTTCGAAAATCAAATATTTATATGAATTTTTATCAACTTTTTAACATATATTTTTTCTATCATATGTATTGATATGATAAGAATTGTAACTTATAGTACTTTCTGTATAGTTTTATTACATATTTTAATAAAAGTTAAAAAATGATATTTAGAAGTTAAAATTATGTCTGAACATCAATTTAACTTTGAAGAAAATACATTATTAGTATTTAAAAAAATTAATCAAAATTACTTTTTCAAATTTGAAACTTATCTTCAACTAGTGGACTATTTTTTGAATGCTCAATTTTCTCTCTCTACGAATTACTCTCTGCCCTCTCTCTATATGCAAGCAATAGAAAGCCAAGGGCCAGCTGTGGCCCCGATGCCCCCACCCCCTGCACCACCAGATCCCACACCACCTTTAACCAATGAGAAATCGACAAGTAACCTTTCCTCCACTGTTCCAACGGCTACTTCCTCTTCTACCGCCCCAACGCCGCCCATGGACACCACAATTCCGGCCAAAAATCAATCTGTCTCTGTATCTCAGAAACCTAATCCCAACTACAACTCCAATCACAAAGAGAATCAAGTGGGTAGCTCTAATCCCTCTTCTAATATGAACCAAGACCAAAGAGTTTCTCACCCCAATCACATAAATAATACCCTTAAAATTTCCTCCAATTTTGATCCCCCGCAAAGACACATTAATGCTCAACAAATTGATCAGCCCCCCACAAGTTTTAATCCTGCCAATAACAATGTCAATAATCTGAAAAATCAAACCTGGCCTCCCCTCTCTGTTTCAAAGCCTTCTTTTGCGTCTACTGTTAGTGCATCACTTGCTCATAGTGCTGTTGGAAAGCAGCCAGTTGATATTAAATATGGAACTCATATGGGTAAGCCCGCAGTTTATTTCACAGCTCAAGATTACTTTGTCAACCTTGCGGAAGACTGTAAGCGCACCATTGTTGGAAAATTTACTAGAGGCAAACCAAGCATGGAAGAAGTTCGAAAACTCTTTGTTAGTCATGTTCCATTGAAAGGTACCGTCAAAATTGCTTACTTTGATCCTAGCCACATTTACATTGACTTTACAAATGATGCGGATTTTTACCATATATATTTTAAGCCTTTCATTACTCTTGGTCCTTATAGTATGAAGATCATTAGATGGACCCCCGATTTTGTACCCGAGAATGAGACCACTATAGCTCCTGTTTGGATTTTAATCCATCAACTTCCTTGGCACTTATTTAGATGGGATATTCTTTCCAGAATGGTTAGCTCAATAGGGACTGCTATGGCTCCAGATATGGCTACCTACTCCAAATCAAGAGGTAATGTGGCGAAACTTAAAGTCGAAATCGATTTGCTAAAACCCAAGCAAGATCAACTATGGGTGGGCTTTAATAGATTGGATTCTAACGTCGAAGATGGTTATTGGTTAGATATTGAATACGAAGGAGCTCCTTCATATTGTCTCTATTGTGCAATGCAAGGCCATGATCAAAATTCTTGTAGAAACAAAAAGAGAGACGAAACTTTCAAGTCTAAAGAGATCCCTAGCAAGGAGGTTGACAATGAACAATGGGAAGTTCCTAAAAATGCTAAAAGGAATGCTTACAAGAACAATGATGAAGGGCTAATGCAAACTGGTCAAAATCCTCAAAACAACAACAATGGAGCTCGGCAGGATTCACTACACGACAACAATACTTATCAGCTTAACACCAAGGTTTTCCATAACCAAAATGATTCCGACTTGAATGTTCAAAAGACTGCTTCTCACAAGATCAATGACACTGGAAAAGACAAAAAGAAGAAAGTCCAATGGATACCTACACAAAACACTTCCCAGATGACACCCAAACAAAGCAACCAAGAAAATACAAAGCAAAATTCTGCAGCCTCTTTACACGGAACTCAACCTAGTACTTCCCAGGCTCCTATTTCTAATCAAATTCGAGGTACATAAAACCAAATTCCTGATACTAGCAACACCCCAGAAGCTTCCGATCCCAAAAACATTATACAAAGCCACATTCAAATGTCTAGCCAAACTGATCGTGTGAACAACACCATTCAAGCTACTAAACGGATTACAATTTTGAAGAATAACAATAAAAAAATACCGCAACACAAACCCCCGGATCCCCCACAAGAACATGGTCCTAACAAATATGAAGCAAGAAATCCCACAAGGATGAACATACATGAAGAAAATGTTGTTTCTGACTATGAAAGTGATAATGGCGTGGATTCTGATTTTATGACGTCCGACCAAGAACTTGACAACGATGATAATGAAAATCTTATTGTTAGTGATACTGAAGATGAGTATGAAAGTATGGAGGACCAAGCTAACTCTAGTGAAGACAATCTAGATAATATCTCTATCAATAATGATGATACTACTATCCAACATGTTGAAACATTTGTTTCTCAATCTATCCCTGCAAATGAAATTGACCAAGCTTTTGACGATATATCTGACAAGCATAACCTATCTCCCAGAGGACTAGAATCTACAAGAGGAGGTCTGTCATACAGAGGAGGTAGGATAGGACGAAGAGGCAAAGGTATTCCTTCTGTGAAATACTCACAGAACAATGATGATCTATCCGCAACTTTTTAATGATTAAGTCACTTATTTGGAATATTAGAGGCATCAATTCTCAAGGTGCTTTTGACAGACTTATTCAACTCAAAAGAACTCATAATCTCAGCTTCATTGCAGTCACAGAACCTTTCTCTAATAGATCTAAACTGCATAGATATAAAAGAAGATTGGGTTTTGACTTTGCTCATGCCAATCTCAATAATAAAATTTGGATCTTTGGAGACACTACTCTGGATTGCAATGTTATTGCTGACAATGACCAAATTGTCACGTGTTCCTTTAATAACAATGGTGCATCCTTATACATCTCTATTGTGTATGCCAAATGTAAGATGCATCAGAGGCAAGATCTTTGGGATGATATTAAGAACTTTGCTACTGTGAACTCTTCTCCTTGGATGGTGATAGGGGATTTTAATTCCATAATTACTCCAGAAGAAAAGAAGGGTGGTAATGCTCATAATATCTCTAAGAGTATGCCTTTTATCAATTGTATCTTGGATAGTGGTCTTCTTGACATGGGCTTCACTGGCTCTCCCTACACTTGGTGTAATGGTCGGGCTCCTAAAAGGAGGATTTGGGCTAGATTGGATAGAGCGCTTGCCAATTCTGAGTGGATCCAATTGTTCTCAGAATCATCTGTTGAGCATTTGGTTAGAACCGGGTCTGATCATGCTCCTATGTTAATCTCCACCTCCAACTCTCTAAGGGAACCAAAGAAATATTTTCGGTTCCTTGATTTTTGGACAGAACATGAAGGTTTTATGCAAGTAGTTGAAGATGCTTGGATCATTCATGTTGAAGGCAGCCCTATGTGGAAATTTCATCTCAAGCTTAAGAATGTTTGTAAAAGTCTCTCACACTGGTCTAGAAACACAATTGGTAACATCTTTGATAAGACCAAAGAGCTTCAATCTAAGCTTGAAATGCTGGAGAAAAATTGTTTGACTAATAACTCTGAGGCTAACAGAATGGAGTATAATTGCACTAATGCTTTGCTTGTTAGGCACATTAAGAAGGAAGAATCTTTTTGGAGACAAAAGGCCGGTCTCAAATGGTTTAACGATGGGGATAATAACACTAAGTTTTTTCATTCTGTTATTAACTCTAGAAGGAAAAAATTACATCTTTCTAGAATTAAAAAGCAGGATGGCTCATGGATTGATAACACCGACGAATTGCCGCTGAAGCCATTTTGTTCTTTGAGCAACAGTTCTCCCAAGAGACCACTTGTAGAGATTATTCTATTCTTAGAAGGTTGTCGAGAGTGGTAGATGAAGATGACAACAGAATGTTAACAGAACTCCCGAACATGGAAGAGCTCAAAGAAGCTGTTTTCTCCATGAGCAGTGTTAGCTCTCCTGGTCCGGATGGCATATCAGGTAAGTTCTTTCAATTTTGCTGGAACATTATCTCGTCTGATCTGTTAATGGTTCTTCTGGATTTCTTTGCTGGTAATGAACTTCCCAGATCGTTCACACATACCAATCTAATTCTTATTCCTAAAGTGGACAACCCCCAAGAATTCTCTGATTTTAGACCTATTAGTTTGAGCAACTTCATCTCTAAGATCATCTCCAAATTGCTTAACAATAGGCTTTCTAAAATTATGAATAAGATCATTTCTCCTAATCAAAGCGATTTCCTGAAAGGTAGATCTATTTCCGACAATGTCATGCTTACTCAAGAACTTGTTCATAATTGGAACAGAAAAAATGTAAATGGCAATGTTATCTTCAAATTAGATATGGCTAAAGCATTTGACAGGGTTGCTTGGGATTTCTTGTGCTTGGTTATGAGACACTTGGGTTTCTCAGAGCCCTGGATTGATATGATTGTTAGATTGATCTCTAACAATTGGTATTCTATCATTATCAATGGAGTCAGGTATGGTTTCTTTAAATCTTCTAGAGGTCTTAA
Organism: Solanum tuberosum; assembly: GCF_000226075.1. Taxonomy (NCBI): domain Eukaryota; kingdom Viridiplantae; phylum Streptophyta; class Magnoliopsida; order Solanales; family Solanaceae; genus Solanum; species Solanum tuberosum. Next base: position 1,141,629 of record NW_006238962.1, on the reverse strand, counting down.
GCAGGGTGATCCTTTTGTCCCCTTCCCTGTTTGTTATGGGTGCAGAATTGCTTAGTAATTTAATGGATCAACTACCTCTAGACAACTTTTATTCCATACTCTATTGATAAAGGTAGCCCCCTTTTGACTCACCTTACTTTTGCGGATGATACAATTCTTTTCTCTTCTGGTGATCTTCTTTCTATTGCTTATGATGATTAAGAAGTTGGATACCTATGAGCAAGTTTCTGGTCAAATGGTTAATAAGAAAAATCCACTTTTTTAAATTTCTGCTAATACTCCTGCCCACCTTATTGAGGATATTAAAATTCTTACTGGATTTTCTCACTCCCTCTTCCCTATTAACTATCTGGGATGCCCTATTTATTCGAGAAGAAAGAAAATTACCTACTTTAGTAGTATGGTCTCCAAAATTGTCAACAGAACTCACTAAAGTAGTCTCCTCTCCACTCACCAACACCTCCGACCCCAACCCTTGACCATCCCACCCCTCGCCACCCCTGACTCACTCCCCACACCATCTCACAATAGTGTTTTCACACTCAATATTATTCATATTTTCTTACTTACCGGTTATCAAACACTAAAAAATAAGTAAGAAAGCATTCGACCACCAATTTTTTAATACTTTTTTCCATAATTCAACTCATAAAAACACATTTCATCGTAAAATTACAAAATTCAACTTGAAGCTGAATTCCATAATTTTCAACAATTTAAAACTAACAAAAGGTATTTTCACTCAAAATTACTCACAAAAAATCGAAAACAACTACTCCCTCCGTTTCAAAAAGATTGATCTGGTTTGACTTGGCACGAAGTTTAAGAAATTAAAGAAGACTTTTGAATCTTGTGGTCCTAAATTAAAGTTATGTCAAATGTACAAAATTGTCCTTAATCTTGTGGTCTTAAACATGCCACGTGGAAAGCAAAAAGTAAAATGCTACCAAAAAAGGAAAGAAGTCATTTTTTTGAAACTGACTAAAAAGGAAAGGAGGTCATTCTTTGTGAAACGGAGGGAGTAATTTACAAAAATCATTTTTCATTTTCAAAACAAAATTTACTTTTTCTTCAAATTACACAATGAAAGAAAATTACTCTCATTATCTCGTTTTGGTGTGCAGGGACCTTCCAAATGTTTTTGTTGTCACAATGGAATGAATGAGGACATCAACCACCTGTTTAGCTATGGTCAAATAGCGGAGAAAGTTTGGAAATTTTTTGAACATACTTTGGGACTGCTCTGGCCTAATTCTGATAGCATTCGTACTAAGCTTATGAGATGGTGGCGTTTTAAATCCACCAACAAAGTGCTTGAATTGACCACTCAATGCCTTCCTTCTGTGATTTGCTGGGAATTATGGAAACATAGATGCACTTATAAATATGAAGGCACCAAAATTTACTCTGGCAACATTATTCATCAAGCTACATACCACATCCATTTGATCCTCACTTCCCAGTTCCCTTCCCTAAAGCTTCCCACAAAATTTCGAAGCATTTGTCGGATGATGGAGAATATCAAGCCGAAGATAGATATCACCCCCGTCTTGTGGAGTAAGCCTAATTACGGAGAATACAAGCTTAATGTTGACGGTTGCTCTAAGGGCAATCCAGGAAGTGCCGGCGGTGGAGGTATTTTGAGGAATCATATGGGTCATATGATCATGGCTTTCACAGCATATTTTGGTCACTCTTCTAACAACTTGGCCGAGGCACGGGCTATCAAGATTGGATTGAAATGGTGTATTGATCACGGTTTCAATGTTCTTACTATAGAATCTGATTCCTTGACTGTGATTAACATGATCAACCAAGCTACTACTACAACATGGAGCATTAAGGAGGAGATTAACGACATCCATAATATGACTTCAAAGGGAAATTTTCAGTTCATTCATATTTTCAGGGAAGGGAATAACACTGCTGATCTCTTGGCCAACTATGCGGAGCTTGACAGGAAAAATGACTTCTTCACAGAAACTTTTCACTTACCAAGGAAGATTGTAGCCACTATGAAGAATGATGAAGAAGCTCGTCCCAACTTTAGAATCAGATTAAGGAAAAACACTTTTATCTTCGACCCTGGTTGAGCTCTTCTTGAATGGTACTAGGTATTCTATACTAGACTTTTTGGAAACCTCACTGTACTAGGAACAATCTTCCTCTTTTGCTTTATTTTTGGAAGCTAAAATTGTAAGAATGGCTTACCATTCTAGCTACTCTTGTATGAGGTAAGGTTTGGTCCTCCTCTGTAACCTTTTGCTTTGAAATAGAAAAAAAAAAAAATAAACTTATCTTCAAATTTTTTGTGTTTTTAAAAAACAATTCAATGTATAACCAAACTTTATTTTAATTTTTTTTCTTGAAATAAGAGCTTCCGCTAAATGAGGAGCTTGAACAATTTTGCTAAACTTAGAAATCACGGGACATTCAACGTATTATTTTCCTTTTTTTGTTCATATGGTCATATCAGACCAAAAAAAAATATATGACCCATTTTTGGTTCAATTTTTTCCTCATTTTCTGTAATTTCGTTTCAGTGGAATAGTCCGCAAACCATATATGAGAAGTAAATTAAATTAGACAAGCTCAGTGACAAAGTAAGAAATTTTGTTAAAAGTATTCAAGATTTAATATATACATAGTAAATGTGATCAAAAGTAATTTTGACCTACTTCATACAATTTTCTATATACATAATATATTTTTTTGACGAATTATGTTCAACTAATCACCCTTCACTGCATGAGTCAATGCCACAAACCTCATGCGACAAGCTCGACCAATAAAATATGCAAGGATTCTCGAATCTGAGACTCCTCATTCAGAAGATTACCTACTCAACTAACTTCGACCACTCTCGTGGGTGTTTTATTTTATTTTTTGGGTCAATTTTTGTCACATTACTAATAATAACTATCAGACCCCAAAAATTAGGTATCCCCCACCC
>NW_006238962.1:1135627-1137838 GCF_000226075.1 Solanum tuberosum | reverse complement strand
CCCCATACTTTGTCTAATTTTGGGGTTTTTTTGTCACAATTACAAACAATAATTACCTGTCCTTTTTTTTACATTTGTCCTTTCATTATATTGTTTTTTTTTATTAGAAGATCTATGAATGTGAAAGTTTCAATCTTTTTCTACACATTTCAAAAGGGAGAGGGAATAATAAACTATCTCTCTCTCTCTCCTTAGCTCCATTTATATCTTGCATTTGTTTTTTTGATTCCTCCTATATATATCATTATTGTGCTATTTTTATTTTTTATAATTATGTAATCAACAAATGATTTTCTAGCTGAAATTTGAGGTGTTATTATTCTAATTTCTTAAAAAAAATTGTTTTTGTTTTGGAAATAATTGGCCAAAGATTTCAATGTTGAAAAATAAAAATAAAATGAGTTGCTTTTCTTGCATGAGTTCTCGTCCTAAGAATATTGAAGATTATGATGAAGACATGATCTCAAGATCCAACAATTCTGCAGGTTTTATTTTTATTTTATTTAATTTTACATATTTTTTCCTTTTAATGTTATTAAAGTTTTATAGCCTTGGAGCAACGGTATACTTGTCTCCGTGTTATCATGGGTTTGAGTCGTGGAATCAAACACTATTGTAGATTGTCTACGCTGCACCCCTTGAAGTGTGGCCTTTTCGTGTTTTCTGTGTGAATGTGGGATGCTTTATGCACTATGTTGCTCGTGTCTTGAAAATATGTTGTTGCACGTATGTCAGAACCTCCAAAAATGGAACAACTTTTTAAGGAATTAGGCACATCCGCAATGACAATTTTTGAAGGATTCGAGCAATCTTAGAATGTAATATATGATGCAATGTGGTTATAATTACTATCAATTGTGAAATTATGATGTGTTAGATGTTATATATACAATGTGCTTATGTATTTGTTACAATATATAAATGTTTCGAGTTTTTTTTGCAGTGCACGCAAGGGGGAATTCTAGTGATTCTGGAAGTGGTAAGGATTTTATTGAATCGTATTGTTTAAGAACTAATTTTGATGCTTTGACCCTTCGAAATGTTGCTGTATCTGTGTTGGATCCTCCAAAATTGTATAGGTTTTGAAGGACTAGACACATACGTGACAATATGTTTGAAGAGTCTGAGCAACATAAGTTGAGGATGTATGAGATTCAAATTGCATTTGGGAGAGACATATTTTTATTTATTTTTTTCATTTTTGTGGAATTTTCGATGTTATTCATGTATAGGAAATGGGAGAAAGGAAGGCTTTTTGAAAAGTAAAAGAAATGGGGAAAGTAACAATAAGAACAACAATGTAGCTCGCAGTTTCGCGTTCAAGGAACTAGCCATCGCAACTCAGAGTTTTAGGGAAACAAATCTTATTGGAGAAGGCGGCTTTGGAAGCGTTTATAAAGGCCGTATAGATTCAGGCCAGGCAAGTTTTTTTGCTTTCGAAATTTTTATGGTTTGATTCTCATTATATTATGTATTATAATTGTCTAACGAAGGGTGTTCAACTGACTACCCTTTGGTCTATGTAGCTCCGCGACTAGCCTAAATGATTGAAGACAGGGGAATTTGAAACAGAACTTGTCTTTAAATTTTTAGTGTGTGTGACAGTTGATGATTAGTTGTGTTTTGATCTTACGAGCAGATAGTCGCGATCAAACAACTTAATCTCGAAGGCCTTCAAGGGAACCAAGAATTTGTTGTGGAAGTACTTATGTTGAGTTTAATGCATCATAACAATCTCGTCAACCTGATCGGATACTGCACTCACGGAGAACAGAGGTTGTTGGTTTACGAGTTCATGCCACTAGGCAGCCTGGAAAACCATCTTTTCGGTAATTTTTGTAACATCTTCTCGAACTCTTCTTGCTCGTATATTGAAGGCTAAATACCTAGATAGTCCTTTAAACTTTACACGGTTTGTAGGTTAGATATGCAAACTTACCTAGTGCCGATCCTTTGAAAGCAGTGCATTTTTTAATGATCTGTCACCTCTGTGACAATATTTTTGTAGAGTCCGAGCAATATAAGTGAAAACAAGAGACTGTTTTTGTTAAAGAATGACAAAAGTCCCACATCGGTGGTTAATGAGATGGGTGGACTCCTTATAAGGCTTGGGCAATCCTCCTCCCTTTGAGCTAACTTTTGGGGTGTGAGTTAGGCTTAAGACCTAATTTAACATGGTATCAGAGCAGGGCCCGTCTCACCCGATGTTGG
>NW_006238962.1:1079849-1135107 GCF_000226075.1 Solanum tuberosum | reverse complement strand
CAATCCTCCTCCCTTTGAGCTAGCTTTTCGGGTGTGAGTTAGGCCTAAGACCTAATTTAATAGTTTTCTAACTTCTGAGTTGCCTTTAATGGCTTTAGTAGTTGCATCGACAAGTTAAGCTCATGTCTCATTAGCGTTTCTCTGTAATTACGTGCTGTTAAGGATAACAAATACTTCATTTGTTTTAATTTATATGTCGTAATTACTATTTGGAGAGTTAGAGGATGCCAGGATTTTTTCAAATACTTTTTGAATATTTTGAATTGTTAACTATTGTGACTTAATAGTACATTCTATGTAGTTTCAAAATGAGGAAGTTTTGTTTAAAAAAAGAAAGAAATTTAAGATTTATGTCCAGATTCACATTGAAAATTAGTTAGTTTGACCCTCGTACTACGAATCAGGACACGTATATTGAAACAGTGAGAGTAATTGTTTGATGTCCTCCTAGCCGCCCTTTAGCTTTTGTAAGGTTGATTTCTCTGATGGTCACTCAACTGATAGTGTAGTTGTTATTTCGGAAAGTTACTTTTTTGTAGAAAGAAATTGGAATCAAGAAGAAATGTGACTTTCTGAGATAGTGAGTGTTAGTTGAGTGACTGTTTGAGAAATCAACTCGCTTTTGTACTATCACTATCGTTATCCTTATTTTCGATTTGTTGGGATGTATACTAACTTTCTGTTATCGTTGATGTTGAAAGATTTAGAACCAGGAACGACGCCACTGAGTTGGAAGACAAGGCTAAAGATAGCTGCAGGCGCAGCTCATGGACTCGAGTATCTACACAAAGCAAATCCACCTGTCATTTACCGTGATTTGAAATCTTCAAATATATTATTGGACAATGATTTCAATCCAAAGCTGTCGGATTTTGGACTCGCAAAGCTGGGACCTGTAGGTGACAACACTCATGTTTCGACAAGAGTGATGGGCACCTACGGATATTGTGCCCCCGAGTATGCCATGACTGGGAAGTTGACTCTGAAATCTGATATCTACAGCTTCGGTGTTGTTCTATTGGAGCTAATAACGGGACGAAAAGCTTATGACACCTCTAAAAAACAAGGAGAACAGAACCTTGTTGTTTGGGTGAGTTATAACTTATACTATCTTAAATCTGAATACTAACTACTGGTCTCGTTTTCGGACCAGCTCAATTCTCCATTTCTGTTCAATTCTGATATTATACAACCGATAACCTCTAATGCAACCTCGTTGTTTATTAAATTCATTTTGATTTAGAGAGTTATTCAATTCACAAGATGCACTGCTTTTGGAGGATCTGACACACACCCATAGACATTTTTGAAGAGTCGGGGCAACTTAGTTTTTCAGTCAATTGGATCATTACCTGGTTCCAATACGAAACTGAAGTCCACTCGGTGTTTTGAACCAATTCTATAAGAACACATACTGAAAAAGAAACTATTACTAGTCATATTATCGCAAAATTTTGCCCATTATTTGCTGCTAGTAAAGAACAGATAATGAAGGGGAGTGGGAAGCTGCCTTGACGTAACTGATAAAGTTGTTGTCATGTGACTAGGACGTCATAGGTTAGAGTTGTGGAAACAGCCTCTTGCAAAAATGCAGGGTAAGACTGCGTAAAATAGATCCTTGTGGTTTGTCCCTTCCCCGGACCCTTGGTAATAGTTTTTTATCCAAAAAAAATATGAAGTAGTGCAACTTATATCCTGAACCCGACCTGAATACGAGACATGGTCTCTGTTTATGTACTATGTCTAGAATTTCTTTAAATCTGAGAAACTCTTCGACTTGGTTTCAGTCTAATCCTTTCCTCAAGGACCGGAGGAAATACATTCATTTGGTAGACCCGATGTTGGATGGTCAATTCTCTTCTCGTTGTTTGCACCATGCTGTTGCTGTTACTGCAATGTGTCTTCAAGAACAAGCCAGTTTTCGCCCCAGCACTACTGATATTGTTACCGCGCTTGACTATCTTCTACTTCAAGCACAACACTCAGGTACACATAGAGGTGGTTCACAATCTGGCAAGCACATACCGCCTCCATCAACAGAAGAGTTTAATGTCAGTTCACGAAATCGAAGCTATGACAACATGGCTATTACATTTTAAATTTTTCGTCTGAACAAACTGCTAGATATATAGAGATGGGGATTGAGGAACATCATAGATGAAAATGGAGGTGCATTTTATTGTTTCGACGTTATAGCAGAGGATATCAGTCACTTCAGCTTTTGATTATGAGGTTAGAAGACCATCTTGAACACAAGAGTTTATAGTCAAAAACACATCTAAAATATCACATTTTTGCGAGTTTCCTACCTGAACTCTCGGGTGTCCACGTTTCCTATCGGAGCTATTTATCAAAAACACACCTCAACTATCAGTTGTTCCCTTCCTACCTGAAATATAACTGTCGTTCAGGTAGGAAAAGTGAACAACTGATAGTTGAAGTATCTTTCAATAAACATTTGGTGATAGTTTAGGAAACTCGCACACCTAATAGTTCAGGTATGAAACTCAAAAGATCAGGATGCTATAGATGTGTTTTTGACCCGTCGTTCTTTAAACAAGCACTCTAATTTAACTTGTTTTAGCCAGTAGTTATGTTTTAGCTGACCTGATAGTGTAAAAACCTCGATTTCTTTTCTCACTTAACCTCCATATGTCCTAAGTTCCTTCTGAATTCCTTATTTTCTTATCACAGTAAGAACAGGACATGATTCATTCAAATGTTTTTGGCTTTTCAGATGACGTTTCCTTGAATCAAGAACTTCAATCGATTTGCAGGAACGCGGTAGACTGCTCTTTCCCCTGTACATTGACTACTTGTAATTCATAAACAGTTGAGGAACCATTGAATATTGTTTCACGTATCTGTATTTTGGTGTATATGAAAAACCTAAAATCAAAAAATGGATGTATATCAACGTCGAGATTGTATATATACCCATACTTCTTGTAATTTCATGCATATTGTTGACATGATCATATAAGATAATATGAACAATAGTGAACACTTGTTGTTGTTGATGATATATTCTTCGATTATCTTCTAGTCTTAAACATGTCAGATGGAAAGTTAGAATGAAAGAGTTGCAAGAAACGGAAAGTGAGACATTTTCTTTAAACAGACTAAAAAGGAAAGTAGGATAAATTAAACTAATTGAAACGGAGGGAGTAACTGTTTTGTTTCTGAAATTTACTGAATTTTCAACTTCTATTGGGGAATGCATATGATTAACTAGCACACAGACATATACAAAATAAATAGAGAAGAAGAAATAAAATAAAAATTTAACGAGATTCAGTCAAGCCTACGTCCTCGGGTCAAAAGCATAAAACAAAGAATACAACATATGTTAGATCCCTAATTATAATCCCTTTACTCCCAAGTGTTTTTCCCAATCTTGCATGATCAATAATTTGCTTTACATAGATGAGAACATAACATGATTCGAATTTAGGTCAATGTGATCAGAGCTAGTGTGCTCTGATCACATTATGATCGCGTTAACCCTTAGAAGCTCTTCTATGATCGCGCTCAAATCATGCTATCTTTTTTTATTTTTTCATATAGGTCCCATCGCGATCTTTTAAAGGTCTGACCGCGATTCAAATCCACCAGAATTCAAGACACAAAGTCAACGACTTCAATTTTGACAATATAAATGGATGAGATTAGTGGTTTTCTCTAGTGGACTAGTCTTCCCACCAAAGTCATATCTTCAAATTATAGTGGCAAATAGCAATCACTAGAAAAAGTAGGCAAATAGTTTTGCTTGAAGTAATAAGTACTCTTTCATCCTTAACTAGATGTTTCAAGTTCGAGTTCTTCTGGTACAGAGTCACATTTGGTAAGAAGCGCTTTACCCCTCAATGAGGGACTTTCCAGCTCGAATCCAAATTTAGTCGAGCTCTAATACGATATCGAACACCAGGTGGGAAACAAGTGCAGCCCAAAAGTTTGAAAAAATATTGAAATACTCACCATATGGTAATGACTTTTAACTGGTTGGCATTTGTGCATATGTAGCTTTTTGCTTTGAAGATTGAATGAAGTGACTAGCTAGTGAGTATCTTGTTCATAGTCAGTTGACTTTAGTGCAAGAATAATGTCTGATTTATGGAAATGTTCTCTTTTTAGGTTACATTATAAATTTTGTTCCTATTTTTAATTAAAAGTTGTACAAATAATAATAAAAATGATAGTACATAATATGAACAAAATTTAAAATAATCATTTTATGTGTCTTTTTTTCAATATTTATGTTTGTATTTTGTTCAATATATGTGTCTTTTTCTTAGTCTGTTTTCAAACAAAATAATCATGTTTTATCTTTAGTATTCTGATCTGTTCGTCACAATTTATGTAATATTCTTTTTTTGATCAATTAACAAAGAATGACATCTTTTCATATTTAGTAACATTTTGACTTTAAACTTTTCGTTTAATCATTGGAATAATGTTTTTTTTTGGTTTCCCATTTGCTGTTCGGAAAACACATTGGAGCTCCGATTAAATCCGAATCACGCTCTGCAGGGCCCATTCGGGGGTGGCGCTCTCAACAGGATTTTCTCCATACCGAAGGCTCGATGTATTGACACATAAAGTTCTATGAATTAATTTAAATCATAAATATAAAAACATTACATTTTCTCTTAAACTTCGTACTCAATCAGACACTTCCACATAAATTGAGACGGAGAAAATTACGAATAAAATCTAAGTATGTATACTTGCTGATCTTTTATAAATATTTTTAAAAGATACTAATTTTTATAAAAAATTTCATTGTATATTAAGTTAGCATTACAAAACTTTGAATTTTGAATCATTCTTTTGCAACGTGGTATATTTAAATGTCCTCGATATTATAAATGATTCAAAATATCCTCTTTTTGCGTATTGGATCAGATTAACTCATCTTTCATCCATTGGATTAAAAATGCTTTTAACCTATTAGAAATAGTCCAAGTTAAATTGTGTATATATATATTGATTCACTCAAAATTTAGTACTTTTTGCTCATATCTTATATAAATATTAAGAAAATTATTGTATATTTATAAATTTTACTTTTTGCTCATATCTTATATACTTCATCTATCCCAATTTATGTGACACTTTTTATTTTTTGAGAGTCAAACATTTTAAGTTTGATCAACAATTTACGCATGAAATCTTCAAAAAATTTAAATGAAATTTATATATTTATAAACTACGTAAAAAAAAACTATATCACAATAATTGATAATTCAAAATGTTTAAAAAATTTATGATAAAAATAGACTTATTTGTATAAATCTCAAAATCTTAAAAGTGTCACATATAATAGGACGAAGGGTGTAAATATCAAGAAAATTATTGAATATTATATATTCTGTTGTTATTGTTATAATATGAATTCAAAGTCAATCTAAAAATTAGTAAAAGTTCAAATTTTGAATCGGTGTTTGGGGTCAAATTTAAATGGAGGGAGCAAAATGAAAGTGAAGTGAGAGAATTTATTTTTTCTTTATATAAAAACTCACACAATTATCACACAAAAACTGCAACTAACTTTTCGCATAAAAAAAACGCTGCCTCCGTTAGCTCCACATGAGTACTACTGATCTTTCACGTAACTCCGGCAGCATAAACTCGCCGGATTCACTATCACCGCCGGAGAATCAGCCGTTAGAAATCGACATCGTCGACTCCGACTTCGTCGTTATCCTAGCTGCTCTTCTCTGCGGTCTAATTTGCGTAATCGGCCTTGCCGCCGTAGCTCGTTGCGCTTGGATCCGACGGATCGCCGGAGGAAATTCAGATGATGATCCTCTTCCTCCGGCGAACAAAGGTTTGAAGAAGAAGGTACTGAAATCATTACCGAAGTTCAGTTACACACCGGAACGATCTGTGCAATTCTCTGAATGTGCGATTTGTTTGATGGAATTCGTAATCGGAGATGAAATCCGAGTGCTGCCGCAGTGCGGCCATGGATTTCACGTCGGATGTATCGATACGTGGTTGGGATCGCATTCGTCGTGTCCGTCTTGCCGTCAGATTCCGGTGGTTTCAAGGTGTAGTATGTGCGGTGAGCTGCCGGTGACGAACTCGTCGGCGGCCGTCGGAGGTGAGACCGGTAACCGATCGGCTCCGAATAATAATTATCATGTAAATGCATTTTTACCTTAGAATGTAATTAATTAATTACATATTAGGCAAAGTGTATAGATTAATTCATGTACGTGTATTGAGAATTACTAGTTGTACGGAGTATTTGAATTTATAGTGAATTAAATGGTGTTATTTCCATCAACCAAAGTTTTAGTAATAAAATGTTTTCCAATTCTCATATACTATTAGGAGTTTTTTTAATTTTCCCAACTTTTATATGATGTTTTTACTTGAGTCGAAGGTCTACCCTCAAAATAGGAGCAAAATTTTCATATATGTACACTATCAGTATAATAACTTCAATGGGTCTTCCACTTATTCAGGTTCGTGTTGTGTAAGGCCCGAAAGCTTTTTTATCAAGATTTTTCTTCATAGTTCAAAATTTTGAACCCAAAAATTTTCATTAAGAAATTTTATTATAAATTTATTTAGGTTTATTACATCGCCACAACGGACGAATCCATATATGAACATTCGTTGTCAGAAAATTACATTACGTATTTTAAAAAAACATAATACATAAATATAACCCTTAATTTGGCTTCATCTGACAACTATGACCTTTAACTTTGGATGAGCTCAAGTAAATATTTAAACTTTTATAAAATTGAACAAATAGACACATTCGTCCTACCTGACATAATACATTGGAGGACATAGTTGTCTGCTGCTGAATCTAAGTTAAGGTCATGTTATATATTACGCCTTAAAAAACATATTACATATATCATATATGTTACTACTTCATAAAAAAAATTACTCTAATTTCACGGTCATGAAGGGTCTATCATAACAGTGATAACATATCCAGTATAGTCTCATGCATAAATGAAATTTGGAGAGAGTAAAATACATGCAGTTCTTGCTTATATGTTCACGAGATACAAAAATAATTTTCGATAGTTTCACGACCCACCTGACATTACAAATTCATTTTCTCTGTTGATGTGCATTTCAAAGCTGAACGGAATAGTGGGTAAACCACCAAAAACACCCAAATTAGGTACGGAATGTTGTAATTTGTGGCAAAAAAATGTGAGAAATGTGTATTATAAAATATTACTATTCCCTCTATCCTAGTTTATGTGACTTACTTTCCTTTTTAGTCAGTCTCAAAAAGAATGACACATTTCTATATTAAGTAACAATTTAACTATAAAAAGTTTATTTTACCCTTAATGAAATGATTTACAGTAACACAATTTTTTATCGTTCATTTTGGACCACAAGTTTTAAAAGTCTTCCTTTCTTTCTTAAATTTCGTGCCGAGTCAAACTACCTCACATAAAATGGGACGGAGGGATTACTAGATTTGCAAGGGTTGATTGAATTGGTTGGGTGACTGCTTTCCTACATAGGAGACTGGATCAACCCCCCTTATCGATCAATAGAATTTTTAGTCAGAACTTGTCATATCAGGCTTGTCTAGTGTGGTTTATATTTACAATGTGATTTGCGATCTATTACATAAGACTTGTCAAGTATGGTTTACATTCCATATTTAGTTTGTAAGTTATTGCACATAATCATGTTTGCTTTAGTGTGTACCCAAAAAATAGCGACCGCACATATTTTGAGGTTCCAAGAAAAATTAAATTACTATAATATTAATCAAATGGGAATGTGACACCTCACCACCATCGATCAAGGGTATGGTAGGATTAGGTAAAGGCCCTTCCACCCCTTTAGATTTGATGGGATGGATGGATGAATTCTTTTACTGTTAATCTGCAGAGATCTCAAGTTCGAGTCTTGATAGAGATTGTTTTTCTTTTATAGGACTCCTGTTTTTCTTTTATAGGACTCCATGCGGCATGAATTTACATAATTCGAACTAATAAGTTCCAAATAGGGGCGGAGCCACCTTGGAGTCGGGGATTCCGAAACCCGGCCCCTTCAATGGAAAATTATACTATATATAATATATGGTTAAAATTATTTTTTATGTATATACAGTAGATGTCGAACTCTCTTCAATTAATTCATGTGTCTAATTCTTCAGATTTTGAACCTCCTTAAAGAAAATCATAACTTCGCCGCTAATTCTAAATATCATTTGGCTATTAGAAAAATGAAAACACAGCTCAAAAACACAACTCCATATTGCATAGAGCAACACTACCTAGAGTGCTATTATTCTTTCTTTCATTCTTTGTCCAAATGTAGGAATGTGCTTCTTTAATTAATACATACTTAACACACTAATGGGATTAATATTCCTCCTTTTTTAAAAAAAATGTTTTTTTATGGGATTAATATTCCTCCATATTAGTGGTAAATAATTAATAAAATATTGATCATGTTCTTCATGACATTTTAATATCATTCCCCTTTAATGGTAGCCATCCAACAAAATAAATATGGAGGACCCATAAAATCCCACTGACAATTACAAGTAGAGCCCCATTTCTTCATGACCATTATTTTCTCAAGTACTCACTGCTCATTCCTTTAAATAAAGAAGAAAGATGCTGGGGTTTGTTGCAACACCTTGTCTCACATCCACTACCTTTTTTTTTTTTATCAACTTTATATATTGACGGAATCAAAATTTTCATTAAAAGGACGTAAAGAGAAATAAACGCATGAAGAAGTCAGGGAAATCTAACATGCATATACTACTATGGGTGTGTTTGGTATGAAGGAAAGTGTTTTTCATAGAAAATAATAAGGTTTCGTACTGATTTTGTTGTATTTGATCTATACATAAGTAAAATATCTTATTCTATTATATATATATATATATATATATATAGAGAGAGAGAGAGAGATAAATCTAATGTTGAGATGGAGTAGGGGTGTGGGGTGGTGGGAATAGGGGCTACGACGGTTGGATGGAGATGAGATGTGTTAGAAAGTGGAGAGGACAAATATTAATGAGGAATATCATTTGTAGAACTTATTTTTTTCTACTTCCTCTAGGGATCATTTTTAAGAAACTTATCTTCGTAGAGAAAATATTTTCCAAATTATTTAAGCATCTGAACATGATTTTTTTTTCCTCCACACCAAACACATCCATATTTATATAATTAAAAATATTTTTTTTTTATATATATATGATATAATTTTTTGATAAAGAGAATTCAGATGAACCCATTACACCCTCTCTGCTCCAACTTTACATATTTATTCATTTGTTTTTTTTTCTGATGTGCTAAAAAGTCTTAATGAAATTGACCAATAGAGTTGATACTTTTTGAATCCACACTATTCCTTAAAAATGCTAAAATAATTGGGTTGGGAAGTGGGGACTGGGGAGGGCCAAAGGAATTGATGCACATACTTCTATTGTTTATGTTTGTTCGAGTTGTTTCGTAATATATCATATTGCATTATATTATTAAATTGTGTTGTATATGTTGTTACAATAATATTTAAATAGACCGCATTATTTAATGTTGTTTAATAATATTTTTCTTGTTTAATTTAATTATTTATATTGTAATGTAAATATTCACGCAATTATGTTAGACTGAATAACCAATGTGACAGAAAAAAAAGTTGTTAAAAAATGGGCCACTAATATTTTTAAAATAAGGAGAGATATGTTGCTTACTGCTCACAGAAACATTCGACCTGTATTATAGTCAAGTCATTTGCATATTTTACTGTTACGTTCATCATGTAGTACTGAATATAATAGCAATGCAACAATAATAGGGGTGGTTTCCCATGAAAACATGATGATCCGTCTAATCTGATCCATTCTAAGTTTTGACGGATCATTAATCCGTTCATTTATAAATTCAACATGCCTTGATTTTCCGCCCAAATTAATTAAGTCTATTTAAAAATTGAATTGACTTGGCTAAGTATGTAATCTAAACTGATCAATGAGAAATCTTATAAAAAATATTAATGTAATTTTTTTTTGATATATTATATATAATTACAATAAAGAAATATAAATTTGTTTATTAGTTTTGTTTGGTAATTAAACATATTATAAAAAAAAAACAAATTAAAATTTGGAAAAATTGATCACATTAGGAAAAGACTCTTTATTCAGTTCATCTCAGCTCAAATAACTTTTGGAAAAAATTGACGACCCATTTATTAACACCTCCCATTTTAACCCGTCCTATTATAATTCAACCCAAACCATCCATTTGCCATCATAAAATTTTAGCATAAAATCACATATGTTTAATGAGAAGTTGAATCTTTAATCCAAAGCTAACAAAAAAAAAGCACCATGCTTTAAGTCTCCTATTACTACTACTCCATATACTACTAAGTATATACAATTAATATTACTATATTGCACAAAACTTAGCTTTGAAGCAAATTTATCAAGAATTTTACCCCTTATATAAACTCATTAATTCCCCCCTATTTCTTCATTCATCTCAACACCTCTCTATTACTACTAATCAAATACAAAATGGCTTCAAAATTCTCATTTCTGGTCCTATTTCCCATTTTATTACTATCTCTCATGTCACGCGCAACATTTGCGCGTGACTTCTCAATCGTGGGATATTCCCCCGATGACTTGAATAGCATCGATAACATCATCAATCTCTTCGAGACGTGGATGGAGAAACACAACAAGATTTACAAGAGCATTGAAGAGAAATTGCATAGATTTGAGATATTTAGAGATAATTTGAAACATATTGATGAGAGGAACAATATTGTTAGTAATTATTGGCTTGGTTTGAATGAATTTGCTGATTTAAGCCATGATGAATTCAAGAAAATGTATTTAGGACTCAACGTTCAAAATGAAAAGAGATCAAATGATGAATTTATTTATAGTGATTTTGTGGATTTGCCCAAGTCTGTTGATTGGAGAAAAAAGGGTGCTGTGACTGATGTCAAGAATCAAGGCTCATGTGGTAAGTTAATTATAAGGGGCTATTTTTAGTGTTAACAACTTTAAGGGTATTTCAGTCATTTTAACAGATAAGCGTTTATCGATCCTTTTTTTACCAAACACTTCAATTAATCCTTTATTTTCAAATTCATAGATTTTAAGAGTATTTTAGTCATTTTAACAAACAAAAAAAAAGTGTTTAGACACTCTTTTTTCTTTACCAACCACTTCAATTAATCCTTTATTTTCAAATTCATAGATTTTAAGGGTATTTTAGTCATTTTAACAAAAAAACGTTTAGACACTTTTTTCTTTTTTACCAAACACGTCAATTAATCCTTTATTTTCAAATTCATAGATTTCTATATTGCATCAAACTCTTTAAAAATATCTTCAGGTGTGTGCAGATCCTCCAAAACCAATATATTTTTGGGGGTTTGGATGCGATGATATTTTTATAAGGTCCAAGCAACATAGAAAAACGTATTTATCAACACTTTTTTTTCGTCAAACAAATCAATTACTTTACTTTCATTTTTAATACATCCAAACACTTATTAATCCTTATTTTCATATTTACATATACAGAAAAGAGTCATATTTATCCCTCTACTATCGAAAATAAGCTATATATGTCATATGTTACACTATTTTCAACAAATATACCTTACAATCAGAGGTGGAGCTAGGTGGGGGTCCGTGGATTCGGATGAACATGAACCTAATACCTTTAATTTTTCGTAGACTCTGTATTTGTACTAGAAAATTAAATAAATATATGTGTATTAACTTATGAACCCCTAACAAAATTGATTGATGGTTCCGTGGTAAAGAAAGGATGAGTTCGAACCCCTCAAAAAGCCACGTGTCATGCTCTTATTGACGAAATTATGTTGAGTTTTGCAGGTAGTTGTTGGGCGTTTTCAACGGTAGCGGCAGTAGAGGGAATAAACCAAATAAAAACAGGGAATTTGACATCTTTGTCTGAACAAGAGTTGATTGATTGTGACACAAAATACAATAGTGGTTGCAATGGTGGCCTTATGGATTATGCTTTTCAATTTATTGTTTCACAAGGTGGTCTTCACAAAGAGGATGACTATCCTTACCTCATGGAGGAAGGCACTTGTGATGAAAAAAGAGTAAGTACTCAATAATCTAATAATGGTATTCCTAGCTATGTTGCTCGCAGAGTCGGAGTCAGAATTTTAAGTTTATGAATTCAATTTTATTATTGAACACATACTTAATGAACTTTCTTGTACAAATATAGGGTCTAAGGAAAAATTAATGATCTTGTTCCAACTTATACCTAATAGTTTTGCTCCTCTTTGCTTGGATCCTTAGATCCTCCAAAAGTAGTTCATTTTATAAAGGATATTCTGACACGAGTAGAACAATATTTTTGGAGGATCTAAGCAAACGCACATAGCTTTTATGAGTATTTCAAACCTGAACGCTCGTGAAGTTCAATTCCTGGATCTGCCTCTAGCTATGTTACTCAAATCCTTTAAAATGTTGTTAGATGTGTGTCAGTCACTACAACAAAAACAGCTTTTAGCGGCAATAAATATACACATTAACAAAGAGTGATAAAGCCTTTACTATCATTAGTTAATTGTCATTTGATCCAGTATCGCTATAGGCTTTAGAGACATTTACAAAGAGTGCTAAATGGAGCTAAAAATATGTTTTTAACGGCAATTAAGCTATTGCCATTAATTAATTTTCGCTAAAGATCATTTTTGATATAGTTTGAATTCTTCAGAAGTTATTTATTTTTGAAGGATCCGATATCGATACTAGAATTCTTAAATTGAAATGTGATATTGTTTTCAGGATGAAAGTGAAGTGGTGACAATAGATGGTTACCATGATGTACCTGCCAATGATGAACTAAGTCTCTTGAAAGCTCTTGCTAACCAACCTTTGAGTATTGCCATTGAGGCTTCTGGTAGAGATTTCCAATTCTACAAAGGGGTAAACTTCCTTTTTGCTCTCTTTTTTGTGTGTTTGGCATGACGGAAAATGTTTTCTTAGAAAATAAGTCGTTTTTTGGTGTTTGATTGTCAGAAAATACTTTTCGAGGTAAACATTATCCGACCTAAAGAGGAGAAGTTACTTCCCTCACTATTGGTCGGAAGTCGTTTTACTTTACAATTATCTCTAACTCTAAATATCGGAATATATTTTTGTGTAAATACGTGATTTTCTAGAAAAATGACTTTCATCGTACCAAAACATATATACCCTTAACTATAAATAGAATCTTTTAAGATTGTTTGTAATACTATGAGTACTCTAAAATGATCTTTTACATAAATAGTCAGTCAGATTCACTGTTTACTTTTTCTAGTCGATATACTGAGTAAACACCGGAATTATGGGTGTAGGGTGTGTTTGATGGACATTGTGGAACAGCATTGGATCATGGAGTGGCAGCAGTTGGATATGGATCCACAAAGGGGTTGGATTACATCATTGTCAAGAATTCTTGGGGGGCAAAATGGGGAGAAAAAGGTTTCATTAGGATGAAGAGAAATATTGGTAAAGCTGAAGGCCTTTGTGGAATCTACAAAATGGCTTCTTTCCCTACCAAAAATAAGTGAAAACATATTGTGTTTTTTTTTCTTTTCTATTTGTTGAATGTTGTTTCATTTGTTGTTTGAGCATTATGTTGTATTTTGTTAAGGAACTATCCAATGTATTCTTCAAAGAAATTATATACTACATTCCCTCGGTTTCATTTTATATGTCTTAATTTGACCAGACACGAAGACTTCTGAGTGAATCTTATGACATTAAACTAACTAAAGATGTATGTATTACTACACCAAATGCTCTTTGAATCATGTATCTTAAATATGTCGCATGAATATAGAGTGACATTCTTTTTGAAACAGACTAAAAATGAAAGTATAACACGTAAATTCAAGGAGACATTATAAGAGTTAGTTAAATAAGTACAGAAAAGCCAAACTCATGTCCAATGATATATAAAACACAAAAAGTTAAAAGTAACAAGGCAGAAAATGCAGAATACCTAAGGTAGGTAAAATTTGTCTATGGTCCTTATTTCTGCACAACTACTATTACACCAATGTAAATAACAACAATCTACTCATAGTCGACGAGGAGTTCAATCGTTCAGAAAAGAGAGCGGATAATCGTTCATGCTTGAGATTCCTTGCAGATTATCGTTTACGGTTCCCTGACCTCTTTCCTTTAGGGTGGCCAGCTAGCTCACTGGGCAATCCACTTTGCATGCCACGTGACGGAACAACAAATTTGGGATTCATCGGAGCAGCAGGTGCAGCGAAACTATATACAATAACCTGGAACATAAGCCATTCAATTAGTGCCTGGATACAAGATACTAAATGTATAACTTTATCAAAATGCAAAAAGAAGATATTGAATATGTTAATCTGCTTCCTGCGTGCATTTGCCAGAATGGTTTCTTCCGAAGGAAAGAGGCGTTCATAGGTAACGAGAGTGATATATACTCTTAACACTTAATAGGATTCTGATCGTCCTGTTTAGGCTTTACTTGACAAACAAAATATCCGAACCTTTTCAAAACCCAGAAGAATCAAGTAGAGAAGAGAGAATACAGGAACCCCTGGCAACCAAATCCACGTAAATTTGAACTTCATAATCCCAACTAATAGTGAATTGCGAGAAATGCCTAAAAGATAGAACACATGCTACATATTTGGAACTTATGAGAAGACGAACCTCAACTGGTGATGCAGCTATTAGATCACCCGACACAGCACCACCAAAAGTCCGTTGATCAGATCCAGTCAACGATACACTAAATCCACCCATTCTGCTCTGTGGATCGCCATTTTCAAATGGCAGAAACGAACCAGATAAAGTCTGTATTTTGAACAGTCCCTACAGGAGGAAAAGATCAAGAGCAGATTTTTATCAGCAGATCTGTGAATTCTAGAAGAGAAAATCAACAAGTAATTTCGGGCACAAAATGAAGTTGAAATCAAAGAATAGGATTAAAATCCATATGAATTGTGGATTCTAGAAATAATAGTACAAAACGTATCTCTCGAGTAAAACGATGAAAAATGGAACAATAAATGCTAAAACAAGTAAAATATATTCAGACGTTAACCTCATAAGTCGCCTCTCCTCCGGACGCATCAGCTTGAAATACAGTCACATTCGATAATTCACCAGTCGCTGACATGATACAAACAGCCCTTGGACTACTGTGAATAAATGACACTATTTTTGATGACACATCCTGAAAATCAGATAATAAGGATTAGTAAGATATTGTCCGTGACTCCCAACCAAGTTAACTTCTACCGGATTTTATGAATTATTATAGCAAAACTAATATGGAATAGTTGCAATTCGAAACATAAGAATGTTTGCTGGCTATATAGCATTCAAAGGAAATACAAAGGATAAAGAGGTAACCTCTCCTGTTTTCACAGTGATAATATGTTGTGCGACTCCAGATCCTATCGATCCTGCAATCAGAAAATGAAGGTGAGAAGTTCTATCGATGTGCGACATGTACTCAATCTTCCCACTCCACCCACCCCAAAAAAAGAAACCAGAAAAATGAAGTTACTTGGTATCTGTTGTTGGTTGGTAGTGGTAGGTACCTGACCATTTGCAACGAACTCACCTACAATTATCTGGAATAAAAGCCATTAAATTAGTGCCACGTAAGTAAACAAATTCTGTGTCACACGGGCAACCTAGATAAACAAATGGTAGTGTGAACATAAGTACTATATACATCTCATAATCAACGGATTACTCGCATACCTAGACCAGCTTCACTAATTACCATTTAACACTAAATCCATGAAAGACGGATAATGTTGATTCTGATTTTCCTGTTTAGTACTATAACACTAAAAGATTGAATATATGTTGCATAAATCGATCTTTGAAACTTATGAGAAGGCAAACCTGGATAGGTGATGCAGCAGTTAGAACACCCGTCACAGAACCACCAAAAACCCAACCATCAGGTTTAGCTAATGAGACACTTAATCCACCTGTTCTGCTCCGTTGACTGCCAATTTCAGACAGCAGAAATGAACCAGATAGAGACACTATCACAAACTGTCCCTACAGGAGGAAAAGAAAAGCACTCAACACTATAATAATGCAAAAAGAGTGATGCCGAAGAGCAGATTTTTATCAACAGATCTGTGAATTCTAGACGAGACAATCAACTAGTATTTTCACGCACAAAATGCAGTTCAAATCAAAGAATAAGATTAAAAATCCATACGAACATACCTCTCGAGTAAAATGATTTAAAAAGGTTATATTGCCCTCTCAACTAAGGAAAATGCCCTTGTAATTAGTATGTACTAAACAAGAGCCGAGTTAAATCTTACAGTACAAGCAGAGGTGTCAAAAGTGAAAAGCATAGAAAGTCACCACAATCTATTGAAGCTTTCAGCGCAAGCTGTAAAGCACAATTCAAGTGTGGGCTTAGTGAAGAAAAAAGGTGCTAATAATTTTTTTAAAATAAGAAGAAAGTAGTGCAGGAATAAACATAGAAAGGGATATTAATTATTTGGACAAAAGAACTGAAAAATAGTAATTAGCTGAAATATGTGAGATGGAACATGAAAAGCTAATACAAATAAAATATATTCAGACGTATACCTCAAAGGTCGTAGCTCCTTCGGACGTGTCATCTTTTATTAGAGACACGTTTGATAATACACCAGTAGCTGATAGGACACAAACATCCCTTGGACAATTTTGAGTAAATGACAGTACTTTTGATGCCACATCCTGAAAATCAGATAATAAGGATTAGAAATACAAAATATAATGACCTGCAACTTAAGGAGCCGTTTGTCCATGGAAATTTTTTCTTTTCAAATTCTTTTTTTTCGTTTGGTTATACATTACACTGATTTTTTAAAGATTAGAAGCACATTTTCACAATCTATTTTTCATGTCAGTAATATAAGTCTTTTACCAAAGTGAATTGTTATCACTAGTAAATTTTTGGCCATCATTTGAGAGTAGGTCATCTATTGATATTGTTTTTTCATAACTCTTTTCCTAAAATATTTTCCGCGACTGCCAGTTGACTACCAAGTCAGCTTCTACCAAATTTCAGAATTATTGACAGCAAAACTAATATGGAATAGTTGTATTTCGAGACATAAGAACGATTGTTGGCTATTTCCAAGTTCAATAAGAAATTAAATGTTCTTCAAGCCAAAGAAAAGATAAGGATAAAGAGGTAACCTCTCCTATTTCCACTTCGATAATCTGAGGTGGGAATCCAAATCCTGTTGAACCTGCAATCAGAAAATGACACTGAGAAGTTCTATTGATGATGCCTGATGGTGGATGAAACCACACAGGATAATTTATTATACAGAGCAAGTGGAATATATATTCAATCTCCCCACCACCCATCCCAAAAAAAAGAATTCAAAAAAGAAGAAGAATGAAAAAAAAGAACAAGAAAATCAGCATTCATCTTTTATTACATAAAATCCACGATCATTCATGAACATGTTAGATCAATTAATTCAACAGGGAAGAAATTTCTAATATAAATTTCGGAAACGAAGGAATCAGTTGCACAACTCTTATGGCAAAAGAGTAACAATATACCATTGTAATACTAGAAGTGGGGTCTAGGGAAGGTAGAGTTTACGCACACCTCAGTGTTTTGGACAGCGAAAGGCAACAAGGGCATGCCTCACCACAAGGCGAGCCGCTCGCCTTTTTGAAGTGTGGGGTAAATTAATACCAAAAAATTAAAATATTAATATCATATATAAATAATTCAAATCTCAATAGCAATAGCAATAACAAATTAGCAAATACTTCAATACAAAAATTGAAAAATAGATAGTACATACTAAAGTGTAGAACTTGATTGAGAAAAAAACAAAACACAAGCCAAAATAGTGAGGAAAAAAAAAACAGAGGTAGAAGTAACGTCCGATGAAGAAGAAGGAAAAATAAACAGAGGAAGAAGAAAAGAAGAAATACGTATTGGATTGGAGTCGCCGGAAAAATTCTGGCTGGTCGCCGGAGATGTCTAGTCGAGCCGACTAGTTGGAGTCGCAATTTAAGAGTGCAACTGTGCAAATTTGGAAAGAAAACCTTAAAACTACCTTTTAACTTTTCAAATACCCTAAATTGGTTGCCTTTTTTTTTTAAGAAAATACAAAAGGTGACGCCTTTGTCGCCATGGCGTCACCTTTTGAAGATCGCCTCGCCACAAAGCTAATAGGCGATGAAGATTTGCCTTGCCTCTCACCATTGGCGATCACCTTCACAACACTAGACCTTACCTCTACCTTATAGAGATAGAGAGGTTGTTTTTGATAGATTTTCGGCTTAAAATAAAGCTACTCTTAAGGCTATAAATTCAAAAAGGGAACTCCTATGAAATTGGCAATAAATTCAAAAAAGATGTTGACATTCGTAAACATACATAGAACCGTCGCAGCAGTTCCGCCATAGCTGTTTGTATTTTGATTGCTAACATTATATATATATATATATAAGCAAGGATCCCTACTGAGCAAAAAGAATTTACAGGGATCTATTGAGTCTATCATGTAATTTGTCTCTAATTTAATTTCTTTACACCAAAAATTAAACTAAATACAACTTGTCTTGATCTTTTGTGATGAATCTACTAACCTTCAAAAGTACCAACATTTCTTCCTGTCCAAATTGACCATATACGAGCTCCCACCATAATTGATTCGAGTGCCAAAAAGAGGCACTTTGTATTCAACAATGCCTATTAAACCAAACGTGTCAGACTAATGGGGTCACATACGTTTATATAGGTAGGCTAGGAATTCTTAGGCAAAAATTTTAAACCTAGGGACTTCTTCGTAAAATATGGTTGCCCTAGGGACTACTAATAAAACATTTCTTTCCATTAAGGGAACTTCTGTCAAAAGAGGGTACAGATGACAAATTTGTAGACGGCGAGGGTATAAATGACCGCATAGTATATGAAGAGTAAATCTAGCTATTAAATGGTCAAAATTACCCTTCAACTTTCATTTAATAGCTAGATTTACTCTTTGTTATACTATGCGGTCATTTATACCCTTGCCATCTACAAATTTGCCATCCATACCTCTTTTGACAGAAAACCATATTTTACGAAGAAGTCCCTAGGGTTAAAAGTTTTGCCTAAGAATTCCTAGCCTACCTATATAAACGCATTGACCCCATTAGTCTGGCACGTACACTCGGTTTAATAGGCATTGCTGTGTAAAAAGTGTCTCTTTTCGACACTTGAATCAATTATGGTGGCAGCTCGTATATGGTCAATTTGCACATAAAGAAATGTTGGTACTTTTGAAGGTTAGTAGATTCATCACAAAAGATCAAGACGAGTTGTATTTAGTTTAACTTTTGGAGTAAAGGAATTAAATTAGACACAAGTTTCATGATAGACTCGATAGATCCCTGTAAATTCTTTTTGGTCAGACATATGTATACATGTGTATACATGTCAACATCCTTCAATAAACAACTACGGCGGAACCGCGGCAACGGCTCTACATATGTATACAAGTCACCATCCTTCAATAAACAACTACGGCGGAACCGCGGCAACGGCTCTACATATGTATATATGTCAACATCCTTCTATAATTTATAGTAAATTTCATAGGAGTTCCCTTTTTAAATTTATTGCCTTAAAAGTTGCTTTATTTTAAGCTGAAGGTCTATCAGAAACAATTTCTCTATCTGTATGAGGTAGGGTTAGGGTCTACTTACACTCTTCCCTCCACAAACCTCAGTTGTGGGATTACATCGGGTATGTTATTACTTTTTTGCCTTCAAAGTTACACAACTAATTCTTCGTTTCCGAAATTTATATCAGAAATTTAAGCCCTGTTGAACTAATTGATCTAACATTTTCATGAATGCTCATGGATTGTATGTAATAGAATTCTATAACACATGAAAAGTTCAGATAAATAAACCAATTTCAATAACCATTAAAAAAAAAGTTACCTGGTAATTGTTGCTCGTTGCTCGGTGGATGTGTGCCAAAGCTGGCTCTGACACCACGGTTATCAGATAAAAAACCCATTAAGAAGTTGGTCAAGTTTGCCAAAATTCTCAATTTGTTGCTCTTTTGCTGAAACCAGGAGGTATCTATCTGGGTTTCTTCACAGAAAGAGTTTGAGCAGTTGCCGGAATAACTGGCTATTGGGATCGCCGGGAGGATCGTCGGCGCCGGACGGCGAAGCAGACGGATTGAAATCTACAAAACGGAAATTGCAGCCGCAGAGCTAAAACCCTCACAAAGCTCGTTTAGTGTTTAACTTTTTTCTAAATTAAGCTAATTACTTACTTACCTACAGGCTAGTTTGTAAAATTATAAATTTTATCAGATTTTGATATGTTTAGACATGTTCGGATGCATGTATCTTGGGAATTATGGAGTCTTGATACATTGTATCTGAGTGGATTCACATGTATCATCTTGCTCGTTTTCCTCCCATCTTGTTTGACACTCTTCGATGTATCTATATTCTAGATACATGTGAATCACAACAAATACATATATCTAGTGTAATTCACATGTATTTAGGAAACAGATGGACAAATCTCGATTGTATCTATTGGAAAAAAAAACAAGTATCTAGGTGTATCTCATGCTCTCGAGGAAGAGGTTTGGACATGAGCGGGGGTGTCGAAGAGAAATGTAATACGTCAATGAGAGATGAGAATTTTTGGACTCCGTATAAAGTTGGGGCAATCATCCATCAATTGAACTAGTTTTTGAGGCTAAGATAGACCTAATTGACATATATAGTCCTAAAATAATGGTACTCCCATTTATGTTGCTTGCAAAGACTGAGCTAGAATTTTAATTGCTCAAATCCTTCAAAAGTAGTGTCAGATTGTTAAAACCCTCCATAAGTAGTTCATTTTATAAAGAATCTAACACGAGTGAAACAATGATCTAACGTGCATAGCCGCCCCAAATACTATTTCAATTCCTAACTCCATACTTGTTATGTTACTCAAATCCTTTAAAATGTTTCCAAATGTATATCAAATTCTCCGTAAGTTAATTATTTTTGAAGGATCCAAACAACCTGGTTTGTGAGAAATATATCAAGACAATGGGAAAACATTTCCCTTTTCAAAAGATGAATTAACCACATAAAAAGTGACATAATTGATATTATTCTAGATCACAGAATTGCAATAAAATACACTCTAAAGTTGAAGATGGCTAATATGGGGAAGTGATCCCTAAATAGAACAAGAAAGCCAAACCATGTCCTATGATTGATGAAATACAAAAAGCTAAATTAACAAGACAGAAAATGCAGAACACCTAAGCATCAGCAATTCAACATTTCTCACCAGTTCTTGAACTTACGGTAAGAAGTGCCTTGGTCCTTATTCCTGCACAACTACGATTACACCGATTAAAATTACAACAATCCTCTTTCGGAGTCTTCTTCAGTGAATTAGTCGATGACAAGGAGTTCAATTGGTCAGAAAAGAGAGCTTTAATAACTCATTTCCAAGGCATGCTCGAGATTCCTTGCAGGTTATCGTTGGTGCATACTGGACCGCTCTGATTTAAGGGACTGCCTGGCCCACCAGATGATTCACTATAAGTGCCGCGTGATGGTGGGCTATTGGCCCCTGTCAAACCACCACCAACACCAAGATTGGCATTCAACGGAGCAGGTGATGCCTCAAAATGGTTTGCTGTTTTTGGCTCTTTCCGACCATCTGCAATGAAGCTACCTACGATAACCTGGAACAAAAGCCGTTTATTAGTGCCTGCTATGCGTACAAAATCTGTACCACATATTACTCTTAACATTTAACATACGCGATAAATGGTAGTGCGAACACAAGTGTCAAGCCATTCACCTCTGTTATTATTAGTAGGTCCTCATACCTTTGAGTGCGGCTTTCTTCTTCTTTATTTTCTTTATCCGTTACTTTTTGAATATGGTAAACCTCACACACCTCAAAAGGTCAAAGATAACTAATGACGAAATACGATTGTACTTCTTTTTTAAGTCCCCTGCCCCACACCCTTCACAAAAAAGGGATGATGCACACACATTCTTTCTTTCTTTTTTTCTGAATAATGTATGCTGCATGCTTTCGTAAAGCCAGAATAGTCTCATCCAAAGGAAAGAGGTATATAAGTAATCGGAGTGCCAAAACATAAACTTAATAATCAATGGATTGCTCATCTCGTATAGATACCAAGACCTGCTTCACTAATTACCATTTAACACTAAATCCAGGAAAGGCAGATACTGCTAATTCCGATCTTCCTTTTTGGACTTGACAAACAAAATATTCAAGCCTTTTCAAGAATCGGATGTAATATGAGAAGGCAAACCTGAACTGGTGATGCGGCAGTTAGAACACCCGCCACACAACCGCCTAAAATCCGTCCATCAGATCCAGCTAATGATACACTTAATCCACCTGTTCTGCTTTGTTGACCACCAATGTCAGACAGCATAAATGAACCAGAGAGAGACAAAATGTCAAACCGTCCCTACAAGAGGAAAAGGTCAAGCACTCAACAGTGAAATAATAGACAATCCGAAAAGAGCGATGCAGAAGAGCAGATTTTTATTTGCAGATCAGTGAGTTCTAGAAGAGACGATCAACTAATATCAGGCGCAAAATGAAGTTGAAATCAAGAATAAGATTAAAATGCATACGAACTGCATGTGGACTTTAGAAATAATAGTAAAAAATAAATATATCTCTCAAGTAGAATGAGGAAAAATGATAATTTTTTCCCTCACATCCAAGTGAGATGCCCCTGGAAGTAATATTATGAAGTAAATAAGAGACGAATTAAATTACAACAATATATTGAGGCTTTAAGGGCAAAGCACATTAACGTGTGGGCTTTAGTGAAAAAAGGGTGCTAATGAATATAAAAATTAATAAAAGTAATGCAGAAATACTACAAAAAGACATTAATTATTTGGATTTTTTTTTTTTGGGAAAAACTATAATTAACTGATGTGAGATGGAATGTGATG
The DNA here is from genome assembly GCF_000226075.1 of Solanum tuberosum. Lineage (NCBI taxonomy): Eukaryota > Viridiplantae > Streptophyta > Magnoliopsida > Solanales > Solanaceae > Solanum > Solanum tuberosum. Next base: position 1,112,085 of record NW_006238962.1, on the reverse strand, counting down.
AGCTAAAACATGAACATATATTAAGAAGTAAAACCTCATAGGTCGCAGTTCCACCGGACGTGGCAGTTTGTCTAAGAGTCACATTTGATATTGCACCACTGGCAGATAAGATGCACACAGCCCTTGGACCATTCTGAGAAAACGACATTATTTTATATGCCACATCCTGAAAATCAGATGGTAAAGATTAGATATCTGGAAAACTATCACAAGTGTCCAAGAAAGTACAAGAATCCAAAGGCAACACAGGAATTCCAAGAGTCAACATTAAACACGTGTAGATATTTAGATCCGGGTTACAAAAGAATAGCACTATATTGGTTGGGTGCGAAGAGGAGAAGTTTCAAGGCAATTGGACAAGTAAAAAAGGGTGAAAGGGCTCAACCAGCTTTCCTAACTCAAATTCTCAGATGTCATGACAGTGAAACTGAATTATTGACGGCAAAACTAATATGGAATAGTCGTAATTCAAGACATAAGAATATTTGCTGGCAATTCCCAAGTTTCATAAGAAATTAAATGTTCTTCAAGTCATTTTTTAAAAATCTATATAGCATTCAAAGGAAATATAAAGGATAAAGAGGTAACCTCTCCTGTTTTCACAGCGATAATATGTGGTGTGAATCCAAATCCTGTCGATCCTGCAATCAGAAAATGACGTTGAGAAGTTCTATTAATGATGCTGGACAAAAAAATGCAGGATAATGTGGGATTTTACTATACAGGGCAAGTATAACATGTTCGCAACCTCCCATCCGCCCACCCAAAAAGAAGAAACAGAAAAAAAAAAAATGAAAGAGAAGGATTGGAAAATCAGCATCTATCTTCTATTACATGTGATCCAAGAGAAATCATGAAAATGCAGATCAGTTATTTCAGTAGGGCAGAAACTTCGCATATAAATTTCAAAAACAAGGGAATAGCTCATTTCTAAAATGAGGATGCAATGATATATTTTTTTAAAAAAACAGAGCTATAAATAACTTTTGAACTTTATGTGAGAGACTATTTGTAGTTCCTTCTTGAATATTTGCCAAAAGGTGAAAAAGGGGAAGAAAAAATAAAAGAAAAAGAAACATATTTAAAAAACAATATACAGAATATGATATAAGTACTACTTCCTCCGTAAGATTCTGAAGTCAGTCTATGTAGATTCATTGATCCAAATCCCATCTTTCTTTGTTCTCTTTTACTTGTCATGATTCGCTTTACGAAGAAGTTAAATTGAATTAGATTAATTCAATTAACTTTAGATGTCCGAAAACTACACAAAAAATACTATAAGTTGCAATCTTTCTCATATTAATATAATGAAAAGCACTCAAGAGTGTGGCCTAGTGGTCAATGAAGTGATTGACAGTCATGAGGTTTCAGGTTCAAATCTCAGCGGAGACAAAAACACTATGTAATTCTTCCCATTTATCCTAGTTTTGGTGGACAGGGTTACGTGATACCTGTCACCGGTGGGAGGTGATAGGTATCTCGTAGAACTAATCGAGGTGTACAAAAGCTGACCCGAACACTATGGTCATAAAGAAAAATAATGAAAAAAACATATTAAAATGTTGGTCAAATGCATATAGTTTGACTCTCTCGAAAGGAAACGTGACAAGTATAAGTGAAAAAAACATAGTAAATGCTTGTCAAAGTGCATACAGTTTGACTCTCGAGAAATGAAACGTGACAAGTATAAGTGACGGAAGGAGTACTTTCGAAATAAAATATTATACTATGACAACAACTTTGCTCAATTCAAAACATTGAAAGCAAAAGCATAAACATTCTATATTACACATGAAAAATGCTTATAAATAAATAAGAATTTACCATGATTGTCCATTTGTTGTTTTTTGCCAGATCCAGGAGGTCTCCCTCTACCTTTCTTCAAAGAATTTGGCGAAGCTGGTCCTCCAGAAAGCATTTGAGCACCAGCAGAATTACCCGGATCTCGGGGCGACAAGCTACCGCCGAGAGGACCTCCAGCAACCGGCGGCGAACCAGCAGGATTCAAACCCAATGCCATAGACCCATCCGGCCCGTATTTCCTAGGCCTCCCTCTCTTCCGTTTCATCGGCTCCGACGAATTATTGTTCAAGTTCTGCAACATCACAGTCCCAGCTCCGGCAGAACCTTCAGCCGACTGGTACGGTGGAGGGGCAAACACAGCTGTATTTTCATCTCTGTAACCCATATGCATATTCTGAACCACCGGCGTCGTTGCCGGAACATTCGCCGGAGAATTTTGAACTCCGGCAACACTGAAATGATCTCTACTGGTCATTACTCCACTACCTGCCTCAGATACCGACATTTTTCATCGATTTTTCCACAAATTCACCTGAGAAAGAACACCATAACAAAAAAAAACAATTTTTTCAGCTCCAATGGCTTCTACAAATCTACAAAATTACTTTTTGTAGCAGAAAAAAACGAAAATTACAGTTTTTCAGAGCTAAAACCCTAAAAAAGTTCATCAGTATAAACCCTAACCCTAGAAATTCAACTGAAAATCAACACCAGAAATTTTTGCATAATTGATCAAACTTAACTATAAACCCAGAAAAAAATTCAGAATTTTTTCCAAATTTTTTAACAGATCAAGCAAAAAAAAATTTAAAAAATTAAATTAAAGGTCGAAAAATAGTATCAACCATAAACAATTAAAAAAATAATTTATTTTTTCGAAAAATAAATAAATCTGAAAAAATCAAATGAAATAAGAAGAAATCTGAATTTTCTTACCGTAAATTGGAAATTGTCAAGATAGAAGAGAAAAAGAAAATATATATTTAGGGTTTAGAGAAGAGAAAAAGAAAAAGAAATAAAAATGACCTTTTTATTTTCTGAAATAATTTGTGTTTTTTTTTTGTTTGATTTCCGTTATATATTATGATGTTGATTAAAAATAAAAAAAAATAAAGGTGAAAAAGGAAAAAGGCAGGTAAGAAAAGGTAAGGCTAAAAATTGCTCTAGTACAATTATTATAATTATAGATTGCATTTAATTCCAAGACCTTTTTTTTCTCAAATTTATCAATATGAACACGTGACTTCATTTCTTTTCATTTTCTTAAATCTTGTCTAGTCATAAAAAAATCTGTATTTTTATTTATTTAGGATAAAGACACCTTATGACAAGTGATGTCTTTTGATAATAATTTATTTATAATTTTAAAAAAACTACTACCTATATATAGAAAATATGAAATAAAAATGAGTATAGCTAATATAAAATAATATTTGACAATTTGCATTTATTTATTTTTTGGCTAAATAGATATTTTATTTATTGAGGTAAATTGGGATTCGAAAGTATGAATAGAAGTTCAAATTGTTCTTGCTATATATATATATATGCGAAGGAATTTAATAATATACTGATATTTAAAGTTGACCGTCTTCAGAAACACTTAATTTTTTACTAAATTTTGTCAACATATCAACTATATGATTGACCTTTCGATAAATATGTTTAATTTATAGGTAATGTAGAGTGCATTAAAAAATAAGACCTTTGATAAATGTGTATATGTGTAATGTGCATTAATTTTTTCTTTGGTGATGGAATAAATGATAAACCAACTAGACTCAAGCTCTTCTAGAATGTAAGGATCACCTAATTTTTATTTTGTTATTTAATGTAATGAAAAAAAACTTCCAATGTTTTCTAACTATAACAACGGGCGGATTCGGCGTACAGTCAGGGGTTCATCTGAATTCCTTTCAGCGAAAAATATGAGTACTATTTATATATGGTTAAATTTATTTTTATGGATATATAGTAGATGTCAAACCTCCTTCAATTAGTTCATGTGTTCATTTCTTCAAATTTTGAATCTCCTTATTAAAATTCTAGCTCCGCCATTGTCCCTAACAAAAAGTTACTAAACTATATCTTGTATTTATTTACATATCATAAAAAGTCTCTAGGAAAATAAAAAAACGTCACACTGAACATAATATTTTCTTTGAGAAAACTGCTTCATACCTAGTTCCTTTTTTTCTTTTTCATCCGGTGTCCAGTACTCACTTCAAACAACTAATAACTATTCACGCTTACCAACATGGGTTGTGGTGCACTGGTGGGAGTGTTTCACCCTTAACTAGAGGTCTCGGGTTCGAGTCTTGGGTATGGAGAACATCATGTTGGGAGCGCCACCCCCGAATGATCCCTGCAAAGCGCGATCTAGATTTAGTCGGAGCTCCAATGTAAAAGAAAAAAAACTATCCACGCCTGAGAAATACCATATTGAATAAAACGACTTCATACATAAAACTCGAACTCAAGACATCTCGGTAAGAAGCATACCACAACTTTTGGTGCTCTTTATACCTATTTTTCAATGATAATTTTTTTTAAAAAAAAAACTGCCAGAGTGGAATTTCCAACTGTATCTATTTGATGAAAATAGCAGAAAACTGGTTGGCTGGGAATTGGATACACCAATATCTCTGCTTCTTCAAGAAAACAAAAAATAAAAAATGGTGACTCTTTCATCTTCATCTTCATCTCCATCTTTGAATCATTACCAGTATCAAGCTATTCTTCGCTTGCCACGTGTCCCTTCAATCTCTTCTAATCTTCTTAAAGGTTCAATTTTTACTTCTTTATCTTCTCTAAAAAGTAACATTTACATTAATTCATACTAATTTTATTTCATTTTTTTGAACTTGTTTAGGCCCCAAGAGAAATGGAAACTCAGTTATTTTCTGCTACAATAACACTGTGCCTGATTCAAGAACAGGGTAGTTTTTTTTACTTCCTTTGTTAACTTTTTCGTGTCATTCGAATTTTACCCAATGTAACAATAAAGTCACTAAATTTTACTCAATGTAACAATAAAGTCAATATTTTGTTGATAATTGTGGTGTCTGAGTCTGCTTACGTGCATCTTGAAGTATAATTGCTACCACTTTACTCAGTGTAGTAGTAAAGTCAATATTTTTTTTTATAATCGTGTTGTTCAGGCCAGCTTATAGTCACCTTGATTATTTTTATTTTATAATGTTGTTGTTTATGCCAGCTAATATGCACTTCAATTACTTTCACATGATACTTGTTATCTCCCACTAACACAGGTACGGTGTAACTCTATCTATCAAGGCTCAGACAGATGAGAAGAAATCACTTAGTGTTTTGCCAGACAAATTTTGTTGATAACACACAAATTGTTTTTAAAATTTTCCATTATAGTGATTAGTGGGTAAAAATATGTGACTTTATTGATATAGTAGATAAAACTCAGTAATTTTAATTGACAAAAATTATTTGTGTTTTTAGTGTTATAGGCTATAGTAGCTAAAATTCAGTTAGTTTGATGTGTTAAGATATATTTGTGTGTTTGTTGTTATCGTTAGTAAAGTTTGGTGATCGTAAGCGAAATTATCCTTATCTTTTTCCTATTGTGTGTTTTATTTCATTCAGTTACCATGAAGTGTTGTCAATTTTCGATCTGCTAGATCGATAATCAGAGTACATTTGTGAATTTCTTCTTTTGTTTACCTCATTTGGTTCTGAAATTCGAATATTTGGATAGTGAGCAAGTTAAAGGAGAATGCGTAACCAAGAGAAGAGAGCTCCTGCTACAGGCAGGCTCTGTTGCACTTTCTCTGTCCACCTTTACATCGATTGCATTGGCAGAGAACGGTACACTTTGATTAATTTTTTCACTTTGACATGCTCAGTATCCTTCAAAATGTCTACTTGGTAAAAAGGATGATGTTATTTCAGATGTCCCGGAGGATTTTCGTGTTTATTCAGATGATGTCAACAAGTATAAGATCATGATACCTAGTGGTATGGTTTTACATTCCGTTTTTTCTTCTTGAATGCAAGTATTTTAGGTGCTCTTCATAGATAAATCCATGTGTTGAAGAGAGCGCGTATGGATTATTATGATTTACAGTAGCTTTGACTGTTAATTCTGTAAGAAAATTGAGAACTGGTATGTAAAATGTAGTAACAAAAATTGGATCTTTTGTTCTTTTTTTTGGATAACCGTAGTGACTTTGGGAAACTTGCGGGCACCTTGACTAATTCCGGGGTGTCTGCTACCTCCCATCAGTACAGTTATCGAGTAACTTTGTCCACCAAGGCTTGGACAGAAAGGAAAATCACCTTTGCTGAACAAATATAGAATCTTTTTGGCTTAAAAATTGAGACAGAAAACTTTTAAATTCATTGTTCTTGGGAAGAGGTGATTTCTGTCAAGGAATAAAGAGATTTGCTCTAACGCAATGAGAATGAGAAGAAAATGATGGTAACAAATGAAGAATTACTTGCAGATTGGCAAATAGGCGCGGGAGAAGGTGATGGAGTAAGGTCACTCTTAGCTTTCTATCCTCCAGAAGCTTCTAACTCAAATGGTATTAGTTGGACATTGGTGATGGATCGATTCATTTGAGCTTTTTATTAAATTGTTGTGTATATGAACTCAATCATCTGTTGTTTCAGTCAGCATTGTAATCACAAGCCTTGGTGCTGATTTCACCAAGTTGGAATCTTTCGGGAAAGTTGATGCTTTTGCTGAGAATCTGGTGCGGATTAATCCATACCTACTTTGAAAAAAAACTCTCCATTCCTTCTTCTTTTTATGCTTTAGTTCGCGTTCTTACTTCTGTCCTCAATTATTTTTAACAGGTTAGTGGATTAGACAGAAGCTGGCAAAGGCCTCCGGGAGTGAAAGCAAAACTCATAGATAGCAAAGCTTCTAAAGGTATATGACACAATCTAAAACACTCGCTAAAACTTGCCTCGATGCAATGGTTATTTGAGGTTTACTTATAAATCAAATAGTCTGTTTACTATTGTACCTACACAATTAGAAAGTGCTTTTATGAAATGATTTTCGACAAGTCAAGAAGAAAAGCTCTCATTCCTAGAGTTTAGAACACGTAAACTTAAAATCTTGAATCCGCCTTTGCCATTTAAGAAACTAAGTGATTTTATCTCACTGAAGTAGTTGTGACTTTGCGTCAATGTTTAGGAGTTTATACTTGCACATGATGTGAGGACGTTCAATTTTTTGAGCCGTTGATAATTGTCACTCTTATTAATCAGGGTTGTATTACATCGAGTACACTCTCCAAAATCCCGGTGAAAGTCTCAGACATCTATTTTCAGTGCTCGGGATAGCAGACAATGGGATTTACAACAGACTGTATACTCTCACTGGACAGGTCAGCTAAACGAAGCAAAAAGACACGCATTAAACTTACTTGCCTTTTCATTTTTCCATTACCAGAGGACGATGAAGAGTACGATAAGACTGTAATGTTGATAAGATTTAATTTATCTCGCAGTTTGTAGACGAGGAGGCAGAGAAATATGGTGCCAAAATACAGAAGGTAACTTTAAGATCATTTTCTTCTTGTTTTGTGTGTGATAGTTTTTTGAGTGAAGATATGCATCACAAAAATGTCTATAGTATCTCAAAAGAAAGTGCCCCTCGTGGATTAGGAAGAACTCTCTTTTTCGTAATAAGTAATTGTAAACTTCGATAGGCTTTGTAAAGAGATATAGAAAAAAAATTATGTGCTTGTACGCATGAGAAACGGGATTGAAGGCGAAAGAGGTGGATTTGCCCCTCTTCCCCCTGCACGCGAGATATATATGAGGCCTAATCCAATTCTGATTCTTCTTTTCTTTCTAAGCTTGAGAGTAATTTTGAATCCTGGATTCCATAATCCCTTCTCGAACCAAACATGAATCTTTCTATTCATTTGTCTCTCACGAGACAGTGTCATCAACGACACACCTCAAGCTAGAAGAAACTTTCTATGATTATATTATACAGTTTCTGTGATATGTTGAAGTAAGTTGCATCACAATTCATATTAACTCTGTATATGTATAATTAGAAGTTGTCTTCACCAGAAATTGTCAATTTTTGCAAAATGTTGTGTAGCTTGACGGATATATTTTCACAGTTTACCTATACATACACGTCAATCTCCTTTCTAAGCCTGTTTAGTATCTCGGATTGAGTTAGATCACCAAGTTTAAGTGAGGAAAGACGGAAATACCTCAGTGCAGTGACCTCAACTGTAGGACGTTTTCACGATTTCTTAAGAAAATGTTCATTGCCTGTTCCACATGTTTGGAATCAATGTCTGAAGTTTCTTGCAATGTGCAGGCTGTTTCTTCTTTCAGATTAATATGATGACATATATAGAGAGCGCGATATCACAAATTTTGGCTTGAGCTTCTGGTTTTTCTCGTTGGTGCATGGTAAACATAATTGAGAGCGCGATATCACAAATACAAGTTCTGGTTAAGGTATATTATGACGACTCGAGAAAAACTGGAGTTGTAAGTATGAACCAGCAACTTGATCAATGTTAGAGTTAGTATTTGCATATATTGTTATATACCAAAACTGTATGGATTTTTTTGATAAAAATATGACCTTGGTGCAAATAATTTGATGCTCAAGTTTTGATTATATATTTGTATTCTCCTCAGGACCTTAAATCAGTTATTTGAGATTTATAGCCATCTTTCTTTGTGAAGAGATAAATACAATATCGCAAAAGGACAACTCAGTACACGAAACATCCCACATTCAGATAGAGTGGTATAGGCTAACCTACAAAGTGCATTCCTGTCCTAACTAGTTTTTCTCTTTCTTTTTTTGGTTTCCCACCCAGTACTGTCCCATTCGAATGGCGTACTATAGGCCGCCTATTCTGGGGTAACGCTCCCAACAGGACTTTCTCCATACTAGTTTTTCTCTTTCTTTCGTATTCGTTTTAAACAGTCTATTCCCCATTGATAGAACCAATTCTTTCTCCAGACAGCTCAAAAATGTAACACCATTCCTTTAATTTCTTCTTTTCCTGCTCCCAAATAAGCAATTTTCATCCTCCAAAACTCTACTTTTTTCTCCATTCTCAAGCAAATCTCCTCCACAATCATCTTCCTAATGTTGAGAAGAAACAGTAGGCTAGGCTTAATTAAGAAAGAAAAAGATTTTTTGGGGTGGATGGGATGGGAGTTGAGACCCCCCCGACAAATCGAACAATCAAACCACATGCAAGGAGCTTGTACAGAGAAATACTCCATGCTAGCTACTTACCAATGCTATATCGAGTCTTCAACAATGAAGGTGGTGTTAACTGATATTTTTTATAAACATCTTCCACCACCTTCAGCTTCAGGTCTGAAAGAGTACTTCAAAAAAGTATGTGTCTGCCAATAATTTCGAGATTATAATAGAATTGTCAAATGCTAAAAAGAGAGATACGTTTCAGTATCAAAACAACATACTACTCCAAGCTATGTTCATCACATATTCATCTGTCTTTGAAAAGCAATCTAAGTTTCTACTGGGGCGGCTGAAGCCGAAATACCTCCATTGCTATATCTGGGCCCTTCAAAGTTTTTGATCCACAGTATCATCAACAACAACTAAACAACTATGGCCAAGCATTCACAATGTTGGCCAACTACCACTACTCCTGCTTTGTTAACTCAGAGATTTTGCTGCTCAAAGGGCACATGAACATGAAGACACCCATGAAGGGTGACATCAGCGTTGGTCCGAAGCTGATCAATTCTAGCAGGTAAGGTGACCACCTGAAAAAAAATTATGTCAGCCAACTTACAAATGGAGAACCTTTTGATTGTCGTAGACTTCTTAAAGTGTTGTGATCAACAAATAGAAACGTAACAATGATATAGTTTTCAGATCCATTGAAGAAATATCAAGTTTTCTGCATGACAGTTTCTCTTTACCAAAGAAAATTACCAGTCCAAAAATATGCAAGTAAGGCACAGATTGAATTACTCTATCAAAGTCAAAATCAGTAAAATAAATAGCAAGGTGTGTACCTTCTTGAAGGCAGTAGCACCCCAAAGATTGTCAAGTTGGTTTGGCTGACCGGTAATGACCAGGCGACCAGCTGGATCAGATTGAACCTGTACCTATGTTTACCAAGAAATAAGGGGATTCGAGCTTTGAGATGGTGTAAAACGACGAAAACAAATTGAATGCACTTGATGGAAACAAGTAGCACGATTGGTATTATACCTCCTCTCGTGAAAGCCCAGGCACCAGTGCATAGACCTCAAAGGAATCATTCTGTTTGCATAAAATCATTACAAATCACATGAGAGAAATGGAATGCATAATCTAGAGGTTCTTAATTCTTTTGTTCTGAGAGGAACTTACTGTTTCACGAGCAGTGATTTTCACCCAATCAGCGGGGGGTCCAACATCAACAACTTGGACATCCAACCTGGCAGATGGAAAGCAATTTATCTTTACATCAGAAACGGAGGAACCAAAAACAGAGAGAGATAGAGAAATACTATTGAAGTTCCTAGTACTCTTTTTCTTTTGGGTGATAAAAACTGCTGGTGTACAAGATAAAAACATTAGAAGAAAGGATCAAGATAAAGTACGACTTACAGCTTAAATGTTTCAGTTTCTGCAGCTTTCATTGGGTGCTCCACTTCATTTTGTCCCTGGTGCTTAAGAGAACCTGAATACAACAAGAAGTTCTGCTGCGGTCACTATTCCTTTTTGATAATAGTACAAGTTAAAGCAAAAACTAAAATTCTCGGAGAGTGCCAGACTTCATAGTGGGAAATGGTGAGGAGAAAACAGCTCAATGATAGAGATATATGAAGAAGTCAAGTTGGCAAAGAATTGACGAACAATCTTACCACTAGTTTTTAGGCTCTTCGCACGCTTTGGCATATTGTTGGCACTCCTGTCCTATAAAAGAATGAAAAACACCAAAATTACTTGTACATCGCAATAGACAGGATCAAACTTAAGAAAATCAATGCCCGAAGACCTCTACAAGGATTCAGCAGCAGACCTTTACAATTGGCTCAGCAACCTCACCATAACCAAGAAGGTGTTGCTCCTGCCAGCCTAGCCTACAACGAGCAGCTGAATCTCTTACTGCCCTTCCTGATGCAGAAACTTGGTAACCACTTCCCTGCAGAATTACTTTAAATAGTTCATATTTCTATATATATATAGATATACTACAAGGCTACATTAGTTGATTCGACATTTAGATGAAGTAAAGACCATTAGTCGAAATACGTCGATAATTCTAACTACTTGGGGTAATAGGCTTCCCCATATATCAATTAAAATGTGTACAACATACAGCAGATGTGAAGATACATCACATAAAAACAATGTAAACACAGCTTTACCTCATTGTCAACTCCCGAAGAACCAGGAGGAGGAGGAATAGGAAGTTGAAGCTCTCTGTTTTGTGTCCTATGCCTTTCATATTGTAGAAGCAACTAACATACAGAGAATCATGAGATAATAGAATGTACAGAAACAAAAAGTAAGAGACAGATAAATTTTTAGAACAAATTCTATTCAAAATCACCATATAAGCATAGATGCACGGAGATGAAGTTCTTTATTCAACTTAAACATCTAAGTTTGGCATTTCAAAATGTGGAAAGCTAAACAATTTATTGTCCAGCTGCCATCTCACAGTGATATAACCAATTGCAAAATCAAAGATGTAATGAAACCTACTTTAAAGAAGAAGAAAATCAGAACCACAAAAATGAAAAGAAGCAAACACAAACTATTCAAGTGACTTTATAGGCCACAAAAGATGGGCTGTTAGTAAAAGTTTTCTAAGTTGATACTTCACAAAGCACCCACCAATTTTTTTGATAAGGTTAAAGAATTTGTTAATGATTGAGGAAAATACCGTATACAAGCCGTATACCAAGAAATAGAGAACCTATACAAAAATATGGTCCTCTACAAAAACATTCAATCAACTATACAAGCAGAGACCTCATAGGTGCACAAAAAAAAAACTAGAGATAAAAGGTTAATCCTTACATTTACAAAATCAATTTCTATCCCTTCAAACACTCTCTCCCTCTCCTTCCATACAACCCACATAAAAGATAACATCGCAAACCACCTACCCACTAACAAGGCGACATAATTCAGTTCCCAGAAACTCACCTACCAAATATTAGCAGCATGGTGGACAGTAGTTAAAATAAGCTAATAACTATCAAAGGAAGAGAACTTCAGGTTATTACCTTCTCATAGAAGCCGCGGAATGTCCAAGATACAGTAGTGCAAGTCCTGAGAAAGAAGATTATCAGAGCCCCAAAAAAAGCATTTAGAGAAAGTCGTATAATAGTAGATAGAAGGCATTGGCATTGTCTTATACATTCAGTTGATTATCATTCCAGTAAATTCTTATCTTATTTGAGCATCAAAAGATATCTTTCTCATTACAACCCCATTCTTTATTCTAAGTTACTCATCTAATTGGAGACATCAGACATCGACACTCATTTCACATTGAGCAAATCTAGCATAAGGAAGTGTCCCGTCAGTATCTCATAAAGTCTAGACTCCTTACTCAGAAGCATCTGTATATATTTTTAGGCTTCAAGTCCCTGCGTGCTTAAATCCAGAACCAATTGCCACCACTCAGATACGTGTATAAGATCCCTGGCCCTCTATATTTGACCAAGACTTAACAGAAAGAAAGATGCAACATTCCTTGGGTATGTTGTTGTTTGTTGTTATTGCGGTGTATCTTTCTTAGCACTTATAGCCTAAGTTGCTCGGACTCGGTGCGGGTGTCCGATACGGGTGCAGATCTAGATGTTGGATCCTTCATGATAAGATTCGGGGATATGGATCCATGTAGGGATATGGGTGCGGGGATTCGCCTAAAAATAATTAAAATATCTAAAAGAAGAGTTAGAAAACCTAAATGATGAGATATTACGGGAGAACTTGAGGAGAATATGGAAGGAGATTAACGGAAAAGGAGTGACATAGAAATTTCTAGATAAAAGGTATATCATTTTCTTCAATTTCACCTTAGCTTTTGTATTGATTACAGACAATCATTAAAACTGTCCACACTTACCACATCTATTTTGGTCAAAGCACCTAAAATCGGTTGACCAAATTGGACACGGATCCCACACCCATGTCGTGTCGACACGGCTGTGGCACCAAAAGTGAAGAGTCCGAGCAACTTAGCTTATATCTTGATGTTGGAATCTATGTTGTTATTTTGCAAAAGCACTTCATGTTTTCTTCGTATTTTCAATTTTAGTAGTTTTATACTCTCTCCGCTATAAAACGAATGCCTCTTTCCAAAGTTACCAAGTCCAAAGAAAAGAATGCCTCTTCCCTTTTTTGGCAATTCTTAATTTTAACGTGTCACAAGTAGAGTCCGAGCAACTAAGCTTATAGCTTGATATTGGAATCTATGTTGTTATTTTTGCAAAAGCACTTCATGTTTTCTTCGTATTTTCAATTTTAGTAGTTTTAATACTCTATCCGCTATAAAAAGAATGCCTCCTTCCAAAGTTACCAAATTCAAAGAAAAGAATGCCTCTTCCCCTTTTTGGCAATTCTTAATTTCAACGTGTCACAACTCACATGACATGTTCAAGACCACAAGATTAAGGACATTTTGGTACATTCTACGCATCTTTGTTTATCTAAACTCAAATCTAAAATGAACCTTCAACCTAAAATTCTTATTTGAACAACTTTTTATTGTCATTGATCTATTTTAGTCATTACTAAACTAAAATAGCTTACTCAATCTCTACAATTGCTTATCCATATGCTATTATGAGTTCAAGACAGGCCGCTACTGTGAAATTGGTAGACGCACTGCTCTTAGGAAGCAGTGCTAATGCAATTCGGTTCGAGTCTGAGTGCCAGCATACTATCTTCTAAAAAGGATAAATAGATCTTATTATGAATTCAATTCTCGATTTCCATTTAAAATTATGTAATTAAGGGACTCTTCTTTTTAAAGTCTTTTTATGATATTTTCAACCTTGAGCATACATTAACTCATATTTCCTTTTCGATCATTTCAATTGTAATTGTTAAAAAGTCCCACATCTGAAGAAGAATGGGAAATTGGACTCCTTATATGGACTTGGACAAACCTCCCCTCATGAGCTAACTTTTGAGGTTGAGGGAGACTCATGTGTCATATCTTTATATGGTATTAGAGTTACACTCATCCCAGTTTGTCGTTCACCGATGTTGGGTCCCCATTTATAATGGTTCACGCTCTAGTTGAGGTCTGGGCGTACGGGGGAATGTTAAGAAATCACACATCGGAAGAGGAATGAGAAATTGGACTCTTTATATGGAAATGGACAAACCACCACTCATGAGCTGGGGTTGAGTTGCGTCCAGGTGCCATATCTTTACAGAAATTACCATTCATTTGATAACCTTTTTAGTCGATGAAATCGTAAAACTATACGATTCATCAGAAAGAGGCAATAGTTGCTCTTTTCTATAAAACAAGATTATGTTACTCGTTGGATTTCTTCGGGACATTTCCCACTAAGTGATTTATATGAATCATTAATTTTCCTTTCATGGAGTTTCTCCCTAATTCATATAATTCTGTATTTCGAAAAAATTGTTATAATTTTAAGTAAAATAACTAGACCAAGTGTTATTTTGATCCAAGGCTACAAGATTCAAAAAAAATATTTACTTTTTAAAGTCTATGTCTAGTCAAAACCAGACAAACATTTGAAACAACGGGAGTAGTTATTAAGGTTTTATACACTTCATGAACAATTGTTCTTCTACCACCTTCTGATATACTGTTCTAGCAACCAAGCAACTTATTCCTCTCACATGTACTCAAAATATATCGTAACATTTCACATCCAAAACAACAGAAATAAACTGCAAAATCTTTGCACATCATCAGTAAAACAATGACAGACAACATCTCCCTTACATAGTATATATTGGGGAAGTTGATGTTTGACGAGTAAAGGAGAAATATTCATATTAAGTTGCCAGAAAAAACAGAAATAACCAGGCCCAACTAAATGCTCACTTGGGGGGATTAAAGGAGTCTCCCACTTGCCTCCATAACTTGTATCCAGTTACCTACAGAGACAAAGTAGCTTAATAGTACACCATCAAAAGTATGTAGGAATAACATAAAATTCATCTCACAGACTCACAACATATTGCATCATTAATTAATCAACCTAGTAACAGAAGAAAATACACAACCACCGCTTGAATTTTTTTAATTATACTATAAAGTATGGAGCTACATTGCTTATTTCTTAAAAATAAATTAAGAATACCCTCTCTTACAACTCGAGGTTCACACTGTGATATTTGGAAAGAGAAACATAGCCCTCCAGGGATGCTTTACACACGGCTGTGTGAACAAGATCATGGTTAATCCATAAATAATTCCTTGACTTAATGCACTCGATTGTTGACCCACTGCTTCTAATTAGCTGAGGACATTTTGGGGAAGTGACTAATATCCTCTGCAGTTCTTGATTCAATTAAAAAAGTAAAATACAAGTGCAGAATAAAAGGCTTACCCGATCATAGCCACCTAATCTGATCACAGATCTCCATAACCTAGCACGAAGAACATGACAAGATATAATACGTACCAGGAACAAGATGAAAATAAAAAGGCTTAATGATAAAACCATGATACACTTACTTTAGGCAATTAAGCGGATGACCATAAAACTTAGGTAGTTTAAATTCCATCGCCTTCTCCCGGTAAAAGGTGCCTAGTTTTCCTATAAATGCAGCTTGATCCTCAGGGGAGCCTTCATCATCCTCACCATCAGCCATCTAAAATTTGAAAACAAATTATCATTTTAAAAACAATTGCACACATGCACACTATGTAAAAAAATTGGCTTCCAACAATTTCACAATCATAACAGCAGCAAATCCAAAATATTTCTAAAAATATTATTTTATCCCAAGTAAAAGAGAAACCAATTGGTAAAAGTTTAGTACTTGTAAATGAATTATTTTATCCCAAGAACCAAATAACATAGCAAAGATGACTCCAAAAGTATATTAGAGTATGTACCATTGCATAAATATTCGCAGATGCTTCCCCACTATGCTGTCCAGCATTTGCAGTTGAAGGATTGATCAGAAACATTGGACTAGCTGGTTCTGGCGCTTTTCCAATAGAAGAATCCGTAACTTCGATTGTCAAATTCGGAAACTCGTCCGACCTAGCATCACCATCAGTGGTAACAGTCGTAGCATTTGTCTTCATCTGAGGGTCCACTGATTTATCAACCAGCATATTATTCCCATTCGGAATGACCTCATAGATCATTTTCTCACTCTGATGAACATCATTCACTTCTCCTTCACCCTTATCCATTCTGACAACTAGTCACATGAGGCAACATATCATATTTATCAAATTTCGGCATTCTAATACTCATCACCTAAAGAAAAAGCACCCAAAAGAAAAAGGAAAGGGAAGAAATAACTTCCAAAAAAAACTGATATGAATCACTCATTCCACTAGTTATATGATTCTCTACAAATTTCATACCTTTATTTCAAATTCATTTTTTTACAAGAAAAGAAACTTTTTATGGCCAATCGTGTTTGTTTTTTGGAGTTTATGCGAGTGCTTTGGAGTGAAAAAAGTACTTTGTTTTTCAAATTCTCTCAATTTTCATGGCCAAACTCCCTCATATATAAAACCTATTAGCAAAAGCATGCATTCCTCCACACAAACACACACAAAAAAAACCTAACCCTAGTTTCTTCAAAACAAAATTGAGGATACAAAAACAAACAGAAAAAAAAAATTGTTTTTCATCCCCGTATGTTAACTCTAAACAGAATGAAAACTAACAAAAGGTCCTCCCACCGATCAATTCACCGGAAAAAAAACATCAAAACTTCATCCACATTACAGATGTGTTTAGTTTTATCATTTTTTTCAAAAACAGAGCAACATTCAACAGATAAACAAGTAATGCCGGTGAGTAAAAAAACTTACAGGAATCCATCAAATTCAGCAACAGGTAGAAATCTGCAATCGAAATCGGAGGTTGATGAAGCAAAGTAGCTTAACAAAGAAGAAACGATCGTGAGCTTTACCCTCCAATGGCGGCTTTTGCTTCTTCAAATATTTTTGGCACCAAGTAACTGAAGAGTGTGAGTAGGATATGAGTTAATTCCTTTGTCTTTATGTGAGACTTTTTGAGAAAATGACTAAAATGGTACTTAATTTACTAGTAATGTTTTATTTTGGTCTTTTTAATATATTTTAGGAATAATTTCAATTATATATAATAAATTAGTAATTAGTTTACCATAAATATAGTCATATAATTAAAAAATCATTGAAAGTATACATTGATTATATATATAATAAAGTTTGTTAAAAGTCATATAAAGTATATAATGAGTATTGGCTATTTAATATAGTGTATCTATACATGACGATATACTCAAAAAATTAAATATAGTTTAATTATATATGAAGTATACATTGACTATTTAATCTCGATCAGCTCGAAATCACCTCTAATAGTATCAAAATTTAGAAATGAAATTCTCTCGATATTTTGAGTCTTTTGATATATAATTCACTCGAAACGATTCACGTTTGCGGTACATCAAATTTTAAAAGAAAAAACAACAAAGAAGAAGAAAACGACACAGAAAGAAAAAGGAAAGACGATGCGGAAGAAAAAGAAGGAGGAGGAGTAGGGATGGCAATGGGCGGTGCTGGGTGGGGGCAGGGTGGGCTGAGCTTAACCCGCGCAAAATTTTTATGAAGTATACATTGTCTATACATGAAGTATACATTCACTATTCAATCTCTGTCAACTCGAAACCACCTCCAAATAGTCTCAAATTTTAGATATGAAATCATCTCGATGTTTCCAGTATTTTGATATATAATTTGCTCGAAACGATTCATGTTTATGGTGCTTCAAATTTTAAAGAAAAAGGAAAACACAACCAAGAAGACGCATTAAAAGAAGAAAGAAGGAAAAGAAGTTATTAATGGCAAAACCAGAAGGAAGAAGAAGAGCATAAGTTTTGGCCAATTTTAGTAATTTTTGAAATTTTAGCGAGATAAGGCACAAGTACCCCCTAAACTATGATCGAAATCCCAGAGGCACACCTTAACTAAATTAATGTCCTATTACCCCTCCCCCCCCCCCAAGCCCATTTTTTGTAATTTTGTACACCTTTTTAGCTTACGTGCACTACCAGAAAAGTGTGAATTACATGGGGATTAGAATGAAAATCAGTAGGAAACTTATTTTTTTGCAAATTTTCATGCTAATCCCCAAGAAAATCCCTATGTAATTCACACTTCTCTTGTAGTGGTGGCATCCAAACATCTCCAACGCGCCTCAATTGTCACATAAGCCAAAATGTGTATAAAATTACAAAACAAATTAGTTCAGGGGGTAATGGGACCTTAGTTTAGTTAAGGTGTGTCTCTGAAATTTCGGTCATAGTGTAGGGGTACTTGTGCCTTTCCCCAAATTTTAGCTAAAATTTTGGTAACGGAAATAGCTGAATGGTCATTTCTTATCATTTTTTCTATATTTTACTTGATTGAAATGGTTCTAAATAATAAAAGGTGTTCATTTCAGTTGTTTGCCCTAAACCTAATAGATTTATCAAATAAAAAGGGAGAAACTATTTAATTTCACAACATTGCTACCATAGTTATTAATTGTCTCTATATATTGAAATAATTAAATTTTGACTCACTAATTAATAATTTCATATCACATTTTAAGTAGATACACCTGGATACATATTTTTGCTACCAGATATACTGAAATAGTGAGAAAGACGAGCAATAGAACATAAAGGAGGCGAGCGAGATTTGTTTGTATATCTCAAATACATGTGAATCGCACTGGATACATGTATTTGATGTGATACTTTTTCTACATTTTTGGATTTAAATGTAAGTGTGTATGTGTGTATATATATATGTGTATATATATATATAAAAAACTTTTTATGTAGTTTTTATATATGTAAAAAAATTATTAAAAAAAACAAAATTTTCATGTCTAAATTCACAATCAAAACTAAATTATTTGACTCTTAAAATTTGAATGATGTCATATATATTGGGACTGAAAAAAAAGATAAAATGGATTAAACAAAAATAATAAAATACCTTTCAACATTTGTGACTTGTGACAATGAAGTATCACAATCTCCATGCTCTCCCTCTATTTTGTAACTCATGACTTCATAATTAAAGGACATTCATATCTCTTCATATTAATGTATATGTTTTTTACGACATGTATTTTGAAGTAGTAGGCATGGCTTATGTAATTATTTGATACCATGTATAATTTCTTACTTTAATGACAATTAAAAGCCAAAAAATGAACTTCTTTTTATGAAAGTTTAAATAAGTCTTTTATGGTGTTAATTAGTATACATCTGATTATTGGAAATGATGATCACATTAATTGCATAAATTAATTATGTGAATGAAGAAAAGAATTCTTGAAATTGTCCATCATTCATTCAATAAATAGAAGATTAGATCTTTATTTTACTTTAGTACTTATCATCCTAGATTTAGTTTGGTATATACTATGTTCTAGTTCTAATGTTAATCTTTTTTTTTCTTTTTGTGGATAACTAGATGAAGTATGTATTGTCAAATTCAATTGTTGAAAAATCAAATTTTATCCAATTGTGGCACAATTTTGTGTATTAAATGGACCACCAACATGAACTATTTGACTAGTTTTGAGTTTTGTCTCTCTCATTAGCAAGCCCAATAATAAAATTGTACAACTTTATTTTACAAATGATTGAATAAATATAAATAGTCTGAAATATATTATTTACTCCCTATCTATTCTAATTTGGTTGTTTTGTTTTGACTTAATACGGAGTTTAAGACAACAAAAAAAATATTCTTTAATTTGTTGTTTTAAACATAACATGTGAAAAATTGAAATTAAAGAATTGCCAGAAAATAATAAAAAATATTCTTTTTGAAACGGTCTAGAAATAGAAGTATGACAAAAACAATTGTTTGATTAATTCACTGATTTTGCTTAATTTCTCAGACTAATCAGTTGGCATGACTTGTGTAGTCATTTGATATCATGTATAATTTGTTACTTTGGTGACAATTAAAAGCTAGAAATGAATCTTTTTTGTCAAAAGTTCATAAATGAGTCTAATTTTATGGTGTTAATATATAAGAGAAACTACCTAACTATCTGAATATTCCTATCGTATTTATTAATTTTTTCTATAATTTAAAATAATTATACTTTATATTACAAATTAATAATTTTATACCAAATTTCAAGTCAGATACACCTAGATAAATATTTTTTTGCTACCAGATACACTGAAATAGAGAGAGAGGCGTGCGAGAACAGGAAGGAGGCGAGCGAGATCTGCCTATGTATTACATGTATATGTGAATCACGCTAATATATCTAGGTAGTGTGATTCGTATGTATCTGGAATACCAGATACATAGGAGAGCAATGAACGACATTTCTCAATGTATCCAAGATACATACGAATCCACTTGAATATAGTGTATCTAGACAAATTACACCTAATTTTGATCTCATGTATCCTGAGATATATGTATCTGGACATACACACCAAAATTGGTAAAATTCGTAATATTGCAAATTAACATGAATCTAAATAATTAACTCCTAAATTAGTGAGATTTTTGCGAGTATCCGTAATATATATTTGATAATAAAAAATAATCATCACATTAATTGCATAATTAATTAAGTGAATGGACGAATGAAACAAACTTTGAAATTGCCAACCACTCAATAATATTCCCTTTGTCCATAATTACTTGTCCATATTTCCTTTTTTAGTTGTCTCTAATTACTTGTCCATTTTGATTTTTGACAAATCAAGAAAGGACAAAAAAAAAATTCTCTATTATACCCTCAATTTATTACTTTGAAAAATGTAGAACTTCTTGAAAATCTTAAGTTTTTAATTCATCCAATTCAGAATTAATAAAGGTAAAATGGTAAACTCACTATATCAATTATTGTTTTCTTAATAGGTGTGTCAATTCAAAAGTGGACAAGTAATTAGGGACAAAGGGAGTAGAAGGCTAGGCCTCCCTTTGAAAACACTTAGGGGTCATTTGGTACAAAAATTAATAACGCATGGATTAATAATGCATGGATTAGTAGTGCAAGGATTGGTAATACAAGATTTATTTTTATCAAGTGTTCGGTTCCTTGTTTCCCACCTCATCTTGTGTTTGGATTAAAACTCTATAAAAAGTTTCTTTCCAATTACACCCTTGAATTATTATGTAATTGGGTCAAGGTAGATAATTGCCGGACAATATTATTTTTCTGTGGCTTTCTAACTAGCTAGGAGAAGAACAATTTTATTGTCATGTTTGCTATTTTTTTTCACTTGAATTATTTGAGGATAAATAATTGTCATCTTAATAAATTGATCACTCACAAAAATGTTAATTTTCAATTTAAAAAAGATAAACCATCTACTTTTAAAATCGAAAAGACGGTAAACAATTGTAAATTGAATAAATCATCTATATTTACACATAAAAATTATAAGTTGTAGTTTAAGATAGATGTATGCAATTTTATAAAATATTCAAAATAAAAATAATTAGAAATCTATCTATATATATATATATATTATATCACAAACGTTATGTGATTATATATTTGCATTTTTAATTAGTAAATATTAAACAACTCACATTTCAAATATTGTATTGATTTGTATCGAATTTATATAGTAACAAACAACACTCTCCAAATAATTTGTAAGCTAATTTATTTGAATAAATTTACTAGTACAAATATAAATATAAAACATAAAATCAAGAAAATAAACAAAATAATTAAAATGATTTGAGGAATATTTTTGTCTTTACATAGACTTATCTCATGGTATTAAATCCTATGTATTACTAATACCTCCAAATGGAACATATTAGTAATAGATCCTATAATACCATGTAGGATGTATAACTAATCCATACATAGGCCCAAATTCCTAGCAAACATAGTACTAAATAATATCATACATAATACATGGACTATCTCTTCTAATACCACCTACCAAACGACCCCTTATGATCATCCTACGGTTTGGATTGGCTTAAAAAAAGTAACTTCTAAGTTTAAAAAAAAAGCCAAACATAAATGACTTTTAAGTCAAAAAATAAAAAGTAGGGAGAAACTTACTTTTATTTTTAACATTGTCAAACACTTTCTAACTTATTTTAAATCATTTTTTGACTTATTTTAAGTTATTTTAATATTCGTCAAACAATGGCAGAAGTTAAAAATTGACTTAAAAATAAATTTGACCAACTTTAAGTTAATCCAAACACCCTCTAAAGTAGTTTGGTAAACACCCTTTAAAGTAGTTTGGTATGGTATATTCTGATTTGAATATTTGTTTTTTCATCTTTTAGTTTACACCCAAAAAAAAGTATGTAATGTCAACTTCAATAGTTAAAAATTAAATTTTGTCCTATTATAGCACGATTTATTGTATTAATAAATAATTGGACCATTGACATGAACATCAACATGCTATATTCTTAATCTAATATTTGTTTTTTCATACCCAAATAAAGTATGTACTATCAACTTCAATAGTTAAAAATTAAATTTTAAAAATCAGTGATTCGTTATTTTAAAAATAAATTTTTACTTTTATTTCTCACTTTAATGATATAAGAAAAAATTATATATTTATTTTTAATATTAATTATTTATTTTTTAAAATTTAAATATTAAATATCAATTAATAAGTATTATGAACTTTCTACGTGTGTGGCCATATTATTACTTCAAATTCCCAACATGTGACTAACAAAAGTGCACGAAGTGAGTAATATAAACCATACAATAGTGTCCACTTTAATTTCTGTACTTTCGAATTACATGCGTACAATATGAAATAGGGCAAATGCAAAATTCCAGGGTAGGTGAAAAATAATATGGAAAATTTGAGGGTTGGTGAATAATGATTATTTCGATTCGTCTAAATTTAATTCAATCAGTGTCGCACAACGCTCACGTACAATTCGGTGGAATCAATAATTTTCGCTAAATAATAACAACAATAATATATCAAGTAATGTAAATGTTGTCTAAATATATTTCGTTTATTTTTACTTGTCTACTTTAGATTTTACATGTTTTTAAAAAAATAATGATAATATTTTTTTTTATTTTATCATAATATTTATGTTAATTGATGTATATATTTTTAGATTTTTAAAAAATAATTTGGAGAAAAATAATTAATATTAAGGATGAAAATGAAAAAATAGTTTTTTTCTTGACATGTAAAAAATAAAAATTATTTTTACTATAATAAATAAATAAAAATGAACGAATAATATAAAATAAAACAAAAAATTCACTAAATTTGCAATAAATAGTAAGTTTGGACTAATAATTTTACAAAAAGTTCAGGGTGATTTTTTTTTAAAATTAAACCCAACAAAAACAATAACAATAACATACGTAATGTAAGCAAACCATCCTACCTCATAGAAATTTAAAAAAAAAAAAAAAATTGAAAGATCTTTAATTTAAATAATTTATCTGAAACCGTTCAATGATGTGATGACAGAGAAAGAAAGAGGGGATTTTCTTAGAATTTAATATATATATATATCAAGTTACTGAATTCGATTGAACAAATACATGTATATACCTTCTTATATGTTGTGCATTTATTATTATTGGGTACCCTTATTCTCTTCTTCAAGCAATTCCCTTATCTGTTGCTGTTAAGTTGCTGTCATTTTTTTGGCTTTAATTCCATTATTTATTTCTCTGAAGTTGTTGTCATTATTTTAATTTAATATTTTATATTTGTATTGAAGTTCGATAAAATTTAAATTCTCTCACTGCACAATAGCCACCCAAAGGAATTTTTTTCATTTCTAGGGACTCAAAACTGAGAACTCTAGTTAAGGATGAATTACATTGGGCAAGCAAAAATTTTCACTAACAAAGTTCAAAATATGAAAAGGAAACACACGATTAGATTCAACCTCTATTATATATATACATAAAAAATAACTTTAATTTATGTGTAATTTTCTGTCAAACGAAGTTCGGATGTACCCCTCAACTCTACCTGACTCCGCCTTGACGTGAATAGATCTCAAACCGTACCACAACCTATGTTGGTGAAGTTGTTGTCACCAACAAGAATTTTGGTGGAACGGTAAGTACTACTTCATTCTTAACCTCACAAGTTCAAATACTCTGAATACAAAATCGTCTTTATTAGAAAGCGTTTTACCCCAATGCGAGACCCGAGGTAGTCATTGTCATGCAAATGCCTTAGGTCCCCATATTTCTCCAGTATTTAATTCCTCTTAAAGTTCCTCACCTAATGAATTAGGTATCCATTTTTTCAAAATTCCCTGTAAAGGAGTTAGGTACCCATTTGTGCAACGATAGTCCAATTGATATTTATATGGGTCGATGAGAGAAGAAAAATTATTATTCATTTCGATTAAGTTTCCTTCCTATTAATCTCGAAGTTCTTCTCAAAATACAGGGAAAAGATTCTACTTTAAAATTAAAGATCGTGGTTCTCGAACGAGCAATAGAACAGAAATTCAGGTGAAATTTACTTTTTAGTCAACTTCAGTAGAATTGGATGACTTTATGTAACAAAAAATAAAACAAATGACTTATGTGTGATAAATTTTAAAGTTAGATAACTTTTATGTGATATAAAATAAATAAGTTATTAGAGAATTCACTTATGTGGAATAAATATTCCTTCCTATTAATCTCGAAGTTCGAAATGATTTAGTTTTAGAGCTAAAGATCGTAGTTCTTGAACGAGCTAACTTAACTTAAATAAGAGGAAATAAGTTAATTTGCATTTTTTAGTTTTCTTTGATTTTTTGTTTGTAAATTCTATTGTTGAGTTTCAGTATCATTGTGTGATGTATTTTGATTTTTTTTTTAATAGGCGTAATATGCAAACACATACTCAAACTTGGTCTTAGCTGACAAGTAAGCATTCCAACTTTGAGAGTGCACGTCTAGACGACTCAACTTGATCCTCTGTTTCATCGTTCACACGAAAGGAACTCGATATGGGGCTTTTGGATCTCTTAGTTGCAGCATCAATGCCAGTTATTCAAATTCTTTTGATAACAGCACTTGGACTAGCTCTTGCATTAGATCGTTTCGCCATACTAGGAGAGGA
The DNA here is from genome assembly GCF_000226075.1 of Solanum tuberosum. Lineage (NCBI taxonomy): Eukaryota > Viridiplantae > Streptophyta > Magnoliopsida > Solanales > Solanaceae > Solanum > Solanum tuberosum. Next base: position 1,087,031 of record NW_006238962.1, on the reverse strand, counting down.
TGCAAGGAAGCATTTGAATAATGTGAGTATATATTTCATGTTTCGTAGTTTGCTCGTTGATTCCCATTTTACTCGTTTCTTGTACGTGAATTTGCTAGTTTACTCCGTCCTCTGCACTACTACCATGCCATTTAAGAGCGGAAAATTATACTGTTTATACATGGTTAAAATATTATGCATATATAGTAGATGTTGAAACCTCTTCAGCTTCTTCGTGTGTTTAGTTATTCATATTTTGAAGAGGTGTCCACCAAGGCTAGAACAGACGAGAAGAATCACCTAGTGTTTTTTGTCGACCTCATGTTGTCAACTCACTTTATGTGGTTAATTCTGTCATAGAAAATTGATGTTTCCTGTTGTATACTTTTCTATGAACAGATTGTGTTTTACATATGCAATCCATCTCTGATTTCAAGCAACTTATCCAAAACAATTACATACGAAAGCATGAAACGATTGTGAGTTTTCGAGATTTCTTATCTCTTGTGTTGTTATGTGTACCCTGTCTGTCCCATTAACTCAGTCTATTATTGTAGGTGGTTCATGCCTTTGAATATCTTCATCACTTTTATTGTTGGTTCGATTCTTGCTTGGGTTGTCAATCAAATAACAAAACCTCCTAAACATCTACGAGGCCTCGTTATAGGCTGCTGTGCTGCAGGTATGTATAACCAGAAAGAACATCAGTCACGAAGACGACTATTGTTCAAGTTAATATGATGCTTGTAATTGGTTTTCATGTTCATTTTGAACTTATAGGTGACAACTTGACATTAGTATTCTCGCCAAAATTAAGTATTCCATTAGTTTCAGTTTGTTTGTCATACTTTCCGTTTTAGTCCATGACATGTTTAAGACCACGAGAATAAAGAACATTTTGATACATTCTATGTATCCTTAGTTTATGACCTTTCTTGCTTTCTCAAAATTCCATGTCAAGTTAAAACCAGACAAACATGAGTCTTTCTTACTTTCTCCACGTAATTTTGCGCCTACAATGTGAACAGGAAACATGGGCAACATGCTTCTCATCATAATTCCAGCTGTTTGTAAGGAGAAAGGAAGCCCATTCGGAGTGCCTGATATTTGCCATACATATGGTATGGGTTATGCTTCCCTTTCAATGGCGGTATGTGTTTTAATCGATTAGTTTGCTTCACAATACTTTCATGTTTGGGATGGTCTCCGATGTAAAATTGTGGTGTTGAATGCTCCATGTCTCCATCTGTTTCAATTTGTTTGTCTGGTTTTGACTTGAGTCGGAGTTATTGCAACAGAGGTAGTATCAGCTATGAGCTACCTCTTCACTCCGAAGAAAAAAACACTCAATAGCAAAAACTATTAACTTTTCATGAAAGGGAAATCTAATGCAATGTTTCTCTGGTGATTTCTCTTCTTCAGGTATGCGCGGTTTTTCTATGATCTTATGTGTATAATATAGTCAGAATATCATCAAGTAAGAGCCCCGAAGAGGTTGAAGTTGTTAACGATTCCTCCATAAGTAAATCTGCCAGAGAAAGCTCCATAGCAGAACTCGGGGTCTCTACGGAGCCACTGCTTCAGACAAATGACTTAGCATTATCAGAGCACCAATCTGAACAACTTGCATTGCCCTCTACTAGATTTGACGATAAATCTCAGGTTGATTATGGATCACATTTCAATCATGCATACTTGAAACTAACTAGTCCCTCCGTTTCAATCTGTTTGTCTTACTTTCATTTTGTTTTTTTCCTTTTTTAACAACTCTTTAATTTCAACTTTCCACGTGACATAATGAGTGATCATTTAAGACAAGTGTGCTTTGAATTTTGATCTCTGAGTTCCTGTAACAGGTTTCACTATGGACTAAATCGAGACAGTACATGGGAGTGCTTTCAAAGAAGATGAACCTGAAGAAATTATTAGCCCCTTCTACCTGCGGAGCGGTATTCTCCCACTGTTATTCTATCTGTGTTCTGAACTACTTTGTATTGCGTGATTGTGTTAGTTCGTATCTAGGACGTGTAATTTGTTGGATGTTTCCGTCAATATGAAAGGGAATTCAGGGTTCGTCTTGTTTACGATCTAGTTATTGTGAGATCAGTAGTATTGACTATTGGCCTTGTATAGATTGCAGGTTTTGTTGTTGGACTTATACCTCAGATCAGAAATGCAGTTATAGGTGATGCAGCTCCTCTTCATGTGATTCAAGATACAGCTTTGATACTTGGGTATGAGACTCTCTTAACTTGTTTAAATAAACTAGCAGAAGGCAGTTTTCGTATCTTAATGCACATATTTAATTTATTCGGAGCTATTAGAGCAGGATCCACTTTTTGGTGAATATGAGTCAAAGCAATAACAAGAACATTTCTAGTAGAACATCTTTCACAATCCCTGGAGAAATGGTTCACTAATAGGCCGAGTTATGAGTCATTCGACTCATTCACATTCAGATTATGAATGTATAAAACAAACACTCAGACTTGGCCTCAACTTAGCAAGTACTATGTACTCCAACTTTGAAAGTGTAAATCTACACATCTCAACTCGTCTCCACTGTGTTAGTTGAACATTTTGAATCCATTGTGCCAAAAATTAGCTTAACCACTTGGAAAGATAGGATGTTTGAACTGAAAAAGGAAAAGTTCAGTGACATAATTAAACAACATAATTTATAAACAAACACTTCAACTTGGCTTCAGCTGACAAGTAAGCACTCGAGCTTTGAGAGTGCATATCTAGACACTTCAACTTGGTCTAAACTCTCAACTGACAACTATATACTCCAACTCATTCTCATTTTGTGTCTAGATGATCATTTTGTAAGTTGAAGTATTCAACTGACAGAGTGAAAACGAGTTGAGGTATCTAGATGTGCATTCTTACTTGCCAACAAAGGTCAAGTTTGAGTGTGTTCACTTAAATTGTCAACCCTTTTGTCTGGTTGAAGAAATTGATATTTACATTTCATCAATGACTGCAGAGATGGAGCTGTTCCGCTTCTAACGCTGATCATGGGAGGTAACCTTTTAAAAGGTTTGAGGGTCTCAGTAGTTCCGAAATCTATTCTTGCTGGCATTATCGTTGTCAAATACATTGCGATGCCTGTGATTGGTATTGGTGTTGTCAAAGGTGCTTCTTGGTTAGGCTTGGTACATGATGATCCATTGTATAAGTTTGTTCTTTTACTTCATTTTGCACTTCCACCAGCAATGAACATTGGTAAGTTGATTCAACAAGTTATGCTTTTGTTCTATTATCATTTTTATTCGAGTTAATGGTGAAAAATACACCTAAAGTATCTGAGTTTTTGAGTTTCAAAACCTAACTGAACTATCAGGTGTGTGAGTTTCCTAGCTGAAATATCATAACCGTTCAGGTAGGAAAAATGAACAATTGATGGTTGAGGTGTGTTTTGAGGAATAGTTAGTGATAGTTCAAGTAGAAAACTCACACACTTGATAGTTCACGTATGAAACTAAAAGTATCGGGATACTTTGGGTGTGTTTTTTGACCCTTCACTCTATTTCTGATAGACCTTCGACTCAAATAAAGCATATAAAAAATTGTATGAAAACAAAATATAGTATCCAATATAAAAAATCAAGCAGAGATTGTTATTTCTTTGTGTATATATCAGTTCATCATCTGTTAATGAACGTATCGTTTGCTTCGTCTTGCTCAATTACGTATAGTTGTTATAGAGAGATTTGACTGTTTACGTGAACGCGGTTTTATTTGCAGCAACCATAACACAGTTGTTTGGAGCTGGTGAGAGCGAGTGTTCAGTGATTATAGTTGTGGACTTATGCATTGGCTTCAGCAGCACTTACACTATGGACAGCATTCTTCATGTGGCTTGTATCATGAGCACACTATTTCTAGAGGAAAAACGCCAAACTCCACGTGTGAGATTATACTGGATATGTTATTATTGTTTGAGAAAAAACAGAGATTAGAAATGAATTAAATGACTAGGAGAAAAAATGATGGTTCTACTTATGTACAATAAGGATTTGCACCCCAAAAATGGGAAATATGTATCGGTTGTTTACATCGAATCAATCTAATTTACCATGGTTAAGCGATTTAAGTTATATTTCTGTAATTATGCTTGCCTTTTCAAACATCTAAAAATATTCAATTAGTAAATCAACTACTCCATATCCAATACATGCTATTAAAATGTCATCAATGAGTTTCTCTTCTATAGCTGGAAAATTTACAAAGAAAAGTTATTAAAAACAATTTTTTATCTCAAAAAATTAAATTTAAAATTGTTCTGTCCATTCAGCAGCTATAACGTTGATTCTGTCGAAAAGCTGTAATTAGAAAAAAGAAAATAGAATTAATAATGTAATTTACAATAACATATCTAGTGTAATCTTACTAGGTGATATCCGAGGGTAGAGTTTACGCGGACTTCACTCTCCATGACAATGCTTGATATGAAGTGGTACTAGTACTTAAAACACAATATTACTCAGTTGAGAATGTGGGGAATGATAGAAAAACCGAATGGATGATAAAACCAGACTTAGTTCACATGGCACAGGGCTCGAACTAGGTCACAAGTCCCTCAACCTTCGCCACTTGAACTAAGCCCTCGGGTGGGATGCAGATTAAAGATTTCAATATACTCGCAAAATGATTCTACTGCTTTCACAGATGTAAAAGGCCAAGCATAGAGGATATCAATGCAACTTTCTTTCCAATACAACAACAACATACCCCGTATATTCCCACAAGTGGGGTCTGGGGAGGGTGGACGTACACAGACGTTACCCCTACAACCAACCTTTGTGGGGTAGAGAGGCTGGCTAATGCAACTTTCTTCCTAATAGCTAAAGGATTCAATCAGAGAAAAGCCAGAAATGGAAAATGATGAATTGCTCCCCTCCATTACATGTAAAAGTAAACAAGACATCCACTTCATTCTAGTACGAAAAGGGGGCCGATCAAGTTGTAGGGGTATCGAATCAATACTTTACTTACCACATATTCAAGCAAGCCACATACTTAGTTACGCAACTTGAATGCATACAAACTAGCAGATAACAACTACGATTCGATCCCAAACAAGTTATGATCAGCTATGAGTCCTCCTTGACCGTGTCACTCCGTTTAAGCTTGAATGTGTACAAACTAGACTAGTAAGAAATTAAAAAGATTTTATACCACCAGAAATAGTTAACCAATAAAATAATCATCAACATATACTTACCACATGGTTAATTAACCTGGTTCTACCTAATAAAACTCTCCCTCTTTTTACTTACCAAAATTTAATTAACTTGGTTCTATGGTTTCGCAGTTAGAACTCGAGACTTTGGATACATCGACTTGACTCCTTGTAGACTGTATCAATCAATATTACCACACCACAATCCTCATTGACCATGTCGCTCCATTTAAGCTTGAACGTATACAAAATTAACAAGATTTTATACCACCGGGAAACAAGTAAGCATTAAAATGATCATCACAACATATACTTTCATAAACAAAATGGGGTAAAATATGGTTTTAAGATCAATCTATGTTACATTATGATCAAATTCTGTACAGTACCAAAAGGGAGATTGTCTCACCGGCATAGAAGAGCTACAACACACATCCAACCTATCACGAAATTGCGATTCATGGGACTTCAACATCACAGGCAATGACAAGCACACACCTTTCTCAACACACATCATATACCTTGGCTTTATCCTATTCTCTAAGCTAAACGAGAAATATTTTGAATGTATACAAACTAGCAAATAACAACTACGTTCCAAGCAAGTTGTGGTCACCTATGAATCCTTATTGACCATGTCGCTCCATTTAAGCTTGAACGTATACAAAATTAACAAGATTTTATACCACCGGGAAACAAGTAAGCATTAAAATGATCATCACAACATATACTTTCATAAACAAAATGGGGTAAAATATGGTTTTAAGATCAATCTATGTTACATTATGATCAAATTCTGTACAGTACCAAAAGGGAGATTGTCTCACCGGCATAGAAGAGCTACAACAAACTTCCAGCCTATCACGAAATCGCGATTCATGGGACTTCAACATCACAGGCAATGACAAGCACACACCTTTCTCAACACACATCATATACCTTGGCTTTATCCTATTCTCTAAGCTAAACGAGAAATATTTTGAATGTATACAAACTAGCAAATAACAACTACGTTCCAAGCAAGTTGTGGTCACCTATGAATCCTTATTGACCATGTCGCTCCATTTAAGCTTGAATGTATACGAAATTAACAAGATTTTACACCACCAGGAAACAGATAACCGATAAAATGATCATCAAACATAAAAATTTTATAAACAAAATGGGGCAAAAATATGGTTTTAACTTCAATCTATGTTACATTATGATCAAATTTTGTACAATACCAAAAGGGAGATTGTCTCACCGGCATAGAAGAGCTACAACAAACTTCCAGCCTATCACGAAATCGCGATTCATGGGACTTCAACATCACAGGCAATGACAAGCATACACCTTTCTCAACACACATCATATGCCTTGGCTTTATCCTCTTCTCTAAACTAAACGAGAAATACTGAGGAAACACATTCAATTCCATCATCTCCCTCCCCATTTCCACCACAAAGTAATCGAATTTCGGCTCCAAATTCTCCTCTATACTGTAACAAAACAACGAAGGAAACCTCCGAAACATCACTTTCGCATCTCTCCTAGAAAACCCAATTCTCTGAAAGTAATCCAATCGCGGTATAAACTTGGTCTCCACAGAACAAGATAGCAAACTCGTACATTTTGAAACATCTTCGATACCAATACTACTCTGTAAAAAGTAAAGGGTCGGTCGGAGATGCTTGTCTACACACTTTGTGAGTAGCCGGGGTCGTCGACGGAGAACACCCGGAAGATTTTCTCCGGTGACATGAACTTCCCGGAGCAAAAAAGTGACGGCAGGTCTAAGGGTGGTGGAAATTGGAGCTGTTAAAATCTCCGGGCACATATGTAAAACTCTCCGAACATCAAGAATGGTGAGGTTAAGGGAATAAAGGAAGTGAATAACTGATTTGAGATGAGATAAAGAGGAAGAAATGATAAATGGTTGTGAAGTCAGGCAATGTAAAGAGTCTATGCCAAGAGAATCCAAAAAAAGAAGTTTTTCATGGAGATGGGAGTTTTTGGGGGTGGGGGTGGGGGTA